>NC_136497.1:72009924-72197424 GCF_053919585.1 Euprymna scolopes
GTGTGTGTGTGTGTGTGTGAAAGGTTTTCAATTCAATGTATGAGTTTTGAAGTGAAACTTTGTAATTAAAAAAATATTGACTCTTAGCGAACCTAACGATTTTACCGATTCTGAAAACTGGATGCTCTAAAAACTTCAGGTCAAAGACAGAGTTGATGCGTCATTTAAAAGTGATGTTCGACCCGGTATCAATTGAGATTGTAAATAAGAATAAACAAAAAGAAAAAATATATATATGTATATATGCAACAACCTGACGATATATATATATATATATATATACATGCATATATATATATATACCCACACCGTTGCATATATGTGTGTGTATACATATGCAACTGACTTACGATATATATATATATATATATATATATATATATATATATATATATGGTCTCAACACCAAGAAAACGGAAATCCTGCCAAAACTGTTTCCAACTGATGCTCCAATCTTAACCGCCAACTGTATCTCTCTAAAATATATCATCAGCTTCACATACCTTGGCTCCAATCTCTCGTTCTCCTGCGACCTTAGCAATGAAATTCAGCTGAGTTGGAGTTACCCCTCTAGAGTCACTCATGCGTCGTCAGTTTTGAATGTTGTACCACGTCTTCAGGGTGCACTCAAATAGACTAGCTCGAAGCGTTCTCTTTTGTCAGCCCACTCACAGCCGAAGAAACTTTACATAGACTGCATCAAGCTCACCCTCAAGCGTTACAATATTCCCTTCAATGTTTTGGAGACTGTGACAGCGGACAGAAACTAGGCGCTCCACTGGTGATAACGGGATGGCCTTCTTCAACAACGAGCTTGAGCGAGCAGCATGGAGCGCCGCACACTGGGGCATTAAATATCAAAACCGAAATCCTGTCTTCCTGTGCTTTATCTGTGCAAAGCAGAGTGAATCACGCATCGGGCTTCAGAGTTATCAACGGAGTCACAGAGTCAATTATATATACATGCACATCGGGGCTTTTTCTTAAATTTATTGATCTTTTTACTCCTATACCCATCTCCATATGTGGTTTCCACGTGGTATATCGTTTGGATGTATATACCTAAATATTATTTTCTAAAATATGACTTCTCCCATAATTTGAACCTGTCACTTTATGCTTTGACAAACAAAATTATAGCCAGTTAGTTCATTTTGCTAATTATTATTATTTCTTTTGTGGAGGAAAGCCATTCTTTGGAACTCTTAGAGTAAGCTAAATTTGTATTTGTATATATATATATATATATATATATATATATATATATATATATATATATATATATATGTGTGTGTGTGTGTGTGTGTGTGTGTGTGTGTGTGTGTATGTATGTATAGTCTAAAGAAGCTTTGAATAAAAAATGCAAAAATAAAAATAAAGAATGCAGTTTAAATTCCTTGAAGAAAAAAAAGTTAACTTTAACCTATCGCGAAAGAAAATTCACTTATATAAGGATGGAAAAAAAGCCTTAACTAAAATTGTTAAATAGAAACAGACTTAGCACTTGTATAAGCCGATTTCGCAAAAGTCTTCAATTTTAAAACAGAATTTAACTACACAAGGATGAAAAGAGAAAACCTTAATATATATATATATATATATATATATATGCATATAGATAGATAGATAGATAGATAGATAGATAGATAGACAGACAGAAAAACTGATTGGAAATGAATAATAGGTGCCAATAGCTCATGATGAATAATATAAAAAGTACATCTCTATCTGGAAACACATACAAAAAAACAAACAGTTTTCTGTTTCAAAATATGGTACCATGTAAGGGGGATAACTCTTTAACTACCGAACAAAAAATGGCTGCTTAAATTCCGCATCAACAAAATATTTCGTTGCTGTTAAATACATGGAATATGTTTAAATACTAATAATAAATCATGTATTGTTCCAAATTATGTTTTTGCTGTATTTTTCTTCAATCGATTTTTTCAGATAAAAAACGGGGTTACTTTCTATGAGTTACATTTGACGCTAAAGCAGATAAATATATATTCGAAAGTTCAGTAAAATTCTGATTAATTAACTAATCCTTCACCTCTCAAAAATAGAGTTAGTAAAGAAGTTATGAACATAAATTTTCATCTCACTAATTGACCAGTTGACTATGTTGTGTTATGTCTTTCTTGTGGTCTCTTGGATTCCAGGACACAAGTCTACATGTAGATTGGGTAAGTATATAGTTTAATGGTCATACTATAGGGCACATCTCTTGGAGAAAGCCCACCATTTCTCGAATGAGAGATCGCAGATGTACCCATGATAAAGAGATCTTATTTGGGCTACGAAGATTATGATATTTTTAATACTTGGTCAGAGCTTACATGCAAATGGGAAACGGAAGTATCTTCATACCAGGTTGTCCTGATAAATCTTTCCGTCCAGAGGGACCTTTGACACTCGAGGATAGTGTTTAGTAGGCATTCAAGTTCTCCTCCTAGTAAGCATAGAGGTTTTCTCCGATAGGCATTCATGTTCTCTCATGTAAGCATTCACGTTTTCTCCAATAGACATTTAATTCTTTCCAGTAGACATTAAAGTTCTCACCACACACACACACACACACACATATATATATATATATATATATATATATATATATATATATATATATAACTACTTAATTTACTCACATAAAATTAATATACGAAAGTATAGATTTATGCGTAAACTTTAAGTATTTACTTCAAAAGTGCTCTATACGTAGGTAGAGCTTGTTAGTAAGTTATAAAATGTATATGGCGATTAAAATACACTGAATATTCTGCGTGTCATTCACTCTAGGATTCTTCAGGCTTATGCGCGAATTCTGTGGTTTGTCGTTTTTATATGCTCATCTTCTATTGAAATTTTAGTTAGCCAATCAGCTTTCTAGTATCCACCACGCCCTTCCTATCAGCCAATGAGAATACATTTATCGGACAAAGGCCTATTTGACTTCTGGTTGAGCTGTTCCTTTGTGTGTGCTCTATTTAGCCTGGATATTTAGCTTCTTGATCTGTTTTAAATCTAGGTTAGTATTTTTTGTGTATATTAGTTTATATATAAATATAAATATATATATGTGTACACACATATATATGCACATATATATACATATATATATATACATACATATATGTGTGATCGTTTATGTATATTCATGTTTATTTAATTTATTTATTTGTTTATTTTCTATTGTTTTTGTTAATTTTAAAACTATTTTGTATCGCTATCCTAGAGTAAATTTTATCTTGTGAACACAGATGTTTGCTATTTCTCTTCTACAGCTTAATAGATGTTGGGGTTCTTTAAAGTACAGGATAGCAAATTTTTCATGAAGGCATAATCTACATGGGCCGTCTAGATCCCTACACGTGGTAGCTTGTCTTATTATTTTCCATTCGACTACCGGCGAATGTCCGCTTCCCGATAGTTAAATGGAAAATAATAAGACAAGCTACCACGTGTAGGGACCTAGACGACCCATGTAGATTATGCCTTCATGAAAAATATTGCACATATGTATATATTTATATATAAACTAACATATAAAAACACTAACCTAGATTTAAAACAGATCAAGAAGCTAAATATCCAGGCTAAATGGAGCACACACAGTTCAACCAGAGGTCAAATAGGCCTTTGTCCGATAAATGCATTCTCATTGGCTGATAGGAAGGGCGTGGTGGATACTAGAAAGCTGATTGGATAACTAAAATTTCAATAGAAGACGAGCATATAAAAACGACAAACAACCGCAGAATTCGCGCATAAGCCTGAAGAATCCTAGAGTGAATGAAACGCAGAATATTCAGTGTAGCCTAATCGCCATATACATTTTATAACTTACTATATATATATATATATATATATATATATGTGTGTGTGTGTGTGTGTGTATGTATGTATATATATATATATGCATATATATATTTATATATATATATAATAATTATAATAATAATTATAATAATATTTATTATTATTATTATTATTATTATTATTATTATTATTATTATTTGGGAGGGGTACAAAACTTTATTATAGCTATTTTTTCTCTTCATTCCCATAATGTGATTTTATTTTAGTTGTTCCCCCAGTTTAAATTCGTTTCCCTATATAAAACTAAAACCTTCGATTCGGCCTTGAAAAGTGAGGGCAAAATCTGGTCGGCCGACTCCACTTCCTTATTTGCTTAACTTTTTTTTTTCTTAACCTCCATCGAACGTTTTCCCTCCGTCCTTACCATGAATAAAAAAAACTCAGTTTTGTCTTTCAATAGCTATAATATGCGTATGTGTGTGTGTTTGTGTGTGTGTGTTTGTGTGTGTGCGTGTGTGTGTGTATTCGGCATTGTGTTGAATGAAGCTAATACAATGCATCGTTTATAATAGATACTGTGTTTGGTATAAAATAATTTCTCAAAAGTGCTGATGTGTCATTAAACAGACAAACCAAATACAAGCAATCGTGATCTGCTATACGAAAGGTATTTTCATGTATGGCAACATAGATTTTTTCAGCAAATGCACTGTCAACATCATTCTATCGTCTGTATTTCAAAGTCGCGTCACGTGATATTCGGTGTACGAAAACGAGGCTGCGACACGAGTCTCTCTCAATTGGTGGGACGCCATCTTCTTTTTATGCGCTTTTTTTTTTTTAATTTTTTTTTTTTACATTTCTAACCAGATGTCTAACTTTTTCTATTTCCTCCATTCTTGACATGACTCAGCAGCTTTGGACGCACCCCTGAAAACAAATTGAAATCCAATAAATATATATAAAAATAAGCGAACTATCCCGTAAGAGAAATGAGTGGAAACATGGATGTTTCTTTTTTTATTAAAATTGTAGTTTTTAAATGTTATGTTACTTTATTTATTTATTTATTTATTTATTTATTTTGGCAATTTCTTATCATGTTTAGTCGGTCTTGGGTTAGCTAATAAGATTTTAGCGAAGGAATCGTGAAATTGTTGTATATATTGTTGATTAGAAAAAGTGTGTATTTATTCAGTGTTTTTTTTTTCTCTTTATTGATTTTGATTTAAAAAAGAAAAGGGTAAGTTTTTAACAAAGAACCAAGAAGAAGAGAAGTAAAAGGAAATACATTGAATTAAAGGAACAAAGAATTTATTAATGACTAACATATCAACCCGGCGTTGCCCGGGTGTTTGGAGGTGTATTTTGAGCAAAAAATTTGTTTTTTTTTAATCGGTCAATTTTTTTAACTTTGACATCTAATATGACCCCTTAAAATTAATTGTTTTGGATACAACTCAAGTTATTAAGTTAGATCCATGTTCAAGGAACCTATATCTAAAACTTCAAGTGTTTAGACCCAAAATTGTCAGAGGAGTTTGGTAGAGTTCTCAAAGGTCAAATCGTTGAACTTTGACCCCTTAACAGCCAAATATCTGGCCAAAAAATGATCACATAGATTTTTCCAAATCTCAGTACCCTATATATCAAATTTCGAGTCTGTAGACTTAAAATTGACAGAGTTATTGCGTAGGGAAATGTACACACACAGACACACACACAGACACACAGACACGTTCACTTTTATAGATATACTAGCATGGGTGACAAATATCGAAAAATGGGCTAAAAACATTAATATCTTCCCCCTTCAATTAGGCACTTTTCCACAGGGGGGGCACTTTTTCGCCGAGATTTTTTTAAGTTATCCTCTCCTTTAGATTGTCTAGCCTTAATTTAAAAAATGTCGCTTCCGGTTTGGCGGTGGTCGTAACAGCAAAAACTTAGCTTTTACCCCGTTCTTTTCCTCCTTTGCGGTACGGGTTCGAGCCTGCTTTCCTACTACCGCTTTTTTTTTTTTTTTTATCAACATACACATCCAAACACCCGGGCAACGCCGGGCTGAAATGCTAATAATAAATAATTTACAGAATCAAAGAAAATAATTCGTATTAGTTGTATTATTTTAACTACTGTTCTTATCCTGAATATTAATTCTCATAACGTTTCGGCTGGTGTAACCTCCTATTTCTTTGGGTGTGTCTGGTCGGACTTGGGAATTTTTTTTTGTCAAAATTTACGCGGGATTTCGAAGAATAATTTAATTAACCCACAGGGGTAACATGCTCTCGTTCTGTCAACCATAACCGGGTAAAAGTCTTACGTAATCCGCAACTGTATTCTAAGAATTACCCGAGCTGAGGATTGAACTTTCGACCCCAAGAACTGAATTTTACCAAGTATATTATCTGTGACATCGCGGTCCTTAAAATAATACATATAAGAAGGAAAGGACAGATTTTCATAAAGTACTGAATGAAAAGAAAAGGAGAGACAAGATTGTGAAAGCGTAAGAAAAAAGTAAACCATAAAAAGGAATACAGTTTAAAACGTGAAGAATAAAACTAAGCTAAGAGAGGAAATAGATCAAAGAAAAAAGAGAAGTAAAGTACAATTTTCACAATGAAACGCATCCGTACATTAAACAAAGAAGAAGAAAATGGATTGATAGATCAAGAAAAAAAAAAGGAAAAAGAAAGAAAAAAGAAAGAAAGAAAAACAATAAAGTTAAAAGGGAGTCGAATGATTATTATGTGATAAAATAAACCAATCAAGTGGATGACAGAAAATGAAAGCGGAAAAAAAATTTAAAGATGCAAATAAAATAATGAATATAATTGTTTAAAAACCAATTATAACAGTTAAAAAGAAAAAAAAACAAGAAAGAAAGACAGAAAATACATTTAATAAAGACAAAAAACAACATAAAAAAGAAATCTGAAAAGAAGTAAAGATGCTTTTACAGGGTATCCAAAAAATCACTGAAAGGTTTAGAACTTAAATTCATTATTTTCTATTATATCTTTCTGTAATGTTAACACAATCTGATTAAGACGTGGAATTTTTTCTTAAAATTGCAACATTCAACCAATTTGTATTAATAAAATATAGATTCCTTTTAAAGGTACCCCAATTTTAACTTCGCATATTTATGCTCTTTCCATTCATGACATATTGCAGAATCTTTGAATTGCGATTAAACTTCTTTATATAGTCCTGTTTTCTTTTAATTCTTGGAGGATTTGGGGTTTGTTAACATAGATTCTTTCACAATGTTTTGAATTATGTTGTGACTTCGGCTATCTCTTACATGAAAATGTTGTTGATACGCTCTTTGAGTCAAAACAATTGATCCCTAATTTTGGTAAAATAATTTTACAACTTGCGTACGTTGTTCAATACTATATTCATTCAGAATTAACTTCCAAAATAGTATCTGTAAAATATCTGAAGTAGATAAAAAAAAACATAATCATTAATGATAAAATGACAAAGATTTTCGATCCTTCAGTGACTTTTTGGACACCCTGTGTATTGAACAAATAAAATTCGAAAATTGAAATATTGAATTTCAAGAAAAACGAATTATATGCGTATATACGTAAATATAATGCAGCAAATCGTAATATATCAAATAATTACGGAAACCGATGCGGTAGCAAATACTTATAATGAAAAGCAGTTGTCAGTCAAGTTAATATAGGCAATAAAATATATACAATACTTTGAATTACGCTCGTCACGTGATATAAGCAACAGAACTTAATTATCTCCCCTGTTTTCTTCTTTTTTTTTAGTAAGCGTAATTTAGTGATTTCGCTTCATTTCACAAATTTCTTTTTCATTAATAATTATTTTCCTACTTTACCATGTTTTCGTAATTTTTGGATATATTACTATTTTCGTCATGACAATTGAGTAGGTATGATTTGTATTACTTGAAATTCAATATTCTGATTTGTTCGTTCAATATAGTTCAATATAGAATCACTGAGGTTGAATATGTGAAGAAAGAAAAATGTATGGGGGCGCACAAACAAATAAAAAGTTATTGTAATAGAAAAATAAAATATTATGAATGAGAAAAAGACGGAAGGAGAGAAAGATGCATAAAGAATCAAAGTATGAGCAAATGAAGAAAATGAAAACATTTAAGACAGAAACAAGTAATACATGAGTTGTCTCCCCCTTGTGATGACGTGTTCTTGAGTAACGCCAACAAATATCACTAAATGACTTTTGAAAATACATATTCTTCTTAATGACAAAGGTTATTAGATCAGGGAAATCACCTTTTTATGAACGGTTTTAATAGATTGTGTGCAGTAACCAAGAGAAATTCATGTACATCGGATGCTTTTTTCTTAATGATTAGTCATTTGTATTATTTAGATTAGTGCTCCAATCTTGCATCGTATCCTCACAACCTCTCAGTCAATATAACCACTGATCTTTGTCAGTTGCGTTTTGTCAAACTTGGAAATCTATACGGAATGTCGAACGGAACCTTTTATTTAATCCAGATAGGTAGAATGCTCTCGTTCCGTCAGCCACGATTGAGTAATATTCGCTATTTACTTTCTTCCCAACGAGGACCGAGTTGGAGAAAAGTTTAATTTTTTATGTGGGAATTTCTGCAATAAAAATATTATGTACAAGATATTGTCGGATATCATGTATATTTTTAAGTATCAGATCATCCATACTTGATGGATTCTATCGTAGGCTTTCTTGTAGTTCACCTATACCATGATTACGCTATTTATTTTCATTTTTTGCTTTTTTTTTTAATTCCTTTAGCATCGTTTGATCTATGTTTACTAGACCGTGAAGTCTTCGTTTTTCCTTTCCGACATCATTTTTATTCTTCAGGCAGTCGTCTATGATTGTTTTGGAAACGGGAGATATATTTACACAGTTGTGAAACATGGTTTGGATGCAGGTTTTTGGTCTGAAGTTGCTTAGGGTTATATTTTTCAGCGTATTTTTGTATTAACATACACCATTCTTTTTGTAATCCATTCTGATACATCCGTTTTGCAAATACTTCATTTCAGTTTTCGTGACATCCTTGCATGTAAGTTCATTTTTTTGTAAACAAGTTTGCATGTATCGTAGGATGACACTTCCCCGTTTGGAATTTTCCTCAAGTTCGTCTTGGGTATTTCTTTACTAATTTCTGTCTCTTTAGTTTTTCTAATTTTCTGACGTTCATCTTTCATGTCTCTCAACCATTTGGCATTTTTTGCACACGATTGAATTACTAACTTAAAGTATTTCAAGTCTTATATTTACCAACAGCATCTCTTAAACTGTTCCGTCCTGCATTCGGCTATCCCCTTAGTTGATTCTCATGAAAGAGATTAATTTTTGTGTCATTCACAGTCTTCTATACTAAGCAGTCCTTCTCCCCCCCATCTTTCATTTTCACGTGGAGTGGATCAGCATCATCATTTGTGTAAAGTGTTTTGGGCATGCTCATTAGTTTTCTGGTATTCTGTTCGAGATGCATAAGTTCTGTGGTCTAGCCTTCATGAGTATCTTATTGCCCAGATGTTCATTCTATTTAAGTTCATGTTATAGATTTAAGTTCCTAAGGGTTTTATAGTTCTTCTTAAGTATCGAATTTTCTCTATTATTATTATTATTATTATTATTATTATTATTATTATTATTATTATTATTATCATTATTATTATTATTATTATTATTATTATAAGAAGAAGAAAAGAAGAAGAAGAAGAAGAAGAAGAAGAAGGTAATAAAAAGGAGTAATATACCCAACTAGCTGATCCCACAAAAATAGCTGTGATGAAAGCACTAACCATACCTCTCCTGGAAGGGTACTGGGATGTTGGGGAGGCTCATAGCCACCAAATTAGAAAATGACGAACGGTTGTTGCCAGCGAGATACAAATGCTGAGCGGCTTTTGCGGTAACTCAAATACATTTGCAATGATTGCTGAAAGTGGTTAAGAATACTCGAAATTTATGGAGATTTTTTGTCGCTTAGACTTCAGGAATCGCAACCAGTAAGCAATCATTGATGATTACCTGTGTTAGAACTAGTAAGTAAGTATAACAGCAACAACAACAACAACAACAACAACAATAACAATAATAATAATAATAATAATAATAATAATAATAATAATAATAATAATAATATAGGGTGTCCCAAAAGAAGCTGGATTGATCAAATATAAGATAGAACAATAGAAGCATCAAACTAGCGAAAAAAGATTTCAGGGCACCTAGATTAACCTTACTACAGTCATTATGAGTCGTTACACCATCAAGGTGTCGATATTTATTGTAGAGAGGTACTGGCAGTTGAATTTAAATTTCAAATCCGCCAGCTTCTTTTGGGACACCCTATACAAGAAAATAGCAAATGCAGCAGTAATGGAAAATGAAAGTCACAAGATCTTATGGGACATGGATATATACACACGGATAAAACCTTTAAAGTAAGAAGACAGGATGACATAATAGTTAGCAAGAAGGAAAAGTCCTGCCAGATTGTAGATTTTGCCGTTCCAGCAGGTCACAGAGTTATGATCAAGGAGACTGAGAAGTGGAGCAAATACATGGAATTGGCCAGAGAGCTCAAAAGGGATCTGGAGACTGAAGAAAGTAAAGATAACACCACTAGGAGCGCTAGGAACGATACCGAAAAACTTTGAAAAAAAATTGTGAGTGATTGGAATCGGGAGGATGGCTGAGAAAATACAACGAATTTCAATAATGAAAACTACAAAGATATTAAGGAAATGAATGTGGACATTAAAATCATACATGAACTACACGCAAACTGGATACAGAAACGATTACAGATGCAAAACACGAAGTAACATCAAACGCCCCATATTTTTTTTGTTTTTGTGAGTGTCACCATGAACAGTCATCACACTAAATAATGAGGGTAAGGGGGACCGAGAGGAGAAAGCACTAGCCACACCTCCGCTGGAGATGTGCAAAGATGAGGCTTATTACCACATAAATTCCAGTGAAAACCAATGGTCGCAACTAACGAGAAATCAGCTATAACGCAAATCATTTAGCAAAGGTTATAGAAAGAGGTAGCGAGTACTGGAAATTTGGGGAGACTTGTTGTAACTCAGACTTCAGGGAACACAAGTTGTTCTCAAAGAACAATCTTTGTATGATGGCTTGTGTAAATACTCCTAGTGAGTAAATAATAATAATAATAATAATAATAATAATAATAATAGCTACAGATGTAAAACACAATTAAAAAAATGTCACATGCAATCATAAACACTCAAATTACATAATTGTAAATTAATCCATCTAACTACAATACGGTTGTCTTCAAGTCCAATGTAAACAAGTTCTTGATAAGCCGTTCCCCTTAAGTTAACAAATTTATTGAATTTCCATTACTGGCAATTACTATATTGTCCAATTAACGACTGTACACTTTTTAACCCTTATCCTCGAGTGGCCCCTGGGCCTTGAAAAGTGGCGATGCCTATGTAAAAAAAAAAAAAATCCACGCACCTTTTCCCCTCTCTATATTGTAATGTTGTCTTATGCCCTACCACAATAAATAATCGTTAAATAGGATGGAAGGACAGAGAAGAGAAAGCACTAATTAGACCTTCACTGGATGAGTGCGAAGAGACTGAGACCTTGGGGTCGCTAATTGCCACCCAATTTCCAGTGATAATCAATGGTCGCTACCAACGAGAAATCAATGATAAACGGCAGTTGCAATAATGCAAACAATCTGCAAAGTTAATCGAAAGAGGTGGCGAGAACTGGAAATCTGGAGAGACTTATTGTCACTCAGCCTCCAAGGAACACCGCAGGTTGTTCTCAAAGAGGAATCTTTGATGATGACCTGTGTGACTACTCCGAGTGAGCAAATTATGCTAATAATGCAGTGCGTGATTGCTGGTGATGACCTGCGTGAGAACTCATGGTGATTGGATAATTATAATAATAATGTAGGGGTAAAGAAAGTTTTGTTTTAGTCATGTAAGATATACCAAAATTTATGAATTTTTGAATGAATTCAAAATAAAATAAATAGTGATAGTCAAGTCCTATGTAAACAAGTTCTTGTTGAACCGTCGCCTTAAACAATCAAATTCTACCCAACTTACACCATTCACGACTACTACACTACCACCTCTAATTCATTAACCCTTATCCTCGAGTGACCTTCGGGCCTTGATAATTGGTGATTACCTTGTAAAAAAAAAAGGGAAAAAATAGCTGTTACACAATAGGTCACGTGGGTCATTTAGAGTTATTAAAGAATTTTAAAAAGGGGTGGATATGTCTTTACTACACGCCTTTGTTGTATAAAAAACATTTTATTTATTGGCTGATGCATCGGCTTTGCTTTTGAGTGTCTTCTGACGCCAGGAGGTCCTATTTTACTATTGTATTAATGCGCACGTTACGACAAATTGGACGAAAACTGTAACGAATTGCTCGGTCGTCTGTCTGTGCTTTTTTTTTATTTATTCGAAGGAAAATGAAGACGAAATTAATATAAAACTACAATGAAAATAAAAAGAAATAAATAAAAATAATAATAAATACTCCTTTACAAAAAAAAAAAAAAATGATGGGTAAAAAGAAGAGATAAAATGTTCCCTATACCTATCTATTTATAGGGACATTGGCGACGGAACAAAAAAGGGGAAAGAATAGAAGACAGCTATTTTCTGATGTCGCCATTATTTTCTAATTTCCAAAACAATTTGACTCGGACACAAAAGCACCCCGTCCCTAACCACCATTACCACCACCATCACCACCCTAAAACTGAAGTAAAAATGCGAAAAATTAAAAAATAAAAATATAAAAATGAAAAAGAATTGCTAAAATAGACAAAGAAAGATGTCCGTTAACACACGACCTCATGGTGACAGTTGTTCGGACATTTTGCGGACAATGTGTTTAATTTTTTTTTTTTTTTAATTATTTTTTTTTACTTTCATTCTTAACATTATATTTATTTATTTATTTTTATTTTCTTTATTATTTTACAGTGGACAATGACAGTTTCAGAAGTTCGTTAGGGCGAGTCGAGGGGAGTAAGAAAGGGCAGGAATAGAAAGAAGGGACAGAAAGACTCTACCAATCCAACCCCGTAAAAAGGTGAAGGGGGGTCTTGTTTTATCTTCATTTTTAATGTATTCCAAAAAAAGCACCAGCTTGTCACCCAACGGGCCGGAAATTGGCGGGTGAAAGCATCATATATATATATATATATATATATATATATATATATATATATATATATATATATATATATATATATATATAGGTGCGTGATTAAGCTCCTCTGAAATATTTATGGATAGATGTGTACGATTTAATGAGAAAGAATCACATATATATATATATATATATATATGTGTGTGTGTGTGTGTGTGTGTGTGTGTGTGTGTGTGTGTGTGTGTGTGTGTGTGATTATAATTATTACTATAATAATTTTTAAAAACCTACAGAGACTAGAGTTTAATCTTTTCGGGAATCATCAGTGCAGGGTGTCGCAATTGCAGCTGGTCAGAAGACTCGAACCCGGCCAAGAAGCCATCTCTGACAATTAGTAAAGAACAAACCACATGGCTAAATTTAACGGCGAGAACTATTGTTGAAATGTAGACATTTATTTTTGAAATGTCAAGACTTTCGCCCTTAGTGATCTAATGATTATAACATCATGATCTACGCATATATATATATATATATATATATATATATATATATGTGTGTGTGTGTGTGTGTGTGTTTGTGTGTGTATGTAAGCAACCCGCCGGCATTGACCGGTCATAAAATACGCTTAAATATATTTTATTTCATGCAGATTTCGTATTTCTTATTAAAGAGTCAAATCTCTATTGATGATTACATTTTCCCAGTATATTGCAGTGATTTCAAAAGTTTTTTTTTATTTTTAAATATGGCTTAGGTGTCATCAGCTAGAATTGAAACCAAGACATTTAGCTCTTCAGCGATATTTGCTATCATCTGATCTAAGAACGTATGCATATGAAAACTTTACAAAATTGAATTAAAGGTATAAATGTGTATTTGCGCATGCATATGGGATACAAATTAAGTCGGTTTAAGTTAACAAATTTACCGAATCTCCATTACTAACGATTACTTTATTGTCTACTGTACACTCTTTAACCCTTATCCTCGAGTGGCCTCTTGGCGTTGATAAGTGTTGATGCCTTTGTAAAAAAAAAAGACAGCCAGCCAGACAAGGTCACTTTTTTGTAATATATATATATATATACAGATTGTAGACTATCTGGGCAACATGGGCAACATGGGCAACATTTGCTTTAAGACCAAGAATAGGGGACCTATAGATGGAGGTGTTATACTAGACTCGTATCAGCGTCTGTTTGTGTTTGTGTCGGCAGATTACCAAAGTTAAGCAACGTTAAGCATGACTAGTACGAGATGGGTGACCATTTGGGAATTTTAGGCGCCGTACGTGCTTTCCGCTTATCTCGGCGTTGTTTCCAGTCGTCTTGAACCTCCACTTGACACTGAGATTCAACAATGTCGACTCAGGAGAGGTGTGGTTGGTAATGGCGCAATTCTTGCTACAAAAATCTCCTGCGCAGGCACCTTTACAGTTGCGATCCATAGTTTGTCAAGACTGAAGGAAGCCGTAAAAAATATTTCGGAATACGAATATGGATTGGATTCACTCCTTCAAAATTAGACATCAATTACAAAATGTTCCTCAAATTTCAATTTCTGTAAAGTTGTTCAGAAGTTTTTTAATGGGTACACTATGAGCATGAACTCCTATTTGAAAAGTTAAATATTCTAATGTTTTATGAAATTTCATCCATCATAATTACTGAACCGTATATATATATATATATGTGTGTGTGTGTGTGTGTGTGTGTGTGTGTGTGTGTGTGTGTGATGAATAAATAGCAAAAGTCTATATTCCAAATGTCATGATGTTGACTATCTTACAATTTATTCCTTTAATTAAGTTGACACACTTCTGGAAAATATCTGTTTCGTAGCATAAAATCATTCACTTAATCATTATATCAATCAATGAATCTATTTTGCCCTTAACTCATGAGAAGAAATAGCAACTATCAATCCATCAAAAGAAAATAAAATACATTTGGGTATAATTAAAAAATCCGAAAATTGGAAGAGAAGCTGCAATCTCCTTATTATTCGCTTATATTACGCCATTTTAAACTGTAAATGTCAACTGAATTAAAGGATTAAATTGTAAGATGGTCAACATCATGAAATTTGAAATATAGACTTTTGTCATTTATTCATTATATGCTCTGTGATTACATTGAGTTTTTTAAATAAGCATTGGTATAGGGAACACAGAAATATAGGTGAGTCAAAAATATTTCCACAGGAATATATATAATTATTTTTTACTATAATTATTAAATACCTACAGACACTAGTGTTTAATCCTTTCGGGAACATTCAGTGCGGGGTGTCACGATTAATACCAGTCGAACGATTCGAACCCCACATCACGAGACATCTCTGGCTCGATTAGCAAAGACCTAATCCATTCGGCTACCATTACCCGCGTGAAATAACGTCGAATTTAAACATTTTAATTTTAAATGTTCATTTACGTCAGTCAGAAAGTGATCTAATCGTTATACGATGATCTATGCATAAGAGCTAAATTGACCGACTTTAATTCAACTGAAAGTGCTCAACGATAAGAAACGAATTTCTTAAAGGGGCTGTCATAATTATTTTTTACTATAATAATTAAATACCTACAGACACTAGTGTTTCATCCTTTCGGGAATCTTCAGTGCAGGGTGTCACGATTAATACCAGTCGAACGATTCGAACCCCGCATCACGAGACATCTCTCTCTCTCTCTCTCTCTCTCTCTCTATATATATATATATATATATATATATATATATATATATATCTCTCTCTCTCTATATATATATATATATATATATATATATATATATATATATATATATATATATATAGAGAGAGAGAGAGAGAGAGAGAGAGAGAGAGGGAGAATTGCATGTTGTATCCACGTGTATTCCCTTTTAGTATATTTAAATATGTATGAATAAAAACTCAATACAAAAAATATATAAATGTTTATATCTTTTCTGTATTTATTTCCTGTGTGTTGACGTGAAGGAATAATAAAAGTCTTTTGAAAAAAAAAACAAGAATGTTTCCTTCAAAAGCACATATTTTCGACGGATCCTTCGATCTTCCTCAGTGAGAATTATGTGCTTTTGAAGGAAACATTCTTGTTTTTTTTTTTTTTCAAAAGACCTTTTGTATTCCTACACGTCAACACACAGGAAATAAATACAGAAAAGATATAAACATTCATATATTTTTCGTATTGATTTTTTATTCATACATATTTAAATATATATATATATATATATATATATATATATATATATATATACTAGACGACCCATTGAGTCAGTATATATTATATCTAGCTATGGAATAGTGAGTATACAACATTAATGTATAAACGTGCAAACATTGAAAACAAATGTGGCGACCAGTGAATTCTCGAGCGTGCTCTGTGTAAAACCGAGAAAGTTTCATCCGTGTATCCGTCAGTTCAACTTTGGCACTGTAATAAATGTTCACCAATTGCCCACTCATGAGCTTGTAAACGCCCGGATGTTGGCCTTTTTTGTGCCTACATATCGAAGGGGGACGTGTTGGGAAATTCTAACCTCCAAATCTTGAATGGTATGGCCCACGTAGTCAGCTTCACATTGACTGTTAAAAATTCTCGAGGCTGTATTCATTAATTTGCGCCAACCAACTCTGTGTTAGCAAAGAGAGTATACCCATAATTTAGACTTTATGGGGATTCGCTGAGATTGTTTCTTTTTTTTTTCTCTCTCTTATTCCCTATACAATTTTTTTCTTTTTTTACCTTCGCTATTAATTTATGGTCTTTTGACCACGCTTTTAAAGGATGTTTTCTTCCCTGTTGCCAACGTTAATCTTGAAAAAGGTTGGCTGAAAGACGTCTCGATAGGGTTTTTCTATCCTTATTTATCCTTTTTATCTAATTTATGCTTAGGAGAAATATACTTTAGAAGTGTATTTTGGTCTTCTTTTTGAAAGTTTCTTTTTAATAGATTTTCTTTAAACTATAGAAAAAAAAAACCCTCAGCAATTAATTATGGCACTACGTTCGGTGTTATTCAAAAGTGTTATAAAATTATGTACCCATAAAAATCTTATATATATATATATATATATATATATATATATATATATATATATATATATATATATATATAGCCGGATTATAGCTGAATATCTTCGAAAGAATAAGTTTACGGAAAATTAATATCATAAACAGTGTCCAGTCGCATGTATATCCTAGTCAGGGTAGATGATGAGGTTAGTTTGTAATTGTTTGCAATGTGTCACCTGGCATTCCCAAGTGGTCACCCATCCAAAGCTCGTATGCGGCTCAATGACGTTGGCATCTGTTCTTATTAATTTACCGAAATTAAACAACTTCAGTAAAGCATTTTGAGAGTACATTACGACATGGCCTCCGCGTGTGCTAAATAAGTTATGGCTGACCTGGGAAATTCATCCACTCAAAAATAAAAAAAAACAACTTTACACTAACAGATTAGACTGTCCAATGATACTGGCTTTCTGATTTAAAATGCACCAAACATTGATGTTCTTTTTTTCCTTTCTTTTTGCAAAACTCAATCATGTCTTGCAAAGTCAAAAAAACAAAACAACGATTTTCTTCCACAAAAATAAAACATAACACGTTTAATAGATATTTGAAGAAATAGGGAGTATGAATGATTTTTATCATTTTTATTATTATCAGTATTATATACCCTGTAAAGCAGAACAACTTAACGAATTTAGATTCGTATGCAAGCTAACGACCAGATGCGTAAAATCCATTTGAATAAATTCGTCGTTACAAATTGAATATACTGCAGTTGTTTACGTCTATTTAAACACGATCTTTTATATTTAAGATCTCTTAAATTATCATCCAGAACTCGAGGGAGTATATATATATATATATATATATATATATATATATATATATATATATATATATATATATATATATATATATAAAGAAACAAGGCCTTACGCTAACGTATTCAAAGTATTATTATTCCTCCAAACAAAAACTAAGTTACCAATAAAGATTGCAAGAGAGATGCTATTTACCGATCATGTTGCACTGCTGATTTACATATGTGCAGCTGCTGCTGCCAGATCAGGCTGACTAACGATATTGGATTCCTGAGACCAAATGCAACTAAACATTTATGGAATTGGATGGGCCTGACAAAGACTGACCGTTCTAGTCGGTTCTTTGCGTTCCTCACAATGACAGCTGGCGCTACCAGATCAGGCTGTCTGAAGATATTGGCTTCCTGAGACGAAATGCATCTAACATTGATGCTTTTTTTTGTTTTTCTATTTCCTTTTTCAAAACTTAATTATGTTCTGCAAAATCAAAAACAACAATTCACCTTTTCCCCTTTTTCTTTCTTCTCATTTTCCCTTTTTCTTTCTATCTCTCCCACTTCCTGGATAGTTTTCTAACTTAAAATGTACCAAAAATTAATAATGTAACTCTTTTCCCTCTCCCATTGCAAAACTCGTTTATGTTCTGCAGCGCATGGAACAAAACGATAAAAATTCACTATAAAACAGCAAAACCAAACACTACAAACCTGCGAATGAAGATGCAAAAAGTTTGAAGAATAAAAAAAAATATCTTCTACAAAATAACTGTACGCAACAGGGATACTATTTCCAAAATAATTGGGTTCGGCATTAAATAACCCAAAAAGGTTTGATATGCTGTAACACAACCAAACCAAACCATGTATGCGGAAATTAGCTGACATATTCACTAGTGCAGCAATGCAGTTTAATTTGAAGATCAATCAAGAAAACGGAATTTGTTTTTCATCGACTGATATTCCAAAGTACGGGACGAAATGTGATAGTTAATCATGAGCTACTGCCACGATGCAAGAACTTCGCCTACCGAAAAACACATACATAGTTTATAGGAGGACTAGGTTGGGCAAAGCGATCCTCCTTCGGATAATCAAATCAAGTCTAGTTTCTGGGGAAAATCAAAATGATGTGAAATCTCTACAATATATTTGTCTTATCAATTATTTTCGATTAAGCATAAAATAAGAATCTGGTCCAAGCCTGTGGTAAGATCAGTTGACATTCTAGTGAGCGTCTTGAACAATCAGATGCTATTTTAATGGAAGAGGGGACCATCCGGCCCGAACTTAGGAGATGCACTATACCAGATATTACTTCCTCCTTTTTGAGGGGGGTATTGTGAACTGTCTGGGGCGTCACCAGTTTTATCTTCCAACATTAAACTGCTTGCATACTAGGATTCAATTTATGCTTCCCCTGTAAACGATTCACAACAAACACTCGTTTAGTTGGAACCACTGCCAAGAAGTCCACTTTCTCACTCTGTGTGCCTAAAACTAAGCAGAACTTCCATGAGCAAAGTTTATTTCCTTAAACGCCCCATCTGTGAAATACGAGAGTGCTTTTTGGCTGCTTATAACATTGTCGTTTTTAAGTCCGATGTAAACAGATTTTTGTTAAACCGTTTTCTTAAATAGGCATTTATGGTCAGTTACAGGCATACGTACTTACTAAATCTGCTTAGTGGTTCACCGTCTTCCTGTGAAACTCAATAACTTGTGTCGGCTGTTAATCTTGATGAGTGGTAACTTGTTTGTAAAACAAGTTTCTGCAATGTAAAGCAGGTAAAAATGAAATATAAGTGGTATTAACATGAACAAGCTCATTGGTTACATGGAGCAGAATTTATTTTTTCAACCATAAACAAAATGTTTGCCATAAACAAAATGTGTTGTAAGTGAACTGTGGTAGGGGACATATTTATGAAGGGGCAATTGGAATGAAGAGACAAATCATTATTCACATTTAATTTTCCGCATATTGCTACGCTCGCGGAAATAGTGAACGAGAAGAGAATTCCAAAAGTAAGCGGCTTGATGAAATAATCTATCAATCTGGGGGAGGTACCGACACCTAGGTACACATACAGTAAAGAAGGGAGAGTTCGCTGCTGGTTTAGTGGCTATCGAGTATTTTCATTGAGGGCGTACAAGTTCAAGTCATCTCAGGGAGATTACGAATGTAGACTTGTAAAACCATGTCCACAACCAAGAAATAATGAAACATTAAGACTCACCATCCATGGCGGGTCTCAAAAGATAGAAGACTCTCAGACAGGTAGGACACCTGAAAGGAGTAAAACATGAACGACTACCAAGTAAGCAGTTGTATTCTAAGCTGTGACGAAAGTGCGAATAAGGGACTAGTCTAAGATATGAATTATTCTCGATTAAGTGAGCATAAAATAAGAACCTGGTCCAAGCAAGAATAATAACTTGAAATGCGGGAATATCAGCACCAGTGATTATTGAGATGGAATCAGTTGGAAGGGTAATGCTGTTGCCTAGTGGCCTTCGTGTAATGAAAAGACGTATTAGCCACACGAAGCGGGGAAGTACGAAAGCAGAGAGGAAGAACAAAGTGTCCAACCAGGAAATATAAATACCGGAATATTCGGGCGTAGCATATCGCGGATCTGCAAATAGGGAAGAATATCACTAGAGTAATACACCTGAAGGGGATCGAACCTAGACGGTAGATGTGAGGAAAAGGGGATCAGTGAAGGCCTAGTTTCATATTTAAATATAAAGTTCAAAATAAAAAGAAATATGAAATGGAAGAACATGAAATACAGAACTTAGTGAAGACATATAATCATGGTCGCGTCTTTACGATCTAATATCAAATAATATTGATCTTTCTTATTATATATATATATGTGTGTGTGTGTGTGTGTGTGTGTGTGTGTGTGTGTGTGTGTGTGTGTACATATATACACATATAGTCTACAACATCAACAATTAAACACGATTTCTTCACATATCTATGTTATTTTATGACACCGGGACAGTTATATAGTTGGAAGTTATATCGAAAAGTACGCAAGTCTCATTCTAGGAGCACCAACTTTTACTACAAACACTTGTTCAATACGATGACTTTCCAGATTATTACACGAAATTGTAGCAAATTGCTCAGCTTCGACAAACCATATATATATCCCTTCTCTAGGACATATCAGACCTCATATACGATTCGAAACGAATTCACAAGTTTAAAAAATCTAACGATAAATTATTCCAAACGATCTTACAAGTTGAAAAACAAACTAAAGATGAACGTTAGAAAGAGTTATCGCTACTGACAGAAAGTATTTTTGTTTACCTACATTTTCGTAATTAACGAAGAACCTATGAGAAAAACATTTCTTTTTAATTTTTACATAAAGTACGAAGCTTATTTTCCTCTTGTTGGTATTGAGAAAGTTTGGAGTATTTTTCTCTCTGTGGATACATTAGTAAAATGGAACAAATATAAGAATTAACAAAAGTTTTACAGGCCATTTTACAACAGCAAGTCCAACAATTCCAACACAAATTGGAAGAACAAAAATAATTGGAACAACAAAGACAAGACCAACAACAAGAAAGGCTTGAAAACTTATTCAAACAATAGCAAAAAAAAATTAAATAAATCACTGCCTGGATAGGTATTATCTTGGACCACAAAATCAGCAGATTCTAGGATATATTCGGCTGACGAAATTTAAAATTCACTCTACGAATTTAGATACAATCAGGATACTGGTTCAGCGTTTCCAGTTTATTTTCATAGGTTTGAAACAATATTTACAAACGGATTAATTAAGATTTGACGAAAAAAAAATTCCGCTAATGCAAATGGGGTCAGAGGAAAATACTAAGTACGTAATTTAAATGTTCCCCCTCGAAAAAAACAAAAACGAAGACATACTACTTAGTGAAACAATGAATTTTTTGTAGAAAATTTTCGATCAAAAAGATAGCCTGTTTAATATAGTATATAAGCGTCTACATATTTGAAAATATAAGGACGTTGATTTTGTTATATATGCTAACACGGTTACCGCACAGTGTAAGGTATTTAAATTAAAAGAATTATCGCGCGACATGTTCAAAATGTCTAAATTTTTGGTTCAAGGTCTAACGACACCAATGAACAAAGAAATTAGCTAAAGAATTCTTTATATTATGTAAAAGTTACAAAAGAGAACGGGGGAATTCTAGCATATAATGACTATTTAAAAATAATTATCGGATTGAAGAGAAAAGTCTTTCTACGAATACAGATTGTAAGACAAAATTCGAATCCATATAAAGGAAAAATGTTATATGTAATTCGTGTGTTGGAAAGCGTATTAAGGATAAATTATGCTTTAATTGTGGGCGTTTAAGCCATAAAAATCGCCATTGTCTGACAAACATGGACAGGTAAAAACAAATTCGTAGTCAAAATAGAACGTAGTATTGCCTACAAACAAAATGAAAGACGGGTAAAAGACGAAAGTACCTTATTATAAAAATAAATTGGCAAACAATAAAAGTATTTAATACAAAAAAATGATATCTTAGTAATAAACGAACACATTTAGAATATGTAGATTTTCTACGGTTAACGAACACAGAAAAATTATCCAGAGGTATAAAATTACAGTTCAAAGAAGAATTAAAAGTGTAACATTTCGTTCATGGTAAAAACTCATAACAGAAAGTGTATGTTCAGAAAACATTTTGGTTTGGACTGCATTGTACTGTTTAATTTATGAGAAATGCTAATTAATTATTTCTGTAACAAAGTAACGCCGCAAGGAAAGATAAAACAAAACTATGGGAAAGATTTATTACGGATTTTTTTTTCGAAAGGACACGGTCTATGCCCTAAGCAGAAGTTGACTTTGAATTAAAAGAAAATGTTAGACTAATTATCCAACCCAAAAGTAAAAGTACCATTTGCGAAACAAAAGGAATTGGACAGTTTGGAAAAACTTGGCGTAATTTCAAAAGTATGTTACTTGGATTGGGCGTCGCCAACCGTATATATACAAACGAAAACGGGGGAATCAGTGCATGTGCTGATTTTTCGACTGGATTAAACGACGGTTTTAAAAGCCATGCATATCCCTTACCATTTTCAGAAAATATATTCACTAAAATAAACGGTATTAGAGTGTTTGGATTTTTCAGTAGCTTACCTTCAGGTTCAAGTCAGTAAAGAATGTTCGAAGTACCTGACAATAAACCCACATAATGGAATTTTAAAACTTAATCGTCTCTTTTTGGATTAAAGATATCGCCAAACGTATTCCAGCAAATAATCCACAAGATGTTGGGTGATATGGAATATACTATCGCATATTTGTATATTTTAATTAAAAGTGAAAATGCGATGCAACACGAAGCCCATATTAAAACAGTATTTAAGAAAAATAGGGGTTCAAACTCCGTTCTGCAAAATGCAAGTTCATTATAAAGAAGATAAAAGTATTTAGGGCAGATCATTACTAGTAAATGAGGAAAATCAGACTAGAAAGGACTGAAAATATTAGGAACATACCCCCACCTGATAACGTTGGTAAACTCCAGAACTGCTGGAATTAGTAAGATACTATATATATATATATATATATATATATATAGGAAAAAAACTAAAGATAACAAGAAGGAATAAATTCATATTTGTATTTTTCGGATATTACAATTGTTTCGACATAAACCGATTTTAAAAAATTTCAAAACTTTCGTAGTTACATCTCATCAGATATGTTTGAAAAAAAAACACAAAGTTTGTACGTATCTTGACACATTTTTATTCCGTTAAAACTACATCGAGCAGTGATTACCACCCCTCATATTTTTAACATGTTAACCCTCTGTGGAACATCTGCAGTTCTAATTAATATATATATATATATATATATATGTTCTAATAAATGTTCTAATATATATATATATATATATATATATATATATATATGTTCTAATAAATGGTCTAATATATATATATATATATATATATATATATATATATATATATATATATATATATATATATATATATATATATATAAGAGATAGGATAAATAAGTTCGTAAAAGGGGTCACAAAATGGATATGGTCAGAAAAATCCGAACTAAGTTTTAGAAAAAGCTGTTTGTTAGCAACCTTATCGATCTGAAGTGTGATCACTGTGGAAGCAGATGCTAGTAATAAGGGTAGGGTTTGATCTCAAATCAACGGCACCAATTTTAACCAAAGTTGACAGGTTGCGAACCGTGACACTCACAGTATTTTTTATATATGTATACTCGAGCTCGGACACTCGTTACAACTGTAATGACGATCGTAGGTCACTGAATCTAATGAGAGTCAATGTCCTTCAACTGGACAATTTCAGTTGATGATCGTCTCCACGGCCAAAATGATAGCTCATCCCCGTTGTGTTATCTGCAGCACCCTCACTCTTCAAAAAATTGTTCATCCACATTGCGTTATTGCTTCGCCTCCTCTCCTCAAATTATCGCTCGTCCACGCGGTGTTTTTGCTGGATTCCACTGCCAAAATTATCATTGGGGAAGAAATGTCGTCAAACGAACATTCTAAAAGAAAGAAAAGTCGATAAACCTGTCAGTTCCAAGATATATGTATTGTATAGACAATTAACGATGAATTTGAAATAATTTGTATAAAGTTTCTTCACAAGAGAAAAGAAAAAAAGATAAAAACAAACGGATAAAAAACAACTATTTATGTGTTCTCTTCCTTTCTTTCTCACTTAAGCGGCCATGTTACCTCGAGGTAAAATACTAGGTTCAGGGTAGGAGACTCTATTATGCCGTGGTAGATACCCTATCTAGTCATGGCATCACGATAAAAAAATATTATACGTAGATAAAGTAGTAATGCCGACTACCCTGTAAAAGAAAATTCTCAAATAATTTCACACATGCAATCCATGCTTTTCACAAATTAAATATTTAATGCGAAATTGTACTTACTGGCCGTGGATAAATCAATATATAGACAATGTGGTGGAACCATGCAGAGAGTGGCAACTGGCAGCACGTTATCCCCAGTAAAGATTAAATAAAGATTAAACCATGGCTAAAACGGATATCCCATGGGCCCATTGCATATCAACTGTGCAGGACCAAATTGAATAATATTGCTTGACCATTGTGGACAATTTCGCTAAGTGTTCAGAAATTGTTAAGTGCTGACATCTGACTGCAATAAATACAATAAACGCACTTAAAATTTTTACTCGTTTTGAACTCCCGAAAAATTTAATCAACGCCAGTAGCACCCAGTCCACGGGATGATGATTAAAGGAAATCTGCAAATCATTGTCCATTAATCACGTGACAATACAGGTATACCATCAAAGATTGAACGGACAGGCGGTGAAAAATTGTGGACAAGTTTAAACAAGCTCAGAAGAAGAAACGGAATTTTTAGTCGTTTTGAACTTCCGAGAACTTTAGTCAGCGCTAATGTAACCCAGTTGACAGGAATAGACAACGCGAGTATGCCAGCAAAGATCGAACAGACAGACGGAAAAAATTTGTAGACAAGTTTAAAGAAACTCTGTAGAAGAAACAAATGAAAGAAGCTGTACACGTTACAGAAATACGTAAAAATCTAATACGACGTCACAAGTATCGTTAACGGATTTAAGGTTTGTACGAAAAATACGTTATGTGTGTGATAGATTGTTGCCTATTCCAGCGAAGGAACTATGCATAATAGAAAAACACATGACTATATTCTACAAACCGGGTGACAAAGTTATTTTTTATTTTATTTTTTTTTTTTTTCATAAACTTTAAGTCAGGAAGAAAGTTTCGTGAAGAGGAGAATAGTAACCAAAAGAATTAGACAGGCCATATATGAAATTATAAGGGAACAAATTTCCGTGCAAGAGATATTGGAATCAATTCAGACGTAAGCACACTACACAGATCATCGGAAATACCGGAAGTCTTGAAGAACGCATTTGAAATTGATGTCCCTATAAATCAGCATGCTCTAACGGAAGTATCCCTGGATTGATGATCAGAAGTACCAGTGTGTCAGAAGTCACATTGGCGAGGAGGATTGCGGAAAAAATATAAAAGACAATAAAAAGAGAATATATTAAAGCCAAATTTCACGGAAAAATTAAGTTCAGAGGTGATTGATTTAATATTATTACATCTGGGTCTTTCCTCCTTACATAATAGCGATTGGTTGGTTGTGCCTATAAATATCGACTGGTAGAGCCACTTTGAAGAGACGTCAAAATGTACGCAAGCCATACACTGTGGACACCAGATTCAACCACGAACACTGGTTCAGTACGGTGACTTTCCAGATTATTACTCGAAACTGTAACAAGATCACCCAGCTACGTCAAACAATATATATGGTTTTCGCGGACAAATCAAGAACTTACTATTTATTTTACAACATTATTTTTATATAATAAGTCGAATTGAAATATTAAAATGCGAAAGTCAAGCATCATGATTCGATTGTGCTTGAAACAGAAACGCGCCTCTGTCTTATTAAAGAGTTTACTGTTGATTTTATATACCAGGCCTTTTTGGTTGTATGCTAATAAAATTATTTAAATACACTTGTGATGTTAGGTTGTATAAGAGTGTTAACTTTGATGAAAATCGGATTGTTCCTTCTTTAATCAGAGTTTTTGATTATTGGTTTTCGATTCTTACCGGAGTTATTCCGATAGTAAACTTATCTTAGAACAATTCAGGGACACGTGAAGTAGATTTTTGTGAAATTTTAAAAACTCGGTCCAGCCGTTTCGGAGTTCATAGGAAAATCCCTCACACACAGACAAATGTGATTATATACAAGTAGAGATGCATTCAGTAAGAGTAGATAAATGAATGTATTTCTACTTTTATATAAGCACATTTGTCTGCGTGTGAGGTCGTTTCCTATGAACTCCGAAATGGCTAAGTAGAATTGGAACTTTGAGAATCGACAAGTTCAATATACTCTCGAATGGGCAATTATTTAGAAGGCTAAATAATATGAGCATCACATTAAATTTTGCATTCTGCGTTTAGTTGAATCATAGTTTATCTCTTCTCTTCTCTTCTCTATCTTCTATTCTATCTATTCTTTCTTCTATCTATCTTTTCTATTCTATCTTCTATCTTCTATTCTATCTATATAAATAAAATGAACTCATTTTTTCCCGTCTGATTTTGACATTAATAGGATTAAAAATCAAGATATTTCATGCAAATATAATATGCACAAACGGCAGAACAATATCTGAGGTGTGTTATAGGCTTATTATTTCTCAAATTCCTCGATAATCTTAGATTTCTATACTTTTTCTGCTGAGAAGTCACGGCCAAAATCGGTTAAGATCAATGGAAGTGGTAAAATATTTTCTCTCTAATAAATTCCTCCTCCCCCTGCCACCACTTAACACCGTTTGGGGATCGTTCACAAGGAACAGTTGAGAAGATAACACCGGTTTGGCTTCGTAGTTCTTTCATGTGAAGTTATTTAAAATCACTAAACTAAGCAGCGGTGCTCTGTGGCGTAGTGGTTAGCGTGCTGGACGATTCACATTATATTTTCACGTTCGCGCCGACCTACCGTAGTCGATTTTTTTTTGTTTGTTTTTTTTTTTCCTAAACAACTGGAATGGACTTTTCTTGGTGGCCGAACTGTTAACGTTGCAGATGTTTTTTTGGGGTTTTTTTTCACACTTTATTTTCCTACTTTTACTCATGACTCCGGGTTTGGTCCTTCCTACTTACCTACCATAACATTTTTTAAACCCCCCCCCCCGTCCCGGAAACAAACACTCGGGCAACGCCGGGTACCCCCGCTAGTCTATCTTCTATTTCTATCTATATAAATAAAATGAACTCATTTTTTCCCGTCTGATTTTGACATTAATAGGATTAAAAATCAAGATATTTCATGCAAATATAATATGCACAAACGGCAGAACAATATCTGAGGTGTGTTATAGGCTTATTATTTCTCAAATTCCTCGATAATCTTAGATTTCTATACTTTTTCTGCTGAGAAGTCACGGCCAAAATCGGTTAAGATCAATGGAAGTGGTAAAATATTTTCTCTCTAATAAATTCCTCCTCCCCCTGCCACCACTTAACACCGTTTGGGGATCGTTCACAAGGAACAGTTGAGAAGATAACACCGGTTTGGCTTCGTAGTTCTTTCATGTGAAGTTATTTAAAATCACTAAACTAAGCAGCGGTGCTCTGTGGCGTAGTGGTTAGCGTGCTGGACGATTCACATTATATTTTCACGTTCGCGCCGACCTACCGTAGTCGATTTTTTTTTGTTTGTTTTTTTTTTTCCTAAACAACTGGAATGGACTTTTCTTGGTGGCCGAACTGTTAACGTTGCAGATGTTTTTTTGGGGTTTTTTTTCACACTTTATTTTCCTACTTTTACTCATGACTCCGGGTTTGGTCCTTCCTACTTACCTACCATAACATTTTTTAAACCCCCCCCCGTCCCGGAAACAAACACTCGGGCAACGCCGGGTACCCCCGCTAGTCTATCTTCTATTTCTATATAAATAAAATGAACTCATTTTTTCCCGTCTGATTTTGACATTAATAGGATTAAAAATCAAGATATTTCATGCAAATATAATATGCACAAACGGCAGAACAATATCTGAGGTGTGTTATAGGCTTATTATTTCTCAAATTCCTCGATAATCTTAGATTTCTATACTTTTTCTGCTGAGAAGTCACGGCCAAAATCGGTTAAGATCAATGGAAGTGGTAAAATATTTTCTCTCTAATAAATTCCTCCTCCCCCTGCCACCACTTAACACCGTTTGGGGATCGTTCACAAGGAACAGTTGAGAAGATAACACCGGTTTGGCTTCGTAGTTCTTTCATGTGAAGTTATTTAAAATCACTAAACTAAGCAGCGGTGCTCTGTGGCGTAGTGGTTAGCGTGCTGGACGATTCACATTATATTTTCACGTTCGCGCCGACCTACCGTAGTCGTTTTTTTTTGTTTGTTTTTTTTTTTCCTAAACAACTGGAATGGACTTTTCTTGGTGGCCGAACTGTTAACGTTGCAGATGTTTTTTGGGGTTTTTTTTTCACACTTTATTTTCCTACTTTTACTCATGACTCCGGGTTTGGTCCTTCCTACTTACCTACCATAACATTTTTTAAACCCCCCCCGTCCCGGAAACAAACACTCGGGCAACGCCGGGTACCCCCGCTAGTCTATCTTCTATTTCTATATAAATAAAATGAACTCATTTTTTCGCGTCTGATTTTGACATTAATAGGATTAAAAATCAAGATATTTCATGCAAATATAATATGCACAAACGGCAGAACAATATCTGAGGTGTGTTATAGGCTTATTATTTCTCAAATTCCTCGATAATCTTAGATTTCTATACTTTTTCTGCTGAGAAGTCACGGCCAAAATCGGTTAAGATCAATGGAAGTGGTAAAATATTTTCTCTCTAATAAATTCCTCCTCCCCCTGCCACCACTTAACACCGTTTGGGGATCGTTCACAAGGAACAGTTGAGAAGATAACACCGGTTTGGCTTCGTAGTTCTTTCATGTGAAGTTATTTAAAATCACTAAACTAAGCAGCGGTGCTCTGTGGCGTAGTGGTTAGCGTGCTGGACGATTCACATTATATTTTCACGTTCGCGCCGACCTACCGTAGTCGTTTTTTTTTTGTTTGTTTTTTTTTTTCCTAAACAACTGGAATGGACTTTTCTTGGTGGCCGAACTGTTAACGTTGCAGATGTTTTTTGGGTTTTTTTTTCACACTTTATTTTCCTACTTTTACTCATGACTCCGGGTTTGGTCCTTCCTACTTACCTACCATAACATTTTTTAAACCCCCCCCCCGTCCCGGAAACAAACACTCGGGCAACGCCGGGTACCCCCGCTAGTCTATATAAATAAAATGAACTCATTTTTTCCCGTCTGATTTTGACATTAATAGGATTAAAAATCAAGATATTTCATGCAAATATAATATGCACAAACGGCATAACAATATCTGAGGTGTGTTATAGGCTTATTATTTCTCAAATTCCTCGATAATCTTAGATTTCTATACTTTTTCTGCTGAGAAGTCACGGCCAAAATCGGTTAAGATCAATGGAAGTGGTAAAATATTTTCTCTCTAATAAATTCCTCCTCCCCCTGCCACCACTTAACACCGTTTGGGGATCGTTCACAAGGAACAGTTGAGAAGATAACACCGGTTTGGCTTCGTAGTTCTTTCATGTGAAGTTATTTAAAATCACTAAACTAAGCAGCGGTGCTCTGTGGCGTAGTGGTTAGCGTGCTGGACGATTCACATTATATTTTCACGTTCGCGCCGACCTACCGTAGTCGTTTTTTTTTGTTTGTTTTTTTTTTTTCCTAAACAACTGGAATGGACTTTTCTTGGTGGCCGAACTGTTAACGTTGCAGATGTTTTTTTGGGTTTTTTTTTCACACTTTATTTTCCTACTTTTACTCATGACTCCGGGTTTGGTCCTTCCTACTTACCTACCATAACATTTTTTAAACCCCCCCCCGTCCCGGAAACAAACACTCGGGCAACGCCGGGTATTCCCGCTAGTTATGAAATAATTTCTTCCCTGTGGTGTAGAATTTCTATTGACATTCATACAGAAAGGATCGTCAGAATTTAAATATGACCTGAACGTGATAAATACAATTGTAACGAAACGGTGCGCTTTTATTGTAAAAGGGCCCCTACAAACGGGAAAAGCAGCAGCCGCATTTAAAACACGTATGTAAATTAGCAAGTTTGTACGTGGTGAAGTCAGGGGAAGAAGAAAGAGAGAAAATAAAAATAAAAATAGACCTCGTGGTCAGAAAAGCAGAGAGATATAGGACATGCTTTGACTCGTGTGCAGCGAGAGGAAACATGCGCCGTGTGGTCGAAAAAGCGGAAAGGCATTCGACTAAAAATACCCGTGTGTAAAAGAGCGTCTTAACCGCATGTTTGACGCGTGAGTGACATTTTGAAACACAGTAAAGCGCGTTGCCGGAAATTATTGGAATAAATGTTTTCGTATTCACCTAAAAAAAAAAAATGCAGAGTCGTATTTAATGTCTTTCCTTGTTTGTTTGTTTGTTTGTTTTTGGTTTGTTTGTTTGTCTGTTTGTTCCTACGACAGCAAAAGACAACGTGCGGAACCAAGTGGTTGAAATTTAACGACACGGTTCAAGTGTAACAGCTACGTGACACAATTGCATCAAATAGAAAAGGCAAGATTAGCAATAATTTATGCTACGAAAGAAATTAAAAGATTTTTATACGAAAGAGATACATTTTATCCGATAAAATATTTACAACTATATGTAAAGCGAAAATAAATTTTGCCTGTCAACATAACGAAAGTCAGTGACAAGAAACTAAAAACGACTTCTGAACTTTCAAATTAAAAGTTGACTGAACATTAAATAAGAATTTAATGCGAATATATGTAATACATAGAAGAAAAAATAGCATAAGATGAAATAATTTTTTTAAAAAATAGAATGTCATCGTTTAGGAAATAAATATGTATTAGTTAAATAAATATTTATATCATTTTCGTTTCATTGTGAAGATCCCAGTTTATATAATCCTAACCTGGTAAAGCGGCAATACTCATATCACCCATCAGGAAGAGAGTACTTGAAATTCTGTAGTCGACTGGCTTATCATGGTTATATTTCTTACATGGTTTAAGGTTTAACGGTGCCTTAAGGATTCGAAGGAAGAACATTGAAAGCGAATTATGATTAGCAACAAGATTAATATCAACGTCTTAATATCAAGGATTAATTCAACCACCTGCAACTTCGTAAGAGAATTAATAAGAAAGCTAAGTCTTTTGTTTTTGTTAGGGGTTAGGGTTAGGGTTAGAGTGAAAAGCAGAGAGAGATACAGAATCAGAGAGAGAAGGGGGAGATAGAAACACACAAAGAACTAAATGGAGACCTACCTGGGAGATATACAGTGCATTTAACTGTTCTTGTGCCAATGACTGATTTTCGGGTGAAATAACGAGTGGAAGGTCTCCATCTTTCACTAGTCATTCTACTCGAAAATCAATCATAAGAAATGAGGGGGATACAGACAAACAAATGCACAAACAAACACCTGAATGAGGGCAAGGAGAGAAAGGGATGAAGAGAGGTGTTTTCTTTGTAAATGCACCGTGTGGATCACTTTTGTAAAATTGGAATGTATTTTTTAAATTGAATGAGAGTATCAGAAAAGCATATAGAAAGAGATAGTTTAATAAATATGGCGCTTGCTACACGCCGCAAGCAAAGTGAAATCTTGTAAAGTAAAATAGAAAAGAGATAGATAGATAGATAGATAGATAGATAGATAGATAGAATAAATGCGCGAGAAGGAGGGAGGAGAGAGGGAGAGAGAGAAATTAGGAAGGAAAGACAGATGCCAAGAAAAAGAGAGACATTTCTGATTAATTCAGCTCATCTGGCTTCCCCAACGAGAAAACTAAAAAAGTGAGATATATATATATATATATATATATATATATATATATATATATATATAGTTAAATGTAATATGTAGAGGAGAGTACAATGCAAAGGTTACGGAAAGGCACAAACTGAAGCAGGTGAAGAATAGTTTTATTAATACAACCACAAATACATGTGTATATATTTATATATTTCATACACACATTTTATTTATATTTGTACCGTGATTACCTGTGTCAGATATTCTGGCGGAATATCCGTATTCTATAATATTTCGAGAAAGATCACTTCGTCAGATATGTATTTGCCTTTGGAGAAATCAATTAATTGCAGACCAGCACATATGTGTATATGGTTATATGTGGATGCGTGGATATGTACTTATAAATGTGTATCTGGTATAATTAATTGATTTATAATCATAGTACGTGATGGCATGTATATATGCTCAAACAAATTTATATGGTTAATTGATTTTTCAAAATAAGCTTAATAATAATAATCACATATAACAAATAAGTCATAATACATTAAATAAATAAATTCGAATAAACAAAAGGCTTGAAATTTTTCCAATCTATTTCACCATAACACACAGAGTAAACACATAGAGTAAATAATTATAATTAATATAATAGTTACATATAAATTAAATAATATAAGAATATAATTAAAAACATATAAAATAGCGAATTTACATTATGAAACCCCATCAAATTAAATACAATATCATACACTTAACTTAGAGGAAACATCTGGATTAAATAAAAACTCGCCCTGTATAAAAGATAACATGGTAACCGCTCTTAGATCAGCTTACTAAACAGTCTCCCTTTATTAATAAACTGAAATTCAAATTCCATTTTTATACGTTTCTCTTCTAGAACTCAGAAAATAAAAACAAGCAAATAAAGTGCAGGTACAAAGAAATGTAAATAATACTGAATTTACGAAAGTCCCTCGCTAAAAAATCTAATTACATTAAAATAAAATAAAATAGGCCATTGTTTCAGGCCATTGTTTGCTGCGGGATTTACTGTTTGCAGAACCGCGTTTGAACCAAACTTAAACACATATCTTACGAAGAAATGTTTCTCGAAATAGTATAGAACACGGATATTCCATCAGACAGTCTTACAAAGGTAATCACGGTACAAATATAAATAAAATGTGTTCATGAAATATATAAATATATACGCATGTAATTGTAGTTGTATTAATAAAACTATTCTTCTGCTTCAGTTCGTGTCTTTCCGTTACCTCTTCATTGTACTGCCTTCTATATATTACATTTAACTACATACAATACAATGCTTCAAACAAGCTACTTATATGTATATATATAAACTAGCAGGGAGATCCGACATTACCCGGGATGTAATGATGATCAACGAATGTTTCACATTCCATTATTTATATTGTCATCGAAATCGGTGAAATTGACCATTTTTCAATCAAATTAACTGATTACCTGCTTTAGTTCGGGAACCTACTGTTGATTTTATATTCTAGGCTTTTTTGCTTGTGCAGTGATAAAACTTCTCAAATGCACTTGTGATGTTAAGCTGTATAAGGTGTTAACTTTGGTCAAAATCGTCTGTTCTTTTTTTTTATTTAATTGTTTTCGACTATCGAATCTTTTCGAAGAAATCTCGATAGAAACCTTATCTGAGGACATTGCCAGATCCATAAAGTACATTTGTGTGAAATTTCATAAAAGTCAGGCAAGTCAGTACTTACACACGCACATACACACACAGACAAGGTTTATTTTATGTAATCGTAGATAGATAGATAGATAGATAGATAGATAGATAGATAGATAGAGATAGTATATATGTGTGTATACGTGTGTGTGTGTGGTTGTTGTTACCTAGGTTATTATAGTTGATTGAGATTGTCGGACTTACTTCCCCATCTTGGTTGTTATTGTCACAACGTTTCGGCCGTTTTGCCCTCCGGCCTTCGTCAGGTGTTTTGTATCGAACTGGGGAACCGTTTGTTAGGAGTCTCGAACCCAACCCTTTATTATTATTACGGGGGTACCGTGTTCGGACTCCAGCTAGGCTTTGGGACATAGTTGCTGATTCTCTGTTTTGAATGTTACTTCTTCACTTCAGGATTGAACTCAGCACCTTTGGGTAACTGTAAACTTTGATACAACGTCTAGGACCACTCGGCCATAGTCACTAGTAACAATAACAACCAAGATGAGGAAGTCAGTCCGACAATCTCAATCAATGAAAACACCTCATCTCAAAAATACAGACAATTAGGTTATTATACTTTGAAACTCGAATGTGAATCAGACAGTATTAAATAATAAGTATCGCAGAATGATAGTGTAAACTTTTTATTCATATTGTTGGCTACATATTTGTGTACACATCTCATTTATGACTTTATTCAAAGTTCGATATCTTCGGACTATTTTAACTCACTTTTAGTGGCCTGTATAAGCTGAGCTTTAAATAAAGCCACTGTTTAAATGTAACAGCGCGGATGCGCGGATGTAAAGGCATGAAAAGTGACGTCATTGATTGGAATGGGGAAAGGGACTATAAAAAAGAAAGACAAAGATCTCAAGTGAGACGAAATAACATTTAAAATCTCGTGAGAAACGTGAAGAACGTTTTACATTACAGGGGTGACATCACGGCTTAAACGCCAAAGAAATAATGCCGTTGTACAAACCAGAAAGCGAGTCGGAGTTATTTCCTGTTCTTTTGTCCACTTTCCGCCTAAGGTCACAACTTGTGTACAAGTGTATAACGTTACAGAAATATGTATGCACATATGTAGCCAGTAGTATTATATATGAATAATATATATATGTCTGTGTGTTTACAGAGGGGTAGACACAGAGACGAGGATAGAGATAAACAACAACGATAAAAAGAGTCTAATAGAGAGACGATGACGAGAAAGAAAGAGAGCAAAAGGGAGGTACGTGACAGATGAAGGAGGGGTTACTTCCCTCCATAAATATACGTCGCTAAATCCCTCTCCGCTCTATAGGAACAGCGGCGACAAAATGAAGCCGTCTTCATTGTTGAGCTTCACAATGATTTTAATTTTCAGTTCATTAAATTACAAAAGGCGTGATTGATCGCACTGTCCGTCCAAGAAGGCCCATTTGATGGCGTCTTGGGTTCGTCGAGAGCCGATTATCCCCTATCCTTAGCACAATGTATATTCGCCAAGAGATTATCTTTTCTTCTTCACCATTATATTATTATTATTATTATTATTATTATTATTATTGTTGTTGTTGTTTCATTAATGAAACTTTCAATAGAATTATAAGTTCATGTTCTAATCTTTCTTCTTTATTTATTCTTTGTCTAACTTTTGTTTCTTATTTCTTTGTTCATTATTAGTTTTCATCTCTCATTTTCTCTTTCATCTTTTTCTATTCCTTTTCTTCTTCTTCTTCTTCTTCTTCTTCTTCTTATTATTATTATTATTCCTTCTTTTTCTTCTCTAACATCTTTCTTCTTATCCTTACTAGTTTTCCTCAACTTCTAATGTTTTCTCTTTTGTTTTGTTTTGCTTTGTGGTTTTCTCTCTGATTTGTTTTCTGACTTCATTTTCTCCAAGTTCTTTATTTCATTTTTCTCTTCTATTTTCTGTTCTAACTTCTTCAACTTCTCTTTTACCATCTTCTTTGCTCTTTTTCTTTCTCCTATTTACTTTTGTTTTATTTACCTTATTCCTATTCATCGTTTCTTCTTTCTTTTTCTTCTTTTTCGACGTTTTCTTTAATTGTTTCCATTCTTACGTCAAACAAATAATCAGAATCTACCAACTCCCCCCTCTCCCACCATCCGAAAGGCCAGCAGCGTCGTCCCGCCGAAAGTTCCTCCCTATTGTCTAAGCATCTCAACGCGCCGGGTATAAAGGCCAGTATTCAGTGCGTAATTGATATCGCGCTTGATTACAAAATATCACACCATCTTTTATGAACAGTCAATAATACTTGCGTTTACAATAATTAGCAAAAGAAGCACTAGTGGAAGAGAGTGTGTGGGTGCGAAGGTAGGATTAGGGAGTCTGCGAGCAAAAGTTACACATGGCTAACTCAGATTGGTTTAACGGAACGTGTGGAGTCTCGCGAAAGTATCAACTGGCGATTATACAGTAGTGCTCTCAGCGAAAAGATAACGGGTGCATCCCATTTAGAATTTTAGTAGAGACCATCGATTGCCTCACTAAATTGTATAATCTTGCGTGAGTATGTGGTGTAGTTAGACATATTTTCGATCTTTGCGAGTAAAGATTATGTCATAAACTCTATAGCTTATCCATTTTATTGTGGAAAATGTAATGTTAAAATAGTTAACATAGAACAATAACAAATTCGAAAAAAAAATGCTTTTACATAATAAGTGCTGGATTAAATTATATAAGTCTAGCCGTAATGTAAGTATAGAGGAAAAATAAAGTGCTTCTTAGTAAATATATACGCAATTTGGAATTCTCTATTTAGAAATAAAAGTGAATCTATGCAAGAATCTCTTGCCCAAAGTTTTATCAAATCGGATTAAATATGTAATCGATGAAATTGATTGAAATTTCTAGTTTTGTGTAAAAACAAACAATTAATTTTTTTCAATGTATCGGTTAGGCAGAATATGATATCGATTTTGCAAATGCATTTCTATATGTGGCTAACGTCAATAAACAAATTGATTTAATTCACACATTCACACACACATATATACATAATAATAACTAAAAAATAAAAAATATTAAATTCAAAATTATATGCTTTTATAATTTTATAATTTATAGCTTTCTATAAGACATCATTCAAAAGTATTGTGGCACGATTGCCAAATTCAAAACCAAATCGGATTATTAGTTTACAAAATTACAGTTATTTAAGTGAAGCTACTGCTGCAAATTTTCAAAACTGTGTAAGTATTTTAATGTCGTGCGCTAGTAAAGCGTTGTTTCCTCATGGAAAAATACTGATCAAAGAGAGCAATAGTTTGTAAAGTGTTATTCGTACTCGGCTCCATCGGAAGCAATGTTTGATAAGTGGTATACTGACATTAATCCAGGATTGACAGATGCAAATGATGCTGCAGCCTCAAGTGGCTTATAGTCGACAGTTTACTCGGAAAACAAAAAAAAAATGTCTAGAAACTCATTTTGAAGATCATAAAATGAAATTTAATGGGATAGGAATCAAAAATATTCGAGGACATTGTAGGAAAAATTGTAGTGTGTATGATTAGCATGAATGTCCTTCGCTTAAGAAAAGATAGAAAGAAAGTCTTAAACTCGAAACCTGACCGACACGAGACAAAAACGTGTCTTATACAAATTGAGACGCGGTCGGGTTCGACAATATAAAAAGCCAGCATTTCTTCAGTTGGGGAACGATTCTGTTTTTGTCGGCTCGACGTCAGTGCGGTATACTTTGCAATCTGGTATTAGTTGAAGAAAGTTTGTTTGCGATAATGTCGAAAAGGGAACATGACAGATTTCTGTTGCGTGCGTTTCGATGCGGTGAAATTGGCGATCTGAAAATTATCCTTCTTTTTCTTTAACTCCAACATTCAAAGCCAAAACCAAAAACGCGTCCAGGTTCAGATCGTTGTTTGCAAATGTTTGAATGCGTTAAAACATTTGAAAACAACGTTCTGCGACGATTTTGCGTCAGTATGCGATACTAAATGACAAGGAAATTCACCACTTCACTTGAGCTGACAATAATAGGTGAAAACCATCCAAATTAACCAAAGACGTAAATATCAGCAGGCAAGCTTTTGGTCACAATATTTACATCTGTCAAGAGATTTTGTTTTTCGATGAGGTTGAGTAAAGAAAATTTCCATCAATAGCGAATATTGTATTGCATTGTCGATGCATTCGAGGAATTAAATCGCCAAAGGGGCCACAAATAAAGAAAAAAAAAACAACCGCGTACACTAAAACATTGAACTGTATCACAAGTCGATTGCAAGGGTTGAAAAGCTACATGAATTGCACTTTAAATTGCATTCGCGTCCACTCTATTCGCCAAATCTTGTCGAAGTTATTACCGTCTGTTTAAATATCTCTAAAGGAAAATTAAGACATGTCTTAAGCCCAAACACAAATCTAGGTGGAAAATATCAGTCTTAAGATGCAATGGATATGCACTGTAAAGGTAGCTACGTTTGTAATTATGAGGCAAGTGTTGTGCAATCGCCGACCCACCTTCTAAATCGGCACTGCTCGAATTCAGTGGCAAGTAAAAGTCCCGGACGACTGAAAAAGATGTCGAGATAAGTGGAAATCACATAAAGCACCTGATATTCCAAATGGTCGCCCATTTTAGTACTGACAAGGGAAAACGTTGCTTAACTTAGGTGATCTAACAGAAATCGGTGTGTCAACGTGATTATACCGTATAAAAGACAAATACATATATAAAAATAGGCTGTTTCAGAAAAATCAATTTAAATCAAAACCAAGATCCAAGACATTACTTAATTATTTTATTATTTTGACACCTATATACCGCATAATCACGTTGACACGCAGGTTCCCGTTAGATACCTCGAAATTAAGCAACGTTGAACCGAGTCAGCATTAAAATAGGTAACCATTTGGAAATACCGGGCGCTGTATGTGCTCTCCGCTTATCTCGGCATTGTTTCCAGTCATCCCGGATTTATCCTTGCCATTGGAATCAAGCAGTACCGATTTAGGAGAGGGGTGGGTGATGATTGCGCAACCCTTACTTCAAGATTATATTAGTAGCCACCATTGCAGAAAGCATCCATTACCCTCTCGAGACTGAACGGAGGCGATAACAATTTTGTCATTATTAATGATTATCGAGAGTAGTGCGGAAAAGTTTTATTTCTTTGAAAGGAAACGTAGGATGACCCACAAGGTCACCTGTTTTAACCTCTTGTGACCTTTCCGCTTGTGGTTGATCTTCTTATTTTTATGCTTATTGAATTAATATGCAGAGATTTAATATTGCCCTTGCAGATGTTTTCCACTGTAGCTCATAAAGAAACATAAAATATTTTTTTAATTGAATTTAATTGATATAAACTAATTTAATAACAATTCCCACAATACGTGATAGTGTAGAGAGTTTACATTTAACATCTTACAGTAATCAGCTATATTTTTGTCGAGAAAAAAGCTGTAATAATTAGGGCTGTGACAACAGCATATTCTTTTCATTGTTTTGACTCTCGAGTATATATCCGTTGATATCTTATAAGTTTTTACAGGGTGACCCCCCCCCAAAAAAAAAATCTAAATGGAGGCCATCTAGAACATATGATGCAGAACGGAGAAAAAAAGGCCAAAGACCCTAGTGTTTTGATGTGATATTTTGAATATAATATACTAGTTATGACCAAAGTTTCATTTCATTCGGACAAAACACTAAGAAACGGGGCCTAATTAGAGTTGGGGCCCGTTTTTTGGGGGGGGAGGGGGTCACCCTGTATATAGACTGATATGGTTCTTGGTGTCACCCTGTATATAGACTGATATAGTTCTTGATTGATTCACTGTGTCTTTCTGTGTCGGATATATACTCGGGAGTCAAAAGAATTAAAATAATATGCTGTTGTCACAGCCCGAGTAATAATCGTAGTTGATGTATCAGAAAAAAATACATTTTAACCCCAAAACAAATACTAAAACATTACTTTATCACTCTAATTATTGCTGGCTACGAATATTCCAAAAATATAATGCATAAAAAAATCATACTATGAAATGAATTCTTAAAGTAATGCTTCCTATTTTCTATTCCGCCTGAATGGATCAGAGGTGATTTAAAATATATTGTTATGATCATTGAGCTTATGCATTCATGATCTGAAAGTTCTATCTCTCTGTTACAGATATTAACGGTGTTGGGCTCTAAGAAAGAAACCCTGCCATGGACGTGCGTCAAAAGACGAGATGTGTCATTGAATCCCTGGCAAAAATTAATTGAAAACGGTGGTAACTATGTAAAAATACATTCTGCAGCATAAACGTTGCTTGTTTCAATGATACTACTTCCATCCTCGTAGCTCTTCAACTTTCTGATTTAATACAAAAAAAAAACAGAAAGCTTTATTTTGGAACGAACCTCGTATTAATGTAACACGGGGCATATTCTCTTCTTAAGGCCGATTATAAAAAAATGTATTTGAGGTAATCCAATAAGGCCCATTCATAGAAATATTATCTGTATAATTACAAATTAACTCAAGTTCATAGCCAACATAATTAAAGTAATTGAGTAATGTATTCGTGAACTTGCGTTCGGTTTGAAATTATTTTTTTTTCTGAAACAGTAAGTATAATTACACTTCTTTAACTCGCCAAAAATCCAGTTGGCTAGAATAAACAGTTGGGTGTAAATTTACTATGCTATTTTACACACACACACAAACACACACACACACACACACATATATATATATATGTATATATATATATATATATATATGTGTATATATATATATATAAAGAGAGAGAGGAGAGAGAGGGGAAGAAGAAAGATAGATAGATAGATAGATAGATAGATAGATAGATAGATAGATAGATGCAACTTTTTTGATTAGGTGTGTGGGTGTTAACAATTTAATCCATTGTTTTGGCAAGCCACCGAGTTTATATTTATAGATCTGTTTCCTAGTGGATATATATATATATATATATATATATATATATATATATATATATGATGACAGTACACACACATTATATATATATATATATATATATATATATATATATATATATATATATATATATATATATAATGTGTGTGTACTGTCATCATACAATCCACATGGAAACAGATTTATAAATATAAATGACATTAACATATCCAATATATATAATATAAAGCTGAACGTCTCTGTGTGTGTCTGATCACGATTAGGCTCCTATATGGTTAACTATTATAGAAAACTGATCACATATAATGATAAAAGATGCACTGAGACACAGGAATAGGTATGTTTGATCTGGCATAATGATGATTCATTAAAATTGTGGGGTCTGCGTACGCGCCTAGTCCACAAAGTATGGGAATAAAAAATTTAAAAATTAAAAAAAACGTTTACAAGTGTTTTTGATATAGATGTACATGATAATACTTTGATAAGTATGTTTTAACTTAAATAGGGATGGTATAATAAAATTGTGTTATCTGCGTTCGCGCCTGGCCTCCATAGAATGGAAATAGGCACAAACTTTAATAAAGACTTTTAATATCTATCTGCGTAAGTATACTTTGATAATTATGTTTCAGTTTCACAAAAATATGGTATAATAAAATTATGGGGTGTTCTTTCACGCCTGACCTCCATAGAATGGAAATATGTCACAAAGTTTAACAATACTTTTTAATATAGATCCACAGAATATTGTGGTAAGTGTTTCAGTTGGAACAGGTACGGTATAATTAATTATGGGGTTTATCTATTTTATTTTTACTTTCATCATATTTTGCTTTTGTTTTGATACCCTTAATTTCGAAGCTATCTCTTTACAACCCTTTCTTTTCATAACCTATCATACTTTCATAAATCAGAGTTCATTTTCTGTAAGCTGTTTTTGAACCCAGTCAACGACGGGTACTTTTGCTAGTATATATATATATATATATATATATATATATATATATATATATATAATTTCATTAGACCGATGAGGATCGGCCGAAAATTATGTACTTGTAAAAAGAGTTTTTTAATTTTTTTTCATAATATTATTTTGTATTCCTGCACGTCAACAATTGAAAACGAATAAAGAAAAGTTATAAGCTTTTATACTTTTCGTATTCCTTTTTATACATTTCCATTCATATATATATATATATATAGAGAGAGAGAGAGAGAGAGAGAGAGTTGAGAGAGAGAGAGAGTTGAGAGAGAGAAAGTAAGAAATAGAGAGAGAGAGAGAAATGGAGAGAGATAAAAACGTGTTTAGGCTTGAAAGTATATATGTGTGTGTGTGCGCGCGTGTGTGTGTGTTTCTATCAATGGTATTATTATCACGTAAAAGCAAAACTATTTCTGTAAATAACATAAACATATACCATGTGTATGTGTGTATGAGTATGTATATATATATATATATATATATATATTATTTATATCTGTTCTATATTTATGCACGTGCATATATTAATCTATGTATACATCAATGTATATAAATATTAGATGTGCTTGTGGCCTATTTCTGCTATTTAATCTATTTGGATTTCGTTCGCTAATTATTAATTCACTCATAGAAACTTTTTTTATGCGTTTTACTGATAAATTTACAAACGATTATATGTTTTTCTATAATAACCGTAAAATTATTCTACTTCATTGAACTATTAGTTTTATGTAAATAGAAAATTGATTTATTGAGTGTTATCATAACCTCCAACTTTCTTTAAGTGTATCTTGTCAAACTCTGGAACCTTTGTATCGAACTTAAAAATCTGACAAATTGAAATCTTTATTTATTCCAAAAGAGTGGAATGGTCTCCTTTCGGCAACCGTTGTCGTTGTCATAACAGGTTGCAAGAATGGCGTCTCTAAATGGATCGAATATGGAATCAACAAGAGCCAGTTGTTGTGCCATAATTTGTCGGATATAAATTATAAAAACCTTAATGGCATAGGGTCACAATACAAGCTACTTGATAGGTTCTTCAGATTATGGTCTATAAGAAAATGCGTCTCTAATGCTTTGCCATAGCAGAAGATGCGGATAGACCGGATTCCAGCATACATCATCATCAGTTCTGATTTCAATCAATATCTAAATTCAATTTTTATTTTATTTAAAGCTTTAAAGAAATGGAGAGTTTGTTTTTGGCAAATATCTTTTGAGGTTTTGCCAAAAGAACCTTCGAGTTCATATAATTTAATGCACGAATTTCGTGACGAAATCACAAAACGTAAGTTGTAGAAAACTTTAAAAAATTGCATTTCAAAAAAAAAGAAAAACGATCGAGTTTATACTGAAACTGAACATTGTTCAACAGTAACCTTTAAAAAAAAGGGACTCTAGTTAGTACTAGGAGTCTACCCTCCCAAAATTTACCTTCCTCATGTAAGGGTTTAGTTTATTACAAGTCAAATGATTCGGCCCATACCGACGAGGCTGCCTATGTATTTTTGTAATCCAAAGTGCACTGCACCTAGTACGCTGGAACAAGAAAAGAAAAAACGTGTTTGTTTTACAACGATTTTTAACGAACAAAAAATGTGCAAATCCCTCTATGAAAATCGATAACTATGATTCTAATTTTATTTTACACAGATTTGTTTAACACAATTTTGTTTTAGCACAGATTTTTGATGTGTTTAAAAAAATTCAATTATTTTCAGGTTTAAAAAGATCGAGGGTTATTTTGGGGGACGTTGTTCTACAAGCAACATCGGTACGAAAATGTGATCAAAAATAAATATATAACAATTAAATTTTATCAAGTGCAAGATAAGTTATTCATCTACATATTTGCAAATGTTTTTAGTGGTTATTCTCAATTTAAATCATTTATTCTGTTCGAAAAATATATAGTGCCTAGTGTTACGTAAGGACTAGAAAAATAATCGCGAATTGACAACTAAATATTTGAAGTTTCGATAATGACTTAAAAATAAAAATAAAACAAAATACTGTTAATGACTTTAAAATAAAAATAAAACAAAATAGTGTTTTATTAAAATAAAAATAAAACAAAATACAGTGGCATATGGAATACCCGTCCTAAACAGGTATAATTAACAGTTCTACAATGCTTAATGTGTTTTATAAAGGTTACTGAACCTTATGTCTAGAATAATTATTCCAATGTTTATGAAGATACATTGCATGATTTTGATTCTATAAATTGTCTAAAATTTAAGAATTGAGTATAAAAGATACTATGAAAGAATTCAAATTAAGGAAACCTTATTAATTGGAGTTTGATTACTATGAATCAGATTTAACTTAATTCTGAATATTTAACTTTTTAAATGTGAGTTTTTGTCCACATTATAACACTTGAAGCCCGATAAAATATTCCGAAGAATATTTCAGAATATTTATTACCGTATATTTCGACGTATAAAACGATCCTTAAAGTAAAAAAATCAACTTTAAAAACCAATATTTCATAAAATACCGGGTGTTGCAATCTCTAACCTAGGCTAAGTAAACATGGTTCGGGATTTAGCAGTCGTCTCATACAACCGATATATGATAAATTTATTAAGATTTGCTCCGATTTCGCACCTCGTCTCATCTAACGGTCGCCATATACGCCGAAATATACGGTAATTGATGTCTAATAATTATATGCTAACATTTCATAAAAATTGGATGTGTATGCGTTTACGAGAATGACTACTTTATCTCCTTTACATAAGATTATGTTGAACTAAATATTGCTTGCATATAGGATGTTGGCGACCTTCACGTCGTCCCTCCCGCAAAAAGAAATACAAAATATCGGGGAAATCAATGCTATGTATGAATCCGAAGATTATATATATATATATATATATATATATATATATATATATATATATATATATATATATATATATATATATACTAGCAGGGAGACCGAACGTTGCCTGGGATTGAATAATGATAAACCAATGTCTCACACTCACATATTTCTATTGTCATCTAAATCGATGAGACCACTCATTTTTAAACCAAATAGATTTATTGCCTGCTCTTATTAGTTACCCACTGTGATGCACTGGGAAAAATCTTCACATGGCTCCCCAGCAACGATGTACTCCACAATACATTGTATTCTACATTGCACTGTGGAAAACATACTATTGATTTTATACAAAATACTTTAAAATATGACGGCTTTAATTAAAGGTTAAAATGCAAAAGTCATTATGATTCAGTTGAAATATATATATATTTATTTCGAACGCGCACCTGTTAAATCACAGAAACTGGCTTTGCTTTTATATGCCTGGCCTGTCCTCTCGTGCGCTGATAATGTCTTGAAATTACGTTTAAAATGAGAAGTCAACAATCATGGTTCAAGTGTATTTAAGTAGAAACATTCGTTTTTGAACCCGACCCTGTCATATGAAAGATCATACTGTTAAATTTTATATGCCGAATTTTTCTGCTTATGTGGTAATAAAACTTTTGAAATGCACTTGTGATGTTAGGCTGTGTAAGGTGTTAACTTTAGTAAAAATCACCTACTCCTTCTTTCATCGGAGTATTTAAATTATTATCGATTCTTATCTAAGACATTCCGATACAAAACCTATATGCGATTACTGCCGGATACATGAAATACATTTGTTTGAAATTTCATAAAAAATGGCCCAGCTGTTTGGGAGTCTATAGGGAACTAACTTACTGAAGCCCACACAGTCAAGTGTCCTTTTATATTATAGTATAGTATACATTTGTGCGTGTGTATGTGTGCATGTGTCTGTGTGTTTGTGTGTGTGCGTATAAATGGAAATTCTGGGTTAAATTATGTATAATTACAACAAAATATAAGGAGTGCAGATAATTATAAAAGTCTTTTCGTTAACCCCGTGCATTTTCAATAAATAGCTCATCTCATTGGAGGAAATGTTGTTACCTAAATAGATTAAAGGTAATTATGAATTTTGCTTATTAGCACATAGATTGAACATTAACATTGAGTTGATAGTGTAAAAAGGATAGCCAAAGTTAAAATAATGAATATACAGGAACAATTAAGGAAAAAAACTTTAATAATTATCTGCACTTTGTCGGCTAATAAATTTTGTTATAATTCTATAAAATTTAACTCAAGATTTCCATTCATACTATTTCGCATATTGTACTTTCTTTATCTGCTTGGGATCGTCTTAGAAATTTATTTGAGCTTTGCATGTTCATATTACTATCTATCTATCTATCTATCTATCTATCTATCTATCTATCTATATATATATATATATATATATATATATATATATATATATATATATATATATATATATATATATATATATATATAAATGGAACGTCTTCTTTATTCAAAATCGATAAACTTGAAATTTACAATCCCGTTTTCTGTGAAATTTTATAACAGTGAATCTTTATCATCTAACTGTGTTTTTAAATATTAAAAAGTAAATATTACCTTATTAAAAAAAAAACTTTTATTCGTCGGGGAAAAGATGACGAAAAATAACGGTTCTGACTATAACACTTTTAAAAAAAAAAATCGTTAAAATAGTAACACAGAAATTATTATTGAATACGGTTTTGACTTTAACACACATTTTTTAATCGTTAAAATAGTAATAAAGAAATTAATATAAAATAAAATAAAACTATTTTTCTTAATGCGGAACTATTTTCGCCATTTTATTTCCGGTAGAAATGAGCGGTCCACGAGTTGATGACTTCCGAATTACAATATTTCATTATCTGTTTAATCGATTAGTATAAAATAAACATTCCTTATTTTTTTAATTTTAATTCATTGTGGCGGTTCTAACGATAAAATTATACCATTTTTAAATGACGGAAAATAGCGATTCTGACTAAACATGCGTATAAAAAAACAACAACTTTTTTTACAACTTTTTCGAATCCATGTGTACAGTAATACAACCCCCTTATTCTAACAAACTAGAAACTCCTAAGGATCCTGGTCAGATTCAGCAAGAGTATCGTTTTTTTTTTCCATTTTTGTAATTTTTTTTTACACTTTTGGGGTGACTTGCTGTACTAGCAATATAAGAAACATGCATTTTCTCTTTTTATAGATTTTTCCATTACACCAAATTTATAAAGTAAAATCCAACTGTTCAAAATGAAGACCCAATTATCTAAAATATGTATGATAAAATCAACCACAAGATTCATTAATTTGTGATCTAATCTATCTCAATATTCTGATATATATATATATATATATATATATATATATATATATATATATATATATATATATATATATATATATATATATATATGAGAGAGAGAAATAGAGTGAGAGAGAGAGGCGGGGGCAAATGAGGGAGAAGGGGAGAGATTTTCTGCTGATCAATATTCAGAATATCTTCTCCTGTTTCAATTTTCTCAGAATCAAAAATGATTAATAAATATTAATCCCCGTTCGAGTTTGGAGTTATCGATTCATAAAAAAACTTACATAACGATTTATAACAAACAAAACGAAGTGAATCCTGACTTATATATATCAGTAATCTTTGCTATTTTTTTTCATAATCTGTAAATTTGATACTTAATTGATACTAATCCTAACCTTCTCCCAAAATTAAATCCAATAACGAATATTTTTAGTGGGGGGCAACCTTCCCCTCACCATTCAGTGAATCGATGAATCGATCAACAATTTTTATTTATTCATCAGAACTGTTATATTGTGGAATGCATTAGGATTAATATAACATAAAATATCTTACCGGAGGGTGTCCAGCCTCCACCTGGGTATTTTTGCAGCACATGAAAGAAAATAGCCTAAGGAATAATTTTGATCAAATACGAAAATCACTCGCTATTACATGGCGATACACGTTTATTATGAACACACACACCACACACACACGCACACACACACACACACACACACACACACACACACACACACACACACACACACACACACACACGTAACGAGAATTCAAACATAATACATTAAAGGTTAGAAGTCCAAGTATGATAATAGGAACGAACGGGAATGATGCTCATTTCTCCATTTTGAAAGTCACTCTGTTTCCCTCCACTCTCCACTTCCGGTCGTTGATCTCGCGAGAAGTTGCGAGAATTTAAAGTCTAGGACTTGGATAAAGGGGAGGCAATTTTGGCCAAAGAAGTAAAGAATTACTCCCCTTGCATTATACTTTTGTATCGTTCTTACAGCAACAAACAAAACAGTAAGAGAGATCGTGAAATATTGTTTCGGCCTAATTTATTGCAATAAAAACATATTTAAAAAAAATGTTATAGGTCAAAAACATTACAATTGTATTTTGAATATCGTCTGCACTAAAGTTTGAACTTCAATTACGTACTTTGTCCGTAATGCCACGGCTCTGGGGCGTCATGGATAAAGTACTTGATAAAATTTAGTTGTGAGTTACACTCACTGAAGGTTGAAGATTCAATTTTCATTGCGGGCGACACTCAAAATACAATTGCGATTTATTTAGGAATCTACCCGTCGTGAGGGAACAAGAACATGCTACCCTGTTGATTAAATAGAGGAAATGAATTCTGTGCGAACTTTTCGAGTTTGGCAGAAAATTATCCGACTTTAACAATGTACAACTGAAGAAGGTCGAAGGTTTCATCGATCGAAACGTTGTGAAAATCACATTCAAAAATAAAAGAGTAGTTCGAATATTTCAAATAATTACGAATAGAATCTTTTTGCTTTTATTATGTTTTGTGACTTTTAGTTGGGTTCAATATTTTATTGTGTGATACATTTAATCTTTGTTTCGTCATCTTTAAACTAGTATTGGTGACTTTTCGACTACATGTTTGGATTTTAAATAATTTGACCTTTTCCCCGTTTAACGCCCGCGAGCAATGACAGTTTTACTACATTTCCGTTAACCAAAATTCTCACAACTAACCCTCGCTAATCCTAACCATAACAGATAGAAGGAGGAAATAATACATGGAAAATGGTTTTATCACAGCTAAACAAAGACTACGCTATCGCCTTCAAAGGAGGGTGTAATACAAAGGAAGATGATATCATGATGGCGGAGTACATACCATACTGATGAGGAGAGGTTACTGCCTTGAAGGATGGCATCATTATGAATGAACAAACAGATATTACAGAGAAAACATGAAAGCAGAAAATCCCAATTCCCACAAAATTCCCACAAAAACTTATTAAAATATAAACGCACACAATTTGAGATGTCATCTTTTCAAAATCTGATTTTATATATAGTAATTTTTTCTTTGAAATAACGACTTTATAAATAAAACAAAAATAAATTAACTGTTCCTCCTTAATTATAAAATAGATTGAAGCTTAGTCGAGCACCTATCATAAAAGTAAGGACAGGCAGAAACAAGCTAGCCACTTCCGTGATTGAAGGGCTTTTATAACCTGCCTTTAAAGGAAGAATGACTTTCATACAAAATATAATGGCTCGAGGACTTTCATAAACAGCCCATAAAAATTGAATGACTTTCATGTCTCTAATGGCCAGTGGACTTTCAATAAGTGGTTGCAAGACTTTCATAAACTGTCCGTAATGACTGGAGGGCATTCATTAACTGCTCTTAATGATTGGACGATTTTCGTAAACTGCTTCTATTATAGGATAACTTTCATGACCTATCTAATGACTTTACGACTTTAATAAAGTTCCCCCAATGATTCAGAGCTTTTCATGAACTGTTCTTGGTGAGAAGTGAGCTTTCATAAACTGTCCCAAATGGCTGTAATAATTTCATTAACTGTCCCTAATGACTGTAGGACGTAAGATAAACTGTCCTTAATGATTTGACAACTCTCATAAACCGTCCCAAATGACTGTAATAATTTCATAAACTGTCTCAAATGACTGTAAGAATTTTATAAACTGCCCATATTCACTGTAGGACTGTAATAGTTTGGCTTTAAAGTTTATAAAAGTTGAGAACCCCCAGCGTATACGGGTACTCCTGCTAGTTTATTAAATAAATTTAATAGAGCAGAAAAGCCTCAGCTTCAAATACGATTAGTGGATGTTATGTTTCTAGTTTTATTGACGTTTTGTATACAAATTTTCGCTAATCCCTTAATCTCTTCATTTCTCTGGATTACATCCAATGGATTATCGAAATTCAGCAGCTATTAAAAAGAACGACTGCATCATTTCTTCTCTTCGTTCCGAGTTCATTTCAGTCAAAAACTAGAGCCTGGGTTAACACCCAAGAAGTACCGAATGTCAGTCCTGATGAGAGGGCAATGAACCGAGGCCACAGCTATATTCTAGTCACTCAGTCAGGCTTTCGACGAATTTAACTCATCTTTTTTGAAGCTGGACAAATACATTAGCGCAATATGTCTGCCATATTTATCAGAGTATTCTTAAAAAATAAATGCATAATCACGTCGGCACATCGGTTCTTATGTGATAAACAAAGTTTAACACGTCCAGTCTTGTCACTACCCTGTGGGTTGTCAGAACCTGTTTATAGATCTGCAAAAGTTACACATGCGACAAGGGACAGCTGGTGAATTATAAACTCTATACACACACACACACACACACACACACACACACACACACACACACATATATATATATTTATATATATATATATATATATATATATATATATATATATGTATATTGTTTATAAAATATAATATTATATATTATATTTTATACACGATATGTATGCCGCTCCCCATGAGAAGGTACCAATTTGGTTATAGGGAAAATTATTCCTTACTCGCATTTAGGTAAAAACGCACTTATATATATATATATATATATATATATATATATATATATTTACACAAATCGCTTGATTCTTCTATATTTAGGGTCCCACCGCGTTGCATCGGAAGAAAACTTCACATGCATCCACGCAGCGATTTCGTCAACAATACATTGTAATCAGTATTACACTGTAGAGAACTTGCCATAGATTTTATCAAATTAATTCATACATGTACTGGTTTGAATTAAATTTTAAAATGCAAATATCAAGTATCATAGTTCAATTGGGATCCAAACAAAAGCATTCCTTTTAAACGGGTCGTTATCATTTCAAAGAACCTCCTATTTATTTTACATGTTGGACCTTTCTGTTTGTATGATAATAAAATTTCTCAAATTCACTTGTGATGTTAGACTGTATGAAGCGCTAACTTTAGTTACAAACACCTGTTCTTTCTTTCATCGGATTTTTTTCGATGTTCAATACTTATCACCGACATTCCATTACCAAAACTATCTAAAAAAAAAATGCCAGGCACATAAAGTATATATCTGTGATTTTTTAAATCGGCCCAGCCATTAGGAGTCCATAGAGAACGAACTCACATATAGACACACACACACACACACACATATCATTTTATATAATAGTATATATATATATATATATATATATATATATATATATATATATATATATATATATATATATATTAGGTTGGTGCAAAAAAATGTCATTTTTACATATATATATAAAAACGTAAAAAAAACGACATTAATTTGCACCAACCTAATATATATATATGTGTGTGTATGTGTGTGTGTGCGTGTGTGTGTGTGTGTGCGTGTGTGTTTCGTAATATTTTGTTATTTTTTAAGTACTAACTTTATTTCTAGTATTAATAGTCCTCAGAGCCTTAGGAAGAAAATACCTCACTTCCAATGCATTATCGCCACATTTTAAAGGGACATGTACACACACATACACATGCCCCCCCACATTTATATATATGTATATATATATTTTTTTATTTTATTTATTTTTAGATAAACACACATTTATATAAATATGATGATTGCAACGTCTTGTCAGACGAGTGTCACTCCCTCAGACACTGAAAGTCCATAAGCCCGAGATCGACCTATTTAGTCCTGCCGGCGAATTCACACGCCCAATCAGGCATGACACTGAAGACAGTTATTGGTATATATATATATATATATATATATATATATATATATATATATATATATATATATATACATGCACGCATACATACATACATACACATACATACACATCCACACATACATATCTATAAACATACATGCACAGTACATAAAACATATATACACATACATGTACATATGCATACACACATACATACATACATACACATATGCATACATATGTATATACACACACATATACAAATATAAACACACATATACATACATATACGCACACAAATACGTACACATATACACATATACATACACACACATTTACTTACATTTACATACACATACATATATATGCATTTATACACAAACATATACACACATATATGCACATACATATGCATACGTACACATGCAAACATATATACATATATACATAAAAACACACATAAACATGTATATACATATACACATAGATATACATACATATACAAATGCATGTACATATATAAACATACGTACACGTATACATACATACACACACACAAACATACATACGTATGATGATGGAAGATGGATTATTACATGCTTACAGCATTTCAGGCCTACACGCGTCACAACTTTTCCATCGCCACAGGACTATTTTTTATAGACAAATGTCTGGGGGGGTATCTATACAAAGATGATGTTACAACGTTTTAACTTTGTACGACAGCTAAGTATCTCTCTCGGTTCAAAATGTTCACATCCAGCAACAAGCAAGAGCAAGAAAGCCAGCAAAAAGTTAAACTGCTGACCAGCTTAATGCGAGTACTGGTCTCCCGCTTTATGGTCATTTAAATCAGAGATTTGCTGTTCCTAGAGCGGTTGCCTTCACCAGGGCTTACGGGAGCCGTCTCCAGCCACGTACACATGGAAATAAACACATGCATGCACACATACATGCATCCATACAGAATGCACGCAAACATGCATACGCATGTACACACATGCAAACGTACACACATAGAGGCACATATATACACATGCACGTACATGTAAAATACACATGAAGGAGTGTTCCAAAAGTCATTAAATCCTCAATGATCAAGATGAAGGTGATAGGTACAATTCAATGAGTTTGACATGAATAAAAAAAAATAGAAAACAAAAAAAAACAAGAAGAACAATAAAAAAAAAACAATTTGTAGAAGAGACAGTCACTCTTTGAAGTGTTTGTGCAACTTTACAAATGAATGGACGTAGGAATCAGACGAAAACAGAATCCAACCGATCAGTACTAAAACGCCTAGACTTTTTTTAAATATATACATACACACACACACACACACACACATATATATATATATATATATATATATATATGTATACATATATATATATATATATATATATATATAAATAATGGGTTAAGAAATTCCAACGAAAGAAAGATGTATATTTAAATAAGGGAGTAGTCACCAACAATGTGTATTTTTTTAACATTATTTTATTATTCCGTGTCTTGGTTTTTCATTGATAATTATGTTTGGATCATTGTAATAATGTTTTTAAGTCATTGAAATCGTTTTTACGCGCGTTTCAGACGTTCTGTAAAGCGTCCTCGTCAGAAATTATTTTCAAATGTGTTGGAGATGTAAAAATGGCAATTTTCGTAGTTCATTTGAAGTGTTTCCAAGGGGTGGAGGCTTGTAAGTGTTTATTATTCATTGACATGTTCAATTTTTATAACTCTTTTATTGGGCTTGTCGAGGCCGCTGACCTGGCTGTAGTCACTCTCTCTTTCTGCTAGTGTTTTTTCTTTTCCTTTAGGGTGGGGTAGGGTGTGTGTGTGTGTGTGTGTGTGTGTGTGTGTGTGTGTGTGTGTGTGTGTGTGTGTGTGTGTGTGTTTGCTTTTATGGGTTTGAGAATGTGTATACTGTTTTATAGAATTATAAGGTTATTTGCTTCCTAGGAAGGTGACTGTGATCCGAGGTCGTTACTAATGTGTATGTGTGAGGAGGGAGGGCAGCTCTTCTGAAATAAGGGTAGGGGTGCTTTCATTCTATTTTGATATTTATTTTTTGGATTCTTGGATTTTAGTATTGTGATTTTTCGTTTTAGTCTTTTCGGGTATTCCTTATATTATGTTTGTTTAGAAAGAGGGGTGTATTTAAAATATGTAAAGGGGATTTTTTAATGTTTCTATTTATTTGTCTCCCCATGTGGGTATGGCCAGACCCAGGATCGGTTCCTAGTGTGGGGAAGATTTTGGGGCAATTGGAGGGGGTGTAGGTATGGGAGGAGGATGATAGAAGGGATGATAGTTGTTGCAGTCATGAGGGGGTTCTCCTCCACTGACTGAGGAGGGAGAGAGGTGTTGGAACAGATATTATACTATGGTTCTAGGTGTTTCCTAGTGTTGTTGGTATTGTTCAGTGTGTTGTATTAGAGATAGGGGTGTTATGTCTGTGTGTGGTTGCATGCGCGCACGCGTGTGTTTTAATGTGTCGGTGTTTCCTAGTGTTGTTGGTATTGTTCAGTGTGTTGTATTAGAGATAGGGGTGTTATGTCTGTGTGTGGTTGCATGCGCGCACGTGTGTGTTTTAATGTGTCGGTTCTGATTTATGTGTGGGTGTGTATATGTGTATGTGTATGTATGATCGTAAAATACGCTTAAATATTATATTTTAATTTGTCAAGATTCTGGATATATTATTACAGAGTCGCAATTTCAAAAGTAAAAAATAAATGTATTTGGGTGCCATCAGCTAGTATCGAAACCGAAAACAAAACTGTAGCATTCACAGCTGGTGACGTTACCACTGTACCAACGTGATGCGTATATAAACTATTTAAAAATTAAAATATTAAAAATGAACGAAGATGGATGTGCAAAATATATAAGGATTTTCTCGACTTTAACTTCTTAAAACTATTTTAATCGGCATAAGACCCATAAAAGAATGGTCCATAAAAAAAATCCAATCATTTGAGGCCCCATAGTGTCGCTCTACGACTTTTTGTTTCGGAGGAGATACAGTTTGAAAATATGGAGACAGGCATATAGCTTTTTATATATTACATTTATTTTTGTTGTTGTTTACTTGCCTCCCCACGAGGGCAGAGTTAGACACAAGGTCGGTTTTTAATGTAGGGGAAAACCAGCTCCCTAAAATCGAGCATTCTGGTTTGTAACAAAAAAATGTATTAGTCATAAAGGATTTCTTCTCCACTAACCGAGATAAAAAAAAGTGAAGTGAATAAAGTAAAGTACAGTATCAGAACAGATACTACACTTTTAGATATTAAATTTTTTATTCACTAGAAAAAAGAATTGCAAAAAGGGAAAATGAACAAAACATTTAGGTACAAGGCCAACTCAAAAAGAAGCGGGGGCGGTGTGGTTTGATTAGTCTATCAAGTCTCTGTAGGAAACTTAACAGGATTTCTCTCTCAGCCAGCATCTTTTATCATGCTTGCTCTTTTAAATGTGTATTTGTGTGTGGGGAGGGGGTGCTCCTACTTATACCCAATTTTTAAACGTTTTCTTTATTTATAGAAAAATACAAAAAAGAAACAATATTAATAAAAACTGATCCCGGCCCGAAAGCTAAAAACCCTTTTTTTCTATTATATATGAGAGTTGCTAATTCTGGCATGGGTTATAAAGAAAATCACTTTGATAAAAACAAAAAAAATATTACGAACTTGCCAGGATTCGAACCTGGAATCTTCTGATCCGTAGTCAGACGCGTTATCCATTGCGCCACAAGTCCTACTGGCGAAAGCTGTTTATTTACACTTATACCTAATTTCTAGGCCTCATGACTGCTGATTAAGTAGGTATCTCAGCGTTTTCTGTTAAGAAGTAATGTGTTTCTTTTTGACTGACGACAAAAGAGAAGGAAAGTATAGCCTTTCTTCGACGCCCCACTGTTTCATTTTGATGAGCCGTATTATAAAAACATATAAAGACCGGATTATATTACAGCATCCCAACCCTTTCTAAATATAGTGCGTTCGATTTTACCATAGTGCCCGTAGAATATCTCTACCATTTTGCTAGGTATGGTATTCGTTCGTTCACGTTGGATAATATCCGAAACGATTCTTTTGTCATAAAATAAAATCTGTGTTCCAGAACTCACCCTATATTAAGAACTCACCCTATATTAAGAACTCACCCTATATTAAGAAAACAAAACTAAAGAAAAATCTCTATGATTTACGTACTCGTGACGAAACGAATATATCATATTCCAAAAATCACGTAAATTGATCAAATAATTTTATTTTTAAATAACCAAGTCAAATTTTATGAGTCTCGGGGGAGTGACTGTCTCGCCCCGTATTTTGATAACATCTCAAGAAACAAGGGAAATAACGCAAAACAAATTCATGTTGTTGTACATATGTATGTTGTAGTGCCTACGAATTCCTACTAATTGCTTAAGAATGATTTTCTTTATAACAATAATACTACTTGAGAAATTGATATGATTTTGGAAATATGGTATTTTCCTTTCATACGATGCTTCTTTATTTTTGGGAAGAATTCTGGACAAGAACCGAAAAGTCCAATATTTTTAACTTTTATGCTAATTTGTTAGGCGTAGCGACCATTTTTTTTGGGGGGGGGGTAATTTGTTATCTTGAAATTCTAGCACCTTTTTTTCCTTAATTTGTTGCTTTTCAATTCATTAAATTCCGTCACAATTTGCATTTTCGTAAAAGTTACTATTGGGATCTAAAATATATTGAAGGAAATACAGGTTTGGCAAGAGGTCGAAGAGAATTTATTTTGATTTACCTACTCCATCTATGGCGTATTCGTGTTGAAAATGATTTGATATTAACATTTTACGCACGTCCCCTCGCCGCAATATTGCATCCATGTAACTGTTTTGCAGGTATTCTAATAAAATGTGCTTTGATGACGTCATCACTGTCGCAATGCCATGTTACAGCTCCTTCGTTTGCATTAGAACGATACAATAACAATCTCTAATAAGCCTGTCGGATGAAACAAACACGTAACCGATACGTCACGACCATGCGCGCTTAAAACAGCAACGATTTTTCTTACAACAAAGAAAAATACATAAAACTTCATTATTCGCAACTAAACAAAAGCAAATGACTTTTATTTTGGACTGATATATATATATATATATATATATATATATATATATATATATATATATATATATATATATATATATATATATATATATATATATAGTCAATAAGAAGCTTGGACTTATTTGCCTATAAGAAACCATGCCTGAAATTAATTATTGTCATTTGTTTGTTTATCGAGCCAATTTCTATAACGTGAACACCTTTCCATGAAGCCAGCGACGTCACAACAAATCTTTAGTTTGGCCTGAAGGTTAGGAGACTCCAAATCCCGACTGGGCGTTGTTGGGTCGGTAAATCCAGTAGTTTTGGAAACCATGGGCAGCAACAGCAATACCCAAATAGCCCTTTTTAGGACTAACTACCAAACTATAAATGTGATTCAAACTGTCCATTTAAGGACGACTCACAAACTACCAGACTGCAATACACACTGCACTCTCTATTGATGCCTACCTTCTCACAGCCTGCCACTCCGATTTCTGCAGCTTTTAGCATCTCTAGCGATTCCAGCTCATTTCTGCAGCTCCCAGCGTCTCCTTCAGCTTCCAGCTTCCTCCTGCAGCTCTAGTTGCCTCTAGCGCTTTCAGACCCCATCTCCAGCTGTACCAGCTACCAACCCCAGTTCTCACTGACTTGTTTCATGCATACTGACGTTAAGCTACCCATTCCAGTGCCTTCTGACGTCCAATTACTCTTTCCAGGGTCCAGTAATGTCCAGCTACTAGTTCCAGTGCTCGTCGACGTCCAGCTACCTGTTCCGGTGGTAATTGATGTCCATCCACCACTTCCAGCACCGGTCAACGTCCAGTATCCCGTCGACGTTCAGCTACCTGTTCCATTGCTAACTGACGTCCAATCACAAGTTCCAGCACCTGCCGACGTCCAGTGCCCTGTCGACGTCCGCTTACCAGTTTCTTACATCAGATCTCGTTTATACGGTCCGGACCAACCTGAGGCACGTCATCCTACCCCAGGGACTCTCAAATTTCAACCTCGCGATACGCCCATTCTCGTTCGAAACGATTCTGATTTACGATCCCCATTGCCAAATAATTTCTTGCCAAATAAATTAACTGTTTTATCTTGGTGAATAAAACACGATATCTATTGTTTTTAATCAATCATCTGTGTTTGTCATTTCTTTGCTATTGCCGTTATCTTCTTTTGCCTTTCGCTTACTCTCTTAGTTGTACGGTCGATTGGCACCTTTGCCTTTCGACCCTCTGCAACAACACTTGTGTCTCTCGACGTAAATACACCCGATTAACACGACAAGCAGCCAAATCTCCCTCTTTTTTTTTTAGAAATTCATAGATGCTGGAAAGTCTTCTACTCTAATGATTTCTTCCCTCAAGCTACTAGACTTTGGAATTTTCTACGGCCGATTGCTTCTCTGACTGTATTGACATACAGAAGTAAATTAAACAGACAACTAGGTGCTCAATTCTTTACATAGAGTCCCTGTATATACAGTAGCCCTAAGTAGCTATGTGCCTTGTTTTGGGTGAATATGAGCATGAATCTATCGATTTATTTCTCTCATATATATATATATATATATATATATATATATATATATATATATATATATATATATATATATATATAATATATGATATATATATATATATATATATATATATATATATATATATATATATATATATATATATATATAATCCGAGATTATCATTTTCCAGAGGAAAAGCAACCAATGGAGTTTAACGAGGTTAATATAAGAGTGTTCAATACCGAAGAAGGGCAAGGTATACTTTCTATTTGTTTTTACATAAGCAATAATATGTTGCCACACAGTCATGAGCATGTTTCAATCGGCTAGTTACTGGTAACTAGAGACCTCTTCAGGCGATACAGCTAATACGAAAGCAAAGATTGCAAATTTTGTTTTTGTATAAGGTGTATCGCATGAATAGGTCTCTAATTACTAGTAACTAGCTGATGGAAACATGCTTATGACTGTGCAGCAACATATTATTGCTTATGTAAAAACAAATAGGAAGCATATATTTATTGGATTATGCGGACTACTGTTCTCATCTTGGGTGTTATTAGCACATGTTTCGGCGCATGTAACCTTCTTCAGGTGTATTTTGTCGAAGTTAAGAATCTTTCAGTCGGATTCGGGAATTTGCGCGAACTTTTGACCAGAACCCTTTACTTAATCCACACACGTTATATGCTTTAATAATGTGCAATTGTGTTCCTAGTATTTCTTGCACTTCAAATTCCATAAACGAATTCTACCGAGTACTTTATCCGTTATGTCAGGAAAATTTAAGTATGAATTTTGGGCGCCTTAAATAATTCTTCTTTTTGATGTACAATCTTTCAACTTATCAGTATATATTACTACTTATTATTAATATTACTGTCTATCTATCTATTTCTCTATCTATCTATCTCTCTTTCTCTCTACATATATATATATATATATATATATATATATATATATATATATATATATATATATATATATATATCAAGCACTTCTAATGAAAATAGCGATAGAATGGAGACAAGTTCGCAACGTCTCCTCTGTCGAAAAGAAGTTGCAAGCGATAGAAAAAAGCATCGCCTCCTAGGTTTCTTATCCTGTTTTGATCTTTGTCAAGGTAGGATAGGTTGCCCCGAGCAATTCCTGCCTAGATGTGGCAACAGTACTCCATTTGAGGAAGTATCTGGTAGAGGATTTCGGCGGAAGTGAAATCTCTTCTGGAGCTGTAGAATGACGCAGCCATTTCTTCGGCGACCTTGGCAACAGATTTGATGCAAATCTTGCATTTCAGTTCTGAAGTGAATGTCAGACCCAGCAGTTTTCAAAGCAGGGAGCTTCTTTGAGACGAGAGCAATTCATATCAATTAAGCCAAGTGGGGATCAGAGCGTTTAGAAAAGATAAAAGCTTGGTTTTTCATATGTATGAATTAACAATTCACCTTGTGCTCCGTTGCACTACGTGTCCATGGTCTTATTATATTAAGTTATAAAATTAGGATACAAGATTTAATTTGAAATTCATCAATTTTAATAGTGCACGTTTATAAACTTTACAAAGTAAGGTATAAAAATTTAATTTGATTTGAAATTAAAAATTACTTTAGATTTATTTTATAAAGTATCGCCTTATATATATATATATATATATATATTTATATATATATATATATATGTATATATATATATATATATATACTGCTGATTAAAAATTTAAGATGACTTAAAAAATCTTTTTATATGGATAGATTTGAAACTCTTCCGACTTAAGGTTACCAATACTACAATCTAAAAGGTTATGAAAACAAATGCTAAATTCCAGAGACTTATTTTTAAAATTTACATTTTATTTAATTAGGCTTTTTACACATGATCAAAATTATAAGCTGTATCGCATGAACAGGTCTCTGATTACTAGAGACAAAAACTCTATTAAATCGTACAAAAATGTATGAAAAGTGTATGAAAACATTCAACAATTAAACTTAATAATGAGTTCTACCTTCACTGCTTTTGATGGCTTCAAAAATTTTTTTAGGCCTGCTAGAAATAAGGGTTTCCATTAGGTGCGGGGGATCCTGCTCCAGTTTCTGAAGATGGCTTCACGAATTTTATTTTTTGTTGAATATTGTTTGCTATTTCGATAAACCTCCCTTGTCATCCATCCCCAAACCTTTTCAATTGGGTTCAAGTCCGGCTAGCGTGCAGGATATCCCACGAGATGGACTCCATTTTCTTGTAGAAAGCTCAAGGTCTGTCTTGCAGTGTGGGTTACAGCATTATCCTGTTGGAATAACCATCCATCCTCACACAAACGATGACCTCCATCATCTAAGATGCTTTTTGTAGCATGCTAACATAAACAGCTGCTGTCTGACGCCCCTGCACCACCTGGATCTCCATCGTCCCTCTGTAAGAAAAGGCACCCCATACCATTACGGATCCTCCACCACTATGACGTACGGAAAAAAATTAAAGGGGCCTGTTTTTGTCATGACAATATCGTTGGAAGACATCAGGACCATCTTTATTGAATTTTTCTTATCAGGAAACAAGACTTTCTTCCACTTCTTAACGTCCGAGGTTTGATATTCACGACCAAATCTTAAGCGGTCAACTTTGTGATGTGGAAGCAATCGAGGAATTTGTTTACGCTTTTTATTTACCATGCCTTTTTGTTGTAAGTGTCGTCTGATTGTTATTGGACTGCAATTAGCACCTGTAACCGCCTTAATTTTACTAGAAGAAAGTCTCTGTCATTCATAACAACTCGTCTGAATCTCCTACTTAATGCAGGATACATTTTTTTTTTTGGGGGGGGGGCAAAGAATTTTGCTTTTCCATAATTCTCAGTGCGATTTACCTTAGCTGCTATCGCTCGCTGTGACAATCCTTGATTATGAAATCCTAGAATTCGATCAGTTTTCTTGCTTTAAGCATGGCAACACGTTTACACAGAGATTGCTAATCTCTAACTGAACTAAAAACATTAGGATTACCATAAATCTAACAATCTATACCCTTCGTCTTATAATTTTCATTATGTGTATAAAGCCTAATTTAATAAAAATGCAAATTTTTAAATAAATTTTTTAGAATGCACCTTTTTATTTCCATAACGTTTTAGATTGTAGTATTAGTAACCTTAAGTCGGAAGAGTTTAAAATCTGTCCTTAAAAAAGGGTTTGTTTTTAAAGATTTTTAAGTGCTCTTGAATTTTTGATCAGCATTCTTATTGTTTTATTGTATTATATTTGTATTAATAGTTAATATTTATTTTTTAACAGGTTTATTTAATCAAAGACTGTATAGTAACTTTACGGACACCCTGTATATATATATATATATATATATATATATATATATATATATATATATATATATATATATATATATATATATATATATATATATATATATATAAGACGATACTTTATGTGATGTATCACTTTTCAGTATTTACTTAACCAGTGTTACATATGGGAGTAAAAATAGTAAGTTATGAAAATATGTATGAAAATTAAGCTACACGATTAGTCATGTTTCATCCCCTTAGAGAATTGCCATTCTATTTTCCTTTTTCTCTTTCCTCCGCTCTGCCTGTTTGTATGTCTCTGTCTGTCTCTCTCACTATCTATCTATCTATCTATCTATCTATCTATATATATATATATATATATATATATATATATATATATATATATATATATATATATATAGCTATATATGCATAGAATAAGGGTTAATGAGTATACGGTAGTCGATTGGAAAATATCACAATAATCGTTAGTAGTGGAATTGAGATAAAATGGATTACTGAAGAGGATGGCTTATCAAGAACTTGTTTACATCGGACTTTAAACACGGCCTCATTGTAGTCAGTTGGAAAACAGGAAAATAGAACAGAGTTCAACAGGCGTGTAGTTCTAAACAGAAGCTTTATTCATAGAATCTCCGTTTAGATTTAGACACACACACACACACACACATACACACACACACACACACACACACATATATATATATATATATATATATATATATATATATATATATAGGTAAAAATGCACTTTCGTATAAATACTTGAATTCATTCAAGAAAGTATCGCTAACAAAAACAAATAAAAACATCTACATAAAAGTGATACATTTAATAGTACTGCGAGGTTAGCTGCGTGGTAGAGGTTTAGGCTTACTATCACGAGGTCCCGATTTCGAATCCCGCTAGATTCAGCCACTCTGATGAGTCGTGGACAACGAAACACGTGTCGGTGGATAATTATATTTTAAAAATGAAAATAAAACATATATATATATATATATATTCATTATTAGTGGGTTCTGATTAATATATAAACAAGAGGCTATATCCGTTGTATTTATAACATAAATTTATCTATTGTTCAATAATCAATGTTATAGATGTATAAGTGTCGCTTAAACTTTTTAAATATTGTTTCATTACATGTGTTCTCACATAACGTGATAAACAAACATCGTGACAAGCAGAGACAGAGATTTAGTATAATATATATATATATATATATTGACACTCTTTCTCTCTATATATATATAATGTTTTGTGTCTCTTGCTCTCTCTCTCTCTCTCTCTCTCTCTCTCTCTCTCTCTCTCTTTCTCTCGGTTCATCTGCGCTTCTCCTCCTACTGTCACTATGCAATCATCTCATTGCATGTAATATCTTAAAAATAAAAGTCTTAAATTTTCCAAACAAAAACATTTAAATAATTTTCTTCAAATGTAACATTTTTAAATTCTCTAAAAAAAGAATGAAATAAGGAACAGATTTTATATAGGTTTCATTTTTATATAGGTTTCATTTTTATATAGGTTTCATTTTTATATAGGTTTCATTTTTACATAGGTTTCATTTATATATAGGTTTCAGTTTTATATAGGTTTCATTCAGTACATAGGTTTCATTCAGTACATAATTAGTAAACATTGGGATTAAAAATTTGTAAAAAATCCAAAAACAAGAGAAATTTAAGAGACGGGAAAATATGTGTTCGCAAAGCGAAAGCACTTAATGGATTAGATAGATAGAACCAGTAAAAACATTTTGTGTCCTGGCGCTTTCATGTCATGAAATTATCTACATAATAGATAATGCTTTCTATGTCACCTCTTTTTTTTCAATAACCGATTTCACACGCTTCCTAAGATTTGCACCAGTGTTCCTCAAATATTCGAGAGACAACTTTCCCATTCTTCTTTAATCTAATATATAAAAGGCTATATGTTTGCCTGTGTTCATATTTTCAAACTCTGCCTCTTCCGAAACTGAAAATCGCAGAGCGGCGCTACGGCCCTCAAATGATTTTTATGATCCCTTCTTTTATGGAACTTTAGCTGGTTAAAATAGTTTTTAAGGGTGAAAGAGGTGTCAAAATTGACAATAATCGTTATACATTTAGTACATCTATTTTAGGTTATTTTTAATTTTTAATCGGTTCAAATGGCTATCACGTAGGTATAGTGGTAACGTCACCAGCTTTGAATGCTACAGTTTTACTTTCGGTTTCCATACTAGCTGATGGGGCGCAAATACGTTTTTTTTTTTTTTTACTTTTAAAATCACGACTCTATGTATACGAAATTTGAACAAATTATAATATCATATTTAAGCGTATTTACAACCGGGTAAAGCCTCCCACGAGTTGTTTTCTTAAGAGTCGAGATTTCCGTGTGACGGTTTATTACTAGCATATTATGAAACGCTTCAAATAACATAACCCGAGGATTTTAGATATGGGCTTGAAGTCGGTTATAAACATGATTCCTAAGAACGGCCGAGTTGCAGAAATCTTATGTCTATTAATATTGTAAAATTTGGAAGGCATACATCTTTCTATTAGAATTTACAACACTGAAAACCTATCTAGCTTTCGATTTTGCGAATAAATTATGTGACGCTTATGGTTTTGGACAGCATGAACCATGAAGACCTTTTCATCTGAAAAGATCGTTACAATAGAAGAATAAACTCGTACACAGGAACAATAAACACTTATTGACAATAGCTATGAAGAAAGAATTCATAGCTATTGTTAATAAGTATTTTATTGTTATTGTTCCATTATTAGGTTGGTACATATACAATGTCGTTTTTTTTTACGTTCATCCAAATATAAAAAAACGACATTATATTTGCACCAACATTATTTTACTTTATCGTCTTTGTTATTGTTTTATTATTATTTTAACCTTCTGATTTTATATTTTTCATAGAATCTGGGTTTAGATTTAGCCACACATATAGAGTGGCGCATTTTTAATAGTGACGGGTATTTTTGTGACAGTTTATGATATAATATTATTCTCAAATTTAGCTATAAAAGTTCAATTGTGTACAGGTGAAAATATCCACCTATTTTGTTATTGAGTCTTCATCTCTCATGAGCGATGTTTCTAACAACGGAAGTATAAAATGCTGCATCTCCTGGTCGGCAGTTTTATATGAGCAATAACTGGATGGAGTCATTCTTAGTTATTCATTATTTCTATATTAGCTCCTACTTTTGTTGTCCTGTCATTAATAAGGGTGCTGGAGGTAAACGTTTTATTTAGGCTGACGCTAACCGCCTAATAGCGTGACCATCGTCATAGATGGCCTGTCAGCTGAAAAATGACGTCATCGCCATAGGTCCTAGCAAGCAAAATAAGTGGAACAGACTGTCGATAATGAGCAGACATTTTTTTACAGAAAACGTTAGAAAACTTTAAAATTGGATTAAAAAAGATAAACATGATACTTTGTACAGAAACTCATCTAATATTAATAATAAAAATATTAATAATAAAAAACGAATTGAAAGGGAGAAAAGTTGTTAAAAAGTTTTAAAAGAAAAGGAATACGATTTGATTTGTATGAAACTGAAGTTTATTCAATAGAAATAAATAAAAATGAACAATAAATATTTTTTAAATCAAAAAAACAATATTTTAAAAATCAAAACTGAAAAACAAACGATAAATTAGTTTAACTGAAAAACAAACAATAAATTAGTTTAACTGAAAAACAAACAATTAATCTAACTGAATAACAAACAAAAAGTTAGAAATTAAATTCAAACAAATGTTAGCATAAACAAAGTTACTAAGGCAGAAATATTTCAAACATTGAATATTAAAACTTTTCAAAAATCTGTTGTAGAATTTAATTAAAAGTTGAATTTTTCTTTTTCTGATATTTTTTTACTAATATTGTCATTCTCTTTGCGACAAAAATTGTTTATAAGGGAATTCGATGAACTCCATATAGCATTTTTTCAATTTGCTGAATAGTGTGATCCTCATCACAAGAGTCAACATGAAATAATCGATTTTGATCAGCCAAAATATTTAAAGTTTTCTCTGATGAATCGAATGTAATAAAGAATCGCATTTTGTAAGTTTGTTTATAACTATATAATTATATAAGACAAAATTATTAGTTATGTCATTTGGGTATAGCAGAGAACCTCTGTTAATACCCTGAAAGTAGTTGTTTAATTCAGCTATTTTTTCAACAGCCTCTCTCCCGGATATTAAATTTTTGCACCTATTGCATTTCAGTTTTTTGAAAACTGCATGACAACAATAACCTGCTAAGTATAATATAACAGGAAGTACTTCCTTGCATTGATTAACATCATTTTCTGGTACATCTATGTTATATTTATAAACATTGTAACTCTTGCTCCCTTGTCATTTCATCCCAGTTAGTTTCTTTAACATTTTTCAATTCAATAGTTCGATTATTAATTGGTAAGCTCAATTTTAAAACTGACAACATTCTGAGTTTTTTTTTTCACATTCATACACCTGACGTATCGATATATTATACTGATCTCCACTAAGTTGTCGATACTGGCCAAACATTGCCTCAAGGTTATCTGTCTGAAACTTCCCTGGTAATGTATACATCATGTTCAGTAGATTTATACAATATTTAGTCAATTCAAAAATTGCGTAAGTAGTTTGGTGCAAAGCAGTATATATTTCCTTTGTTACGTTACCAGTTCTTCCAGGAATGCTATTCCAAGTTTCAAACCAGTCACAGAACACATTTAGGAAACTATAATTATCACTATTTAATGTCAGTGGATTAGCATATTTATTACGAAGTCGACAACCTTTATATGGTGTTTTCACATTCAGTATTGTCCACCAAATATAAAATATTTCAATGTATTCTGCGATTTCTGCATAATTTGGCAAGCATTCCTGTTTTCCTAAGGTTAGCAAACCTTGAATAGTATATTCGTTGAAAATTTGCAAAACCAAATTAACATTTTTCCTTTCAAAAGTAGTCGGAGAAAGAGCTTTTGAAGTCAACTTATAGCAATATTTCACAAATGATTGAGATTCTAGTGCATAAATTTTATGCAAACTAAAAAATGGAGCACTTTAAATCTTATCTAATTCATGATTTCCTTTATAACAAAACTTTGGGAACATCATGTATTTACGTTCATCTTCTTGGCCAAGCCAATTGTTTCTAATGCATTTTAATATATGCACTGAGTCGAATAAGAAGAAAAGAGGGCTAGACGTTCTAACTGAATGGGGATATACAATTGAAAGCTTTGATTGGCTACAAAAGAAAGACAGTTTTTTTTATTCATTGCATTATTATCTGTTACCTTAAACCCTATATCTTCTAAGCCAATTATTACACGTTTAATTATGTCAAATAAGTTCTCAGCTAGAAGACATTTAGTTGGCATAACATGCACAACATCCTTATATTGTGAGAATACACCGCTAAGCATAAAAGCAAATGCACTTGTGGCAGGTTTATTACTGTTGTTAGCTAAGCCAACAATATTAACACCTTTATAATCAAGATAAGGTTTGAGATGTATTTCATCAACAAGTAAAGATACTGTGATGTCATTCTGCATTAGTAACTTGAACTTACTTTCAATATATATGAGAAAATTGTTATCGTGTTGATTCATAGAAGTTGATAAGGTTAATCTTCAAATGGTTGAATAGCATGGTAAAATTACATTTTTAGTGTCTCTTAACAGTCTGTATCCTCTAGGGGAGCAGTTATATAATAAGGAAGAAAATACCATCATTTCACTCGAATAATTAACCTTATTCATTGTCATTATGTTAATTTGTTCATATATGAACTTAATGCCATTAAAATATTTAAATGATTCAGCTTGCACTAATAGCAAAAGTGATAAGATTAATTTTAATAAAGAACTTACATTAGAAGCTTTCATTTCCTGTTCTTCGATGTCCATTTTTCCATGTTTTCCATCAAAATCTGCAGAGTATTTTCCTCTGTTACATGTTTAGGAATTTTATACTCCCCTATAGCACTCATTTCTACATCACTACAGAATACTCTAACGGCCATGTCCGGTTCAATCACCATAGACATTTTTATTTGGAGGCATGGACATCTCTTTGTATGGCATATAATGATGGTATTGTCTTGCTTAATAGAAGTCCAATAATTTTTATCTATAAACGTTTATTCTTTTTCTAAATCATCAATATTATGGAAAGTTTTACGTTCCCGTAACTCTAACTCGTCAGCAACACTTTCATATAATGCACGCTTAAGAGCAGAATTTTCTAAACGCATTTTCTTTCCGTTAGGAGACTCTCTAAAAGTGGTTGATGACGATAAATAGGAGGGACAGTTTGGTAATATTCGAGGAATAGCACCATCCTTAAGATAGGGATTTTTTAATTTAACACTAATTGTCTTTCCAGTCCTTTCATCAAATGCTGATGTCTCTCGCTGTATGTCTTCAGGTCGAAAATGAAGTTCACATACCTAAAGAAATAATTTAAAAGAAAATCGTACCATGTTTGACTTAATACAAAAACAAAAAAAGAAAATTACATGACAAAAAAACGATAAAATAAAAAAATAAGGTAAATGTGCAGAATTAGTCCACCCTCGAAAAATCCTTTTAAATTACCACTTTTATATGTTTTCGGGGGTGCTGAAAATGAAAATAACGTTTAAAATTACGGCAAACTAGTAGTTTCCAAGATATAAAGAGATGGTACTTAAAAAATGGGGGATAATTTAACCTAAAACGACCACCCACTTTATGGCCATTTTTTTACATGGGCAACGAGCAATTTTTTTAAAATTATATGTTCGCCTCAAACAAGGCGAAGTGCCTCTTTGATGTAGGAATGAACACAACTAAACGTAAAATGAGCACCTACAGTTGACCCCCTCTCCCCAACAAAAATTCTGTTTACACTTTTTGAAAGGGGGTGCTCATTTTACGTTAAACTGTGTTCAGTGTACGTTGACTCCCAACCCCCAACATAAAGGTGGCCATACTCATTTTTCTTCGCTTTTATTTGTTAAAAAGAAAGCGCCCTAAAAACCCGATGGCCATAAAGTGAATGCTCATTTTACGTTAAATTTTTATAGAAAAATGATCCCCAATTTTTTTAAACTAACATTTCTTCATATCTTAGAAACTACTCGTTTGCCGTAATTTTAACCGTTATTTTCGTTTACAGCGCTACTAGCAGTATCAGAATTTGGGGGGAATTTTTGACAACCCTAACACAAAACTGCGAATAACATATACAAAACTCGTAATTTCCCCGTTTAAAGTGGGTTGTTTATTTTCATTATGGAATATACTTCCAAAATAAACTATCAAAATTGTTTAAAAAAATAATAGAAATATATTTTTTTATTGCTGGCATATTGTAAACACATTTTTTTAAATAAAAAATAATATTTCTATTATTTTTTTTTAAACAATTTTAATAGTTTATTTTGGAAGTATATTCTCCAAAATTCTGACACCTACAGGGCCACGAAATTTACCACAAATAATTATTAATAAGCTTTTGGGATAACAAAAACGGTCATAAACTTAAAAAAGAAGTTTAATCTATTTCATGCTGATATAAATATTGCACAGTAAATAGTTGAACTAGAAAGATAAATGATTTTTCTTATTTAGAAATATTTACACAAGGAATTTCTTAAATTGTTAGATGAAAGTACATAATATTTTCACCATACTCCCCATTTTAAATAAGTTTCTAAATAATAATTTATTATTTCAGCACATAACTTAAATTACATGTAAAATTCATTTTTTTATATACATACTTTCATTTTTATTTTAAAACACGTTCTAAAAATAAATAAAAAGGCGCGTTTTTGTTTTTTTAAATATCTCAAACATTTTAACACTTACTCTACTATATTTAGATGGAGTAAAATCCTTTCTTTTTATTGCATTAATCCACTGGTAAATTATTTCCTTTTTGGGGGGAAATGAAAACACGGTAACTTTTGGTCCATTTTCGTAGTTACCTCGACATTTTCGAACTATACATCTCGATGGCATGCTTAAATTTATTTAACTCTCCAAAACTTTAAACCAACTTCCGGTTTAGTCATGAGACACGTGACCAAATTTCAACAGACTGATGTTCATGATGTCACCAGACTAAATTATAGTCGTCGCTATTACGGTAGCCACGCTAATAGTCAGGGACCTGAACCTTCGTGTAACGACTGGGGAGGCTGTACTATCAGCAGGTGCAAAGTACTTGAGCAGTTTTATTGCTATTGGGTGAATGGAGTCTGAACCGTGCAGTAGTATTTGTTAGGGGTTTATTGATGTCATATTAATGGGAAATGTTACGAATTTTCCCGCGTCGATTGTAAAAATAAAAAATTACTTTCTTTCTTCTTTCTTTCCCCGCCGCGTTCTTTTTTAAACAATTCCGCTGTCTTTTTCCACAAAACTTTACCATAAATAGAAAAAGAAACAATTTCAAAAAGATTAAACGCAGAAGCCCAATCGCCAACGTGGGCACCCAGTACAACGTCTTCTTTTCCAACATCAACGGTCTATTTTTTTTATTATTATTATTTAACTATTTGGAATATTATCCTCATCTTCTAGCTGTTGTTTTCACGACGTTTCGGCCAATTGTTACTCTGGCCTTCGTCAGGTAAACCCCAATTCCAAAAAAATTAATTCAATATAACAATCGGTACGGACCCGACGATTGGAAGATTGTGAATTTATAAGGTCATAAAATCCAACCTTAATTTCTCTTTGGGGCCCGTGGCGTAGTGGATAGAGATGCAGGAATATCCAAGATTCCAAGTGAGTATTGTGTGGAGTTAGCGGTTTCAATCCCACTCAAAGTCGGTCAGAGGATTAGTTGACCAAAACCGTGGTGAGATAACTACAACTACCGAAAGCAGTAATTGCTGTGGATGTAGTTGGAGGATCCAACATTTCTACACCGTTGCGGTTAACCTGACGAAGGCCAGAGGAATAATTGACCGAAACATCGTAAAAAACAACTTGATGAGGATAATAGTCCAAATAATTAAATTAAAAAATCAAATTTACTCATCTCCTAAATAATTCCAAAAAAATTAATTCAATATCAACGGTCTAGGTTCCAACTTTCCACAGGTTGAAATCCAATTACGGGATCCTAAACCTAGCCTATTGTTTGTTTTTTGTTTTTTTACTGAATCTGGCATTAACTCAGCAGTTCTGTTTAGACAATTTTTCAATTAAAGGTTATTTTAACTTAACCTCATATCTTGACCTTCACGGCCACCAAAGACATTAAATATATACCTACATTAGGGAGTGCTTCCTTTGTGGCAGGGAAATCTCCAGGGATGATCCAGAATTACCCTATATGTGCTTCCGAGTAGTACTTAGTCACGGTACCTATTTTCTATTTGCTCTATACCGTCTGCACAATTATGGTGTTACAATCTTTGAGAGTATCACAGAATAAATTGGTCACATCCTGTCTGCCCATTCTATAGCCAACATTCACATTTTGGGAGATTTCAAGGTCCACAACGTTGAATGGCTGGTTCATGAAAACAACATTTATAATATAAATCTCACCTTTCTGTTTGTTTGTATGTATGTATGTATGTATGTATGTATGTATGTATGTATGCATGTATGTATGTATGTATACCTAAGACTTTTGACAAATGCAACAGATTTTATCGAGATTCGTATCATTATGAAGCTCGGCGTCTCGGACGACAAATATCGAGAAATTGCCCCAAAACATTAATTCCTCCACCCTTAACGAGTTAACTGGACAGTTTTATACAGTTTATAGGAGGGTTCGATTTTTTGCCAGCCATTTATGCGAGTCATCGTATCGGTTGGGTTGACTTTGCCTAATTTCAACGTTCCGAACTTCTGGTCGCATCATGGAGTAGAGATAAGACGTCAGATTTTCTTGCGCTTACTTTTCCGCCTTTATGTCACGGATTCTAGCCTGCCTGCCTCCTACCACTTTTTCTTTTTGCTCAAACACCCAAGCAACACCGGGCACCTAGGCTAGTATATTATAAAAAGAGGTTCTGACATGATTTCTCCCTTGCCTATGATCTAACATAGACTGTTTACGAGCCAATTCGCGTTGATGATGTCTAATTCCAGTTTGCAAGCCTTCTAGATTTTTTTCTAACCACCTGTCCTGAACTGTAAGAGTAACAAGTCCTCAAGTGTCCCTCTCCACCGCGCCGAGTATTGCTACTCTATGACCGACTGGAACGGTTTCATATCCAATATATTCCTAAGCTTCGTGCCTATTGACATAGACAGCTGTATACTTTCTTAGACATTTTAATGTAACCAAATAACTAACCGAGGTATACCCCTAAAGTGCTGCTGCAATTGCACATAGAAATCACCACAGAAATCACCAAATTGCTTTAAACAAAACGGATGTCCTGAAACTAAAACCGCTTATAGGACTGCTTGCAGCCACTGCCGGAAAGTCAGAAAAACGTTAGAGAGTATTTTGCCCTAATTGTTAAGGCCAAAATCTCTGGGAAAATGGTGGGATTCTTCTACCGCTCCAGAAATACCCCATTCCCAGTGCAATACTCTAACTGTACAAGAGCAAAATACGCCCTAAGATGGAGTACTGTTGCCACGTCTGAAGTGGATCTCCGAAAAGCACCCTTTCTCTCCTTGACAAAAACCTACTCCGAAATTTAGTGGGATATGACATTTTCGCCTACCCACTTCCTCTTTCTCACGGAAAACACGTTGCGAGTCTTTCTCTGCTCTTTCGTTTTTTTTTTTTGCAGGTGCTCGACTGAGATCCAGCCTACTTCCCTCACTCTCACATGAGTTGATTTAGCTTTAGAAGCGCCTCCCTATCGCATTTATTCGAGGAAACGTGTCACGCTTCCTCTCGGCCTGCCTAGCCAGCAGGATATCTGAGGCAACTTCATGATATTCCAGATACCTACAAAACAGAAACCAAGTAGGCGGGCTTTATTTGTCTTCGTCTTGACTAGCACTTTACTTCCTACATAACGAGATGGCTGATAGCTGTTTACTTTGACCATAACCAATATTTACGGTGAATTAACATGTTCTTATTTTCTATTAAATATTAATTTTAAACGCAAATAGATCACTAAACAATAAAACAAGAATAAATTGGTTTGATTTGTTTACTTACTCTGTTTCCTTAATTAAATGATTAATGTTGCGAATAGTATCATTTATCGTGTTTTTTAACTTGCGTACCACGACTTATCAAGGCTCGAAAGCCACTCGAGGATAAGGGTTAATGGATGTAAGCTGGTAGTTAAGTAATCGTTAATGATATAAATTCGGTGGAATTTGTTTATTTATGAGGACGACTAAACAGGGACTTGTGTACATTAGATTTGAAGGCTACCATGTGGTATTCAGCAGGGTAGCATGTCAACGGAACAGTGTTCCAAAGGCGGGCAGTTCTAGGAAATAAGCTCTGTTCATGGAATCTGCGTTTACATATAGGCACAGATAGAGAATGGAGAAAACCATATATCGTGGTTTTAGCTTGTCGAGTGATTCTCATGAAAGTTTGGTAAGGGGGGGGGGCATAGATTTGAGTTCAGACGAGCATTTACCATGAAAATAGAGCAGAAACAGGCTCGCGACATCTCTCCCGTGTGAAAGAGATTGCAGAGAAAAAAAAGGCATCACATACTAGGTTTCGAAGTCGGTTTTGAACTCTATCAAGGGAGGATAGTACGTGCCGTGCAGCTCTAGCCTTGATATGGCAACAGTACTCAATTGTAAGACGCACCTGGCTCTTATACAGCTAGGGGATCGCATCAGCAGTGAGATAATTAACAGAGCGGTATAGTGATCCAACTATCTTTCCAGGGAGGTTGGCAACTGATATGATGTAGGTGTGTCATTTCAGATCAGGAGTGAAGATCAATCCCAGAAGCTTGTCAAGACATGGGGCTTCCCAAAGACTAGAGCCATTCATTTTAATTGGAGCGTGATGGGGTTCAGAACGATTATCATGAAAGGAGAGAAGCTTGGTTTTCGATGCATTAAATTAACCAACCACCTTTTCCCCCATTGCACCACGTTCTCAAGATCAGAGGAGATAGAATCAGGAGAATCTTTGTCATTACTGTCCTTCGTGTTATGTAATGTTTTGAAATAGTCGTGAGTGGTATCGTTTCGTTAATTTTAACACAATGTTTTACGATTGTGTACGAAAATAAAATTTAATAAAACCTCCAGAGCACTGTTAAAATAATTATTCCTAGTACGTTTTGTTTGCAGGTAGATAGTATCGTTTATGTACGAACTTGTTTTCTTATTGAATTATTTTCCTGTTATCTATTTCGTTTTTCACTTTTTCTCCACTCTCCGTTTTTAAAACTACCCTTAGAATTTTATCAGCAATTTTTATCTTGATTTTTATTTGTTTCTGTTTTCATTTTTATTTTTTTATTGTTATTGTTTGCTTGTGTCTTGTTCATAAAAGACATGGACGAGATTTGAGGTGATTAAATACAAGAGAAAAGGAAACAGTGAAATAGAAATCATATCCTGTATTCCCACCCCTTGGGGATCTTGCAAAGCGCGGAATTAAAAAAAAAATAGAATAGATGAAAGCAGAAACTAAGGAAGGAAGGAGGGAAGTTGTAAACTGCTTTGTAAAAAAAAAATCAAGCTTTAATATAAAAAAAATACAGAAAAAATATAAAATTGATAAAATAAGGTAGAGAGAAAGAATAAGAAAAAGGAAGAAAGAATAAACGAGGGAATGAAAAAAATAAGAATGAATGGATGAAATAAAGAAGGAGCGGGTGAATAGAAAAGGGAAAGACGGAAAGAATGAAGAAAATAATGAAAGCAAAAAAGGAGGATGGAAAACAAAGAAGAAAAAACTGAAAGAATAAAAAAAGGGGGAAAGAAAATGGTGAATAAAAAAACGGAAGAATAAAAGAAGAAAGAATTAAGTAAAGAAAAAGAAGCACTAGAGAAAGACAAAAGAACGAAACACAAAGGAAGAATTGGAAAGCAAAAGAAGGAAAAGAAAAGAAGGAAAAGAAAAGAAGGAAAAACCGAAACGAAAGAACGAAATTAAAAAAATGTTGAAGAAAATAAAAAACCTCAAACAAATAGTGTGCTTAAACAAAAGAATAGCATCAGCATAGAATTTCTATTTTTTTTAATACAAAGGCATCACTATTTATCAAGGCCCGGGAGCCACTCGAGGACAATGGTTAATGAGTATACATTAATCAATGGGATTAATCATAAGTAGTGGAAATTTTCTAAATTGGATTACTGAGAGGGACGATTCATCAAGAACTTGTTTACGTTGGACTTGAAGACAATAAAATTCTAGTTAGCTGGAAAGCAGGTAAACGGAAGGGAATTCCATAGGCGTGCAGTTCTAAGAAAGAAGCTTTGTTCATAAAATTTCCGTTTAGGTTTAGGCACAGATAAAGAGCATGAGAAATTACTGTTAGTGGTTTTGGCTAGACGAGTGTTTGTTGTGAAAGTTTGCCGATTGGGGGGGGGGCATAAATTGAAGCTCAGACGAGCACTTGCCATGAGCTAACGTAAAAAGAACAAAAAAAAAAAGATTCAAATTAAAAAAGGTAAAAAGGCCCAAAAGAAGAAATAATGTCAAAAGGACGATGAAAATGGCGAGCATTGAAAATGGTAAAACACAGTTATTTTACATACAAAATAATGAAAAAGTTTTTTTTTTAAATAAAAAGATAAAATTAAATAAAAGAAAAAGAAAAACAAATGTACGAATCCAGGTCTAGCAAGAGAAATAATAAATGACCCCACCCCCCGTCCCCCCAAAAATGAAGAATATATGCATGAATCTAAAAAGTTGGGGAAAAAAATTAGGAAAAGAGGGAGAGTAGGTAAATTAATAAATGTGGGATAGATGATACAATGGTTGTTCTAAAGGTAAGACCTCCTATTTTTTTTTTAAATCTAAAACTAAAACATTTAAGAGCTACGAACATGGGAGTGAAATCATTAAAACGATCGACCTTTTGTGCTCCAGAATTTATTTTTCCACATAGTCACCATCATTCTTAATGTACGTTTGCTAGTAATGAACGATGCCTCGATCGTAGACGTCCGGAACTCGCTTTGTCATTCACATTTCTGACGCCACTCTGAAATTAACGAACCCATCGTGCTGACGTCCAATGCCATCAGCGAGAATCGAAACAAAAACAATTAGCTACAAGTTGAATTAACCCGACAGATAGATAAGAAATATTTAAAATGAAACCACTTTCAGCTAGGATTAGTTTACGCGTGCATAAAACTAAGAGAAATGTTGTAAAGTTGGACTGAACATTTTGCACTTCAACTTACCGACTTCTATACGCGATATTCATCCATCCAACGAAGAGCTTACTAATTTTGAAAACATGTTTGGTGTATAATTATTATGCCCTGTTAATTTTAGTGTCTTGTAACTTGCAGTTTAAGAGTGTATTGGTTAAATATTAACACACAGAGAGGCATACACGGGCGTCTGTTTTATTTATATGGACAAAGGAAACGTAATAAGGAGATAAGGGTGGTTGGGGAAATGGGGAGAAAAATGAACGAATAAAAGCAAAGAGAAGTATAGAAATAAATACGCAGGAAAATAAGGAAATAATGCAAGAATTATAAATAAATTGATTTACAAATAACGAAAAAAATATAGAAATAATGAATTATAAAAAGATAGAAATTAATGAATTAAAACAAAATGGTAGAATTAAAAACAGAACCAATAAGATGACATTAAAATAATTAAAGAAATAATAAATGTAATGAGGAAAATTAAAGAAAGAATAATAAATGAATAAGGTTACATCTAATATATAAACGACTATATATCTGTCTGTCGGTCCGTCTGTCTGTCTGTCGGTCTGGCTCACTATTTTCAAACTCTATCTCCTCCGAAACTAAAAGTTGCTGGGCGGCGCTAGGGGCCTCAAATGATCGGATTTTTTAAGGGGCCGTTCTTTTATGGGTCAAAATTATTTCTAAGGGATCCAAAATTGGTCAAAATTTAAAAAAAAAAAAAATCGTTAAACGTTTTGTACATTTATCTAAGTTAATTTGTACTTTTTTTATTATTTTTGAAGCACTTTATATACGTGTAACGTTTGTACAGTGCTAGTGGTACAGCTTTGAATGTTACAAGTTACGTTTTCGATTCTAGCTGATAGTGCCCCAATGTTTTCTTTTTCTTTTGAAATCACGACTCTATAATAATATATACAAAATCTGGGCAAATTAAAATACCATATTTAAGCGTATTTTACGCCCGAATAAAGACGGGCGCCCCCCCCCACCGACCCGCTAATAATCTAATATATAAAAGCTACATGTCTGTCTGTCTCCATGTTTTCAAAACCTATCTCCTCCGAAACTAAAAGTCGCGGAGTGGCGCTAGGGGCCTCAAATCTCTGGAGTTTTTTATGGGCTATTCTTTTATAGGTCTTTAGTCGGTTAAAAAAAATTTTAAGGAGTCAAAAATTGATCAAGATTTTTAAAAAAAATCGTTAAACATTTTGTACATTCATTTTAGTTTATTATGAATAATAAAATAAAGATAAATTAAGGAAAAATAAAAATAAAAAGATGTATGAATAAGAACCCCAACAAAAGAAAAAAAAAGAATAAATGAAAAAGAATAAAACTAAAAATGTATAAATGGATTTAAGAATAAATTAAGTAAAATGAAAAAAAGAAAAGAATGACGAATTAGTTAAGGGAAAATAGGAAGAAAGTTAAAGAAATAGAAGAAGCAAGGAAAAAATATGGCTGACTAATAAATGGTAGAAAAAAAAACTAAAACGGAAGGAGAATACAGAAATCAGTTTGAGGACTTAAATAACCCAGAAAATGAATGAATAAACGAATAAAAAAATAAGGAAGAATAAATGAATGAAAATGTTTAATTAAAGGAAAAACGAAAGAGATAACCACAGGCAACAAAGCGAAAGAAAGAAGTATTTAATGAAATGAAAATAGAAAATTTAAAATATTAATTTTTTACTTAAAAAGGCAAGTTGAAGCTAGATAAAAAGGAAGGGATTAGTATATCAAAACCAAGAAAAATTGAAATAAAGAATGTATTAAATAAAAAGCACAGTGAAAAACTGAACAGATTAAATTTTTAAATCAAGTAAAAAAAAAATAAAATGATAATAAAAATATATTATATATAATCAAGTAATAAAAAAAATAAATAACAATAAAAAATATATTATTAAAATAAAAAAATAAATAACAATAAAAAATATATTATTAAAATAAATAACAATAAAAAATATACTATTAAAATAAAAAAAATAACAATAAAAAAATATATTATTAAAAAAGCTGAACGATTTTAAAAAAGAACGAGAGGAACATGGAAAATAAAATTGAAAAGAAAAATACAGAAATGAAATCCTATCCCCTGGGGGAAGTTTCAAGAGCTCAAAATTAAATAAAATAAAAAGAAATCACGGCCTCCCACCCCAATATTAAACGAAAAATAAAACAAAAAATCAAAACAAAAGAAAAAAATCCCACCCATCTTTTAAAAAAAAAAAAAAAGAAAATCGCCGTCATACCACCACATCCACTCATCCACCCGGGGATAAGAAAGGGATGGACCTCTCTAGACACAGGGCTGACTGGATTTCAAACAAGACAATTGGTTGAAATGAAACAGGGTGCTTTTTAAGGGAGGTGGAAGGATTATGGGGATGGGATCGGTAGTGGGTTTATCAGCGGACACCATAATGAATGTAATTTCTATATACTTTGTGAGTCAGACAGTGACCCAGGACAGGTCAAGGGTCATGGCCAAATGTGTACTTTTAAAATAAGGTGGGTATGAAAGGGGTAGTAAGACAGCGGTTTCGGTAGATATTTGGCTGGAGTATCATTTTTTTCTGGTAATGGGGAAAGGCGGAAGCATTGGTGTTTTTTCTTTTGTTTTTTGCTTTTTTTTTCTGCTGTCGTCTGTGGTGTGCTCTGCAGAAAAACGTAAAAAATATGAGGTCCGAGTGTGAGGAATAGGCAAAGGGCGAGTTATGTAATAAAATAATGGGATTATATAAAAATGAGAATCAATGGTGTCCGCAAGAAACGGAATGAAAAAGGATAAGATGAAATACATCGAAATAACAAAGGAAATAAATGAGAAGCATTCAGAAGACAATGAAAGCACTCGAAAAACTTTGGTTTCTGAGTTGGATAAGTTATCGATATGATTGGTAAAGTGATTGATTTATCGAGTCATTCATAAAGAACGAGACATGAGCGAAATCAACTTATTTTTCAAGTGAGTGCAGATACAAGTTACATAATATTTTAGTAATGATGATAATGCTAATATTATTTATTTACAGAAAATATAAACAGAAATAGGAATGAAACCAAGTAAAAAAAATGAAAAAAGAAAAATTTAAAAAGAAACAAATAAAGAAATAATGAAGAATGAAAATAAACACAGAAGAAGAATGAATTGAAATAAATGTAGAAATGAAAAATTAAAAAATAAATAAATTCGGCGATAGAAAAATGAATAAAAATAATATCAAATAGAATACAAATGAAAAGATTAAGAATCAAAATGCAAGACAGAATGAAAATAAATGAATGAAAATGAAGAAAATGTAAAAGAAATGAATGAAAATAAAGATAATGTAAAAAATGAATGAAAATAAACATAATGAAAAAGGAATAAAAATGAAATAATGTAAAAAAATGAATGAAAATAAAGATAATGTAAAAAATGAATGAAAATAAAAATAACGTAAAAATGAATGAAAATAAAAAATAATGTAAAAAAATGAATGAAAATGAAGATAATGTAAAAATGAATGAAAACAAAATAATGTAAAAAGTGAATGAAAATAAAAATAATGTAAAAAAAATGAATGAAAATAAAAAATAATGTAAAAAAATGAATGAAAATAAAAACAATGTAAAAATGAATGAAAATGAACATAATGTAAAAAAAGAATGAAAACAAAATAATGTAAAAAATGAATGAAATTAAAAATAATGTGAAACAATGAATGAAAATAAAAATAGTGTAAAAAATGAATGAAAATACAAATAATCTTAAAAATGAATGAAAATAAAAATAATGTAAAATAAATGAAAATAGAAATAATGTAAAAAATGAATGAAAATGAAGATAATGTAAAAAATGAATGCAAATAAACATAACCTAAAAAGTGAATGAAAAAAAATAAAATGTAAACAAATGAATGAAAATAAAAATATTGTAACAAAATGAATGAAAATAAAGATAATGTAAAAAAATGAATGATAATAAAAATAATGTAAAAAATGAATGAAAATGAAAATAATGTAAAAAAAATGAAAATGAAGATAATGTAAAAAATGAATGAGAATAAAAAATGAATGAAAATAAAGATAATGTAAAAAATGAATGAAAATAAAGATAATGTAAAAAATGAACGAAAACTAAAATAATGTAAATTATTAATGAAAATAAAAATAATGTAAAAAATTAATGAAAATAAAGATAATGTAAAAAAATGAATTTAAAAATGAATGAAAATGAAAATAATGTAAAAATTGAATGAAAATAAAGATAATGTAAAAATGAATGAAAATAAAAATAATGCAAAAAATGAACGAAAACTAAAGTAATGTAAAAAATAATGAAAATAAAACATTGTAAAAAATGAATGAAAATAAAGATAATGTGAAAGAATTAATTAAAATAAAGATAATATAAAAAATGAATAAAAATGAAAATAATGTAAAAATGCCTGAAATTAAAGATAATGTAAAAAATGAATGACAATAAAAAAAAACTGTAAAAAATTAATGAAAATAAAGATAATGTAAACGTGAATAAAAATAAAAATAATTTTAAAATAAATGAAAATAAACGTAAGTTAAAAAAAATGAATTAACATAAATATAATGTAAAAAGTTAATGAAAAAAATAATGTAAAAAAATGAATAAAAATAAAGATAATGTAAAAAATGATTAAAAATAAAAATAATGTAAAAAAGTGAATGAAAAAAAGATAATGTAAAAAAATTAATGAAAATAAAGATAATGTAAAGAATGAATGAAAATAAAATAATGTAAAAAAATTAATGAAAAAATAATGTAAAAAATGAATGAAAATAAAGATAATGTAAAAAAATGAATGAAAACAAAAATAATGTAAAGAATGAATGAAAATAAAAATAATGTAAAAAATCAATTAAAATAAAAATAATGTAAAAATGAATGAAAATAAAGATAGTGTAAAAAATGAATGAAAATAAAATAATGTAAAAATGAATGAAAATAAATAAAATGCAAAAAATCAATGATAATAAAAATAATGTAAAAAATAAATGAAAATAAAAATAATGTAAAAAATGAGTGAAAATGAGAGATAATGTAAAAAAAATAATTAAAATAATGTGAAAAATGAATGAAAATAGAGATAATGTAAAAAAATGAATGAAAATAAGAATAATGTAAAAAATGAATAAAATAAACATAATGTTTAAAAATAATGAAAATAAAGATAATGTAAAAAAATTAATGAAAAATGATAATGTTAAAAAATGAATGAAAATAAAAATAATGTAAAAAATGAATGAAAATAAAATAATGTAAAAAATGTATGAAAATAAAATAATGTAACAAATTAATGAAAATAAAAATAATGTTAAATGAATGAAAATAAAATAATGTAAAAAAACGAAAATAAAAATAGTGTAAAAATAAATGAAAATAAAAATAATGTAAAAAGTGAATGAAAATTAAATAATCGAAAAAAATGAATGAAAATACAGATAATGTAAAAAATGAATGAAAATAAAATAATGCAAAAAATGAATGAAAATAATGAGGAAAAACGAATGAAAATAAAAATAATGTAAAAATGAATGAAAATAAAATAATGTAAAAAATGAATGAAAATAATGATCATATAAAAAAGAATGAAATAAAGAAAATGCAAAAAATAGTGAGTGAAAATAAAGATAATGTAAAAAAGGTAATAAAATATGAAAATGTAAAAAAGATAATAAAATAAAGGAAATGTAAAAAAAAAAACATGAAATGAATATAATCTAAAATAGTATTGAGTGCAAATTAAGAAAATGTAAAAAGAAAAAACGAACCAAAGACGCAAAAGAATAAAAATACACAAAGAAAACAATTCACATTATTTGGTTTATTTTAGCTACTGTTCTCATCTTGGGTTTTATTTGTCACTACGTTTCGGCCGATGTAGACTCCGATATTTTGCATGTGCACATTATTGAACTCGGGATTCTGCGCGGAATTTCGAATGAAATCCGGGTAGAAGTCATTCGCATTTGTGTCCTCAGTATCTTGAAAGAAAGAAACAATTCTCTCCCGGGTTCCTGCTTCCCCAACTGTACTGACATGCAGAAGTTCAAGTTTAATGTGAACAGACATCTTTCTGCTCATCTACCTACAACTAATGTCCTCGATAGTAGCCCCCTACATCAAAGTGACACTGCGCCTTGCTTGGGGTGAAAATGTAATTTGTAAAAAATTCTGTTAAGAAAGTAAGAGAACATTTCAATGAAGAAATACTAATAAAAAATGTACAAAATAAAAAAGGAGTGAAAGTCAATATATTGAATTAAGAAAAAAAAGTATTTTCATTTATATATTTTTAATCTTTTGTATTGCATTTAATTATATGTGTTTTTATTTACTATATTTTATATTTAGTTTCCTATTATTTTTTTTTTCTGAAATCATGCTTATCTTTATTGAATTTCCCAAGAACGTGCGAGCAAAGTAAGTAAGCCAGAGAATTCCAACGAAGAACATATAAAATAAAAAAGACGCAAAATAATGAAAAAAGTGTTTACAAAAAATAAATTGAAATAAAAAGAAGTGTTTTATTGATGAAGAGGCGAAATTGAAATGGCCGCGAAAATCAGGGTTGGAAATTTAAAACTGTAAACATAAAATAAAACAAAAACAAACGCCAAAGCTCGAAATACAGATGGTAGCTGACCACGTGACATTGAATATCTTAATAATGATAATAATAATAATAATAATAATAATAATAATAATAATAATAATAATAAATATTTTAAAAATAATAACAACAATAATAAGGATAATAACAATAATGATTTTAATAGCAAAAATAAACAACTGTCATTTACACACAAAAAATTAAATCTCCCACATCTTATAAAATGGAAAGAGATAAGAACATCTCGGGCACAGGAACTTAAAATTTACAGACAAACACAAGCAAACACCAAAAAAAAACATAAAAATACAAACACAGATAAACAAACACACACGAGCAACACTGGCACGCACACAAAGCAATGAAAACGCTGGTTAAAGCTTATCCTTATTTTTACGTTTCCAATTCAGATCCCGACACAAAGAATCAAGATAAACGAACTCATATTTTTTAACGTATACACTAAATAGATTCATATATAGGTAAATACGAAAATACTGTAATAGATAGGTTGACAGATACGTAAAGACAGAGATATATACATAGATGCATACATGTATACGAGTACATTAACAAAAAGATAGATAGCTACGAAAACGTGAGAACACAACCTCACACACACACACACATATATATATATATATATATATATATATATATATATATTCATCTACATACAGTACTGTTTCGCTGTACCACAATTCATCAGGGCAGCTAAATCAGCATTCAACCCTAGTCAGAGATTGAACCTACAACCATCTAGTTGATAGTCGGCAGTTCTAACTTCCGGTCCATGGGATTGGTGTTCACAAACGACCTCATCAATTGTCTATTTAAATAGACACTCAGCCACCGCTTTTACAGTGCTCATGCTGCTTGTTTATTTACAAACAGTGAGCCTCGCATATATATATATATATATATATATATATATATATTTGAGATAGATAGATACGTACATAGATAGATGTATATATATATATATATAGATAGATAGATACAGACAGATAGATCTGTATATGTATATATATATATTTGATATAGATAGATATAGATAGATAGATCTGTACATGTATATATATATAGATAGATAGATAGATAGATGGATCTATATATGTATAGATATACATACATACATACATACATACATACATAGTGGGGTATGTTCAGGTTACTCTCAAACAAAGTGTTTGACAACCATTTGCTGCCGAAATAATCCTGAGAGTTATACACTCCAAGAAATTTATTAGTCAGCTAGAATAAACACTATAAAAGTATTTCTAAACCATACTTCCATAAAATTAGCTCGATTATTTCTGCAGCAAATCCAACCTAAAGCTTTTCATGTCGTTTCCTTGTAATAAATATATTTCCATACAACTATCAAGCTCTACTCACGTAATAATTTGAAAACAAAGTACGAAAAGATAATCTCCAACAAAGGGCTTTACATCTATTTGCTAATTTAAATTAGCTCAGGGGCTAATAATAAATAACTAAAAATATTGTTCAAAACCTTAATGAGAAAATAACACAACCGTTCGTTGCTTTGCAATACTCTACTTGGGAAAGGTTGTATTTGATCTTGGTATAGGGATTTGTTTCGAATTGTATCCCCGGCAGAGAGACCGACAGATAGATAAACGGATGATATAGTAACAGGGACATTCATTTAGCTAGATTCTGTTTTTGGTATAAGCTTCTAGCAATTCTTTCTGGAGTAAATAATTTACAGGGCGGATTACGTGAATACTGGTAACGTAAGTAAAGGTAATTGATGCTAAGGAAACCGTCTGGAATCAAACTTTGCACCTCCAGGTTGTCAGTCCGCGTCGTTATCCATCCAATTATGACAATCTTCTTTCTTTTTTTTTTTTTTTTTTTCCTTAGTGAAGACTATACTTAACAACTTCCAGGTGCCTACTGTAGATTTATTATGATAAATCCGTATTGCCGTTTACGTGTTTGTTGTTCACAATGACGTCATATCATATCATATATATATATATATATATATATATATATATATATATATATATATATATATATATATATATATAATGTTATGATGTCATGTATGGCGTCATAGCAGATGGAGTCATACATGACATGATAGATAATATCATGTATGGCGGATGCAGGGGGGTTAAACTAAGAGTAGATTCCCCGGGCAACACTGAGCAGCCTGCTAGTAACGTAATAATTAAATTAAAACGAAACGGATAGGAAGTATACGTATGAAACTATAACTAAGCGCAAAATGTAGTATCTGTTCTGGTGCTAAAAATCATTTTCTCTGTTCTCGCTCAGTGAAGGAGAAATTATTTCATTTTTATACCCCCACCCCTACAATCCAGAGCGCTGGTTTTCTTCTTTTTTTTTCTTTTTAGGGGACGAGGAAGGCGAGGGAGAATTTCTCCGCATTAAAACGGATATCGTGTTGTGTTATGTCTGAAAATTGCCCGGGGGCAGACAACTCACATGTCTATAGAAAAAAAAATCCTAGCAATCAGAGATCAAAGTGTAGTAACTGTGATCAATAGATAAGAAATTCTTCTAAACTGCGTGATTTTTAACAAAAGTTTATACCTTACGAAGTGCCACTTTTGGGGGAGCCCTAGATTTCCCCAGATTTAAAGTCGGCTTCTTCTTTTCAAGTTATGTTCTCGAGGGGAGTAAATACGACGTTCCTTTGTTTGCAAAGCATGTTCCCGTTTTCTAAATGACTACTTAAATAAAAGTCAGTATACACAGCTAACAAAATGGCGTTGTTATAGAATTTGCTGCAACATTGCACAGAGAAGTTGTCTAGACGCTTGTATTTTATGTGGCTGCCATACAAGGCTAGCGACGTCAAAAAAAGCGGGGAGGGCAGACTTATTTAGTTCTTTGTGACGTCATCATAGAGTGTCACATTTGGAACATTATCGGCTTCGCGTGTAGGACACCCAGTCGCGCACGCGTGTGTGTGTATGTTGGGAAGGCGGGATTCACGATCAGCAGCATGTTTTGTTTTTGTTTTGTTTTGTTTGGTAAATTGCCCTGGGCGTTGCAAGTTGCTAAGCTCTTGCATGATAAACAATCATGTGTCACATCTGGTTTTCGCAAGGGGGGCGGTAAATTCCCACAGTCAGACTTTTTTGTCATTTTCTAAAAAATTCAGTTTATCGAATTTTTCTATCTTATTCTTATAAGATATAATTTATATCCACATATACACATATATATATATATATATATATATATATATATATATATATATATTTATACATGTGTGTGCATGTATATATTATACATGTGTGTACATTTATATATATATATATATATATATATATATATATATATATATATATGTGTGTGTGTGTGTGTGTGTCAGGTCATGTAATATGCTACTGGTACCATGTAACCCAGTACTACCTGTATCATGGTCGGGTCACCGGCGACTAAACTTGTTCCCCCACCAGACTTGTTTGGTGAGGAGGGCGGCTAGTCTCCCTGAAGGATTAAAAACAAGACCTTTCAAAGGGCGAATGAACCCCTTTTCGGGGTCAACGGCCAACTAGCACCGTATGTGTTTGTGTGTATGTATGTATGTGCTGGGGTGGAGAGGGCTCCCGTAAGCCATGGTGAAGGCAACCTTTCTCTGATTTAAAAAACCATAAAGCGAGAGACCAGTACTCGCATTAAGCTGGTCTGCAGTTTAACTTGTTGCTGGCTATCTTGCTATTGCTTGTTGCTGGATCTCAACATTTTGAACTGAGAGAGTAAGCTAAGACTCTGTAATATCATCTGTGTACAGATACTCCCTCAGGCATTTATCTATAAAAATGGTCCTGTGGCGGTGGAAGTCATTTTTTGGGCTCATGGACTTTAAGTGTCTGAGAGAGTGGCACCCGTCTGACAAGACGTTGCAATCATCATATATATATATATATATATATATATATATATATATATATATATATATATATATATATATGTATGTGTGTGTGTGTATGTATATGTATGTATATATATATGTATATATAGGTATATATATGTATATATACATGTATATATGTACATATATGCATATATACTTGTATATATGTATGTATATATATATAATGATTGCAACGTCTTGTCAGACGAGTGCCACTCCCTCAGACATTTAAAATCCATGATTCCAAATGTCTGAGGGAGTATCTATACAAAAATGATGTTACAGAGTCTTAGCTTTGTACGACAGCTAAGACTCTCTCTCGGTTCAAAATGCTGAGATCCAGCAACAAGCAAGAGCAAGATAGCTAGCAACAAATTAAACTGCAGACCAGCTTAATGCGGGTACTGGTCTTCCGCTTTATGGTTTTTTTTAAATTAGAGATTTGCTTCTCCTAGAAAGGTTGCCTTCACCACGGCTTACGGGAGCCCTCTCTACCCCAATACACATATACATACACACAAATATACACATATATATGTATATATACACACACAAATATACATGTATATATGTATATATACATGTATATATATACATACATATGCATGTATAGATATACATATATATACGTATATCTCTACATACATATATATGCATAGTGAGAATGTATATGAGTGTGAGGAAAATTCTCAACCCATATACTAAATGAATTTTTATCTACAAACTTGAAACTTGATATATAGCGTATTCAGACATGTGAAAAACTTTTTAATTGGTTTTCATTCGGAAAAAAATCCTGCTAAAGAGTCTACATTGAAAAGTTAGTACGTGGGGGTCATCGGATTTTTATCTGTTTGTCCACTGTTCACAAATGCGCATGACTTAATCGTTCACGTGACAGATCCCGTGTAAGAATAAGTAGGTTTGAAAACATCTTATAAAGAGCGTGTCAAGCTAATTGTTATCGTACTTGCCTAAATATCTTTAACTTTCAATTTTAACATGAGTATTTTTTATTTACAAGAAATGAACTGTTTAGATAAAGCATAATACTCGCATGAACGTCTCAGTTACTTTCCGTTTTTTTTATTTTGTGGTTGATTTTTTTTTTTTTTTTACTATATTGTGCACAATACAACAACCAGCAGATTACATCAGCTACCGGAGGATTCTGAGTCTATGACTGCCAGACGATTAATTCAAAACGCGACTCCTCCTCCTTCCCCATAAATAAAATGACTTTTCTATTTAGAAAGCCATTCTTTACATTGCTGAGAATGATGGTTTCCCTTGACAAAATGTGTTATAAATCATTTTCGATTTAAAAAATATTTCTTGATTACAGAATTTCACGCTTTTATTGAACTTGTCATCTTCTGACAGTCTTCCAGTAGCTTACGTAAACTGCTGGAATATGCCGACACGAAGTTATCGTAAATTGGGTAAATACTATATATATATATATATATATATATATATATATATATATATATATATATATATATATATATATATATGTAAGTGTGTGATTCCTTGGGTCATTCGTTCAGCTCAAGTTAGTGCTTACATCATGAAAAACTCACTGGAAAACTTTATCTTCTCTTTATTAAAAAATAAACGTGACCGGCTTTCTGTATTTCAGTACCGACTTCAATAAGTGATCTCAGAATATGGTTTGGAAAATCTTTCATGAATGCCTGAAAGACAGTTGGAAGCAGAATGGATCCTTAAGGCAGACTAGCATTGGTTTTACTTGCGTCAGACGTCAATCATAAAATGACTGCTTTCTTAAATCTCCTATGCAAGTAAATCGTTTGAAACTGATAACGAAGACATTCTCAATCACGTCAAACACAACTATCTACTAAGTGGTAAGCAATATGGATATCGCCCTGCAACATCCACAGCTTATGTCCTAATTGAATTGTAACATCACTCAATGGATGTTTATTAACACCTTTTATAGAGTATCCCACAACAGTTTGTTTCACTCGCTTTTTATCTATATAATATCCGGACATGTCTTTTCAGCTATCATATCCTTGCTGTCTGATAGGTCCATAGTCATTAAATAACAGTAGTCTGAAACACATAAATCACTGCTGGTATTATCTCAAGAATCCATTGTAACCAGAACGGTGTTCCTAGTCATATTCAATGAACATCAAAATCATATTTCCAGATTATTTTTTGAAATCTATTGTCTACGATTAGCATTGATGATCGTAATCTCTCCTCTGATCTGGTACAAGTGGTGCAATGGGAGAAGGAGTAGCTCTCTTACCTATAGACAAGCTTTTTCCCTCTCATCGCCGATGTTCAATTTTTTATTTGGTCTCAGTTGAAATGAATGAGTCTCTCTTCGAAGAAAGCCCTTGCTTTTATTAACACTTGGCAATGACTTTTACATCAAACCTGAAATGGAAGATATACGTTCCAAAAGTCTTGTGTACATATAGCAGATATGAGGACTTAAAATGTCCCTAAGACTTTTAGAACAGCCTGTACATCAAACCTGTTGCTAATGTCGCTGAATAACTGTTTAGATCATTCCTGATGTAATCCTTTACGGATATGTCAGATTCGACTGCAGATGAAGAACTGCTGCCACATCTACCGAAATAACACTGAAAGCACCCTTTCTTTATCTTCGCAGAGAAAAAAAGTTGACTTCGTAATCTAGTGGGAGATGATTTATTTCTGCTTTGCAGTTAATTTTTCAGCGAACAGTCGTTGCTTATCTGTCCTACGTTAGCGGTATTTTCATTGTCGTTAGTCGACTTGGCTTAAAGGTTTGATTCCCGTCGCCCTTAAAGATTTTTTTAGTATGAACTAATCTTGCAGCAAAATCAACTCCCGATTCATTCTCTGTTTACGTAGAATGAAATTGTGATTTCTTATTAGATGATACGTTTCATATAACTATTACGCTTAATACTATTTATCGATAGTTTCTAGATTGGGCATAAGTTTGTAGATTTTAAGATGAAAACATTCTAGCACATCGACATAGTCATATATACATGTATATATATATATATATATATATATATATATATATATATATGTATATATATATATTATATGTCAGGTCATGTCATATGCTACTGGTACCATGTAACCCAGAACTACCTGCCTCATTGTCGGCTCACCGGCGACTAAACTGGTACCCCCACCAGACTTGCTTGGTGAGGAGGGTGGCTAGTCTCCTGAAGGATTAAAAACAAGACCTTTCAAAGGGTGAATGAACCCTTTTTCGGGGTCAACGGCCAACTAGCACCGTGTGTGTTTGTGTGTGAGAAGCAAATCTCTAATTTAAAAAACCATAAAGCGGGAGACCAGTACCCGCATTAAGCTGGTCTGCAGTTTAACTTGTTGCTGGCTTTCTTGCCCGTGCTTGTTGCTTGATCTCAACATTTTGAACCGAGAGAGAGACTTAGCTGTCGTACAAAGCTAAAACTCTGTAAAATCATCTATGTATAGATACTCCTTGATATATTTATCTATAAAAGTGGTCCTGGAAAAGTTGTTACGCGTGGAGGCTTGAAATGCTGGAAGCATGTAATAATTAATCTCAATGACCATCTTCAGTGTCATGCCTGCTTGAGCGTGTGAATTCACCGGTGGGACTAAAAAAAGTCATTTTTGGGCTCATGTGTCTGAGGGAGTGGCATTGCAGTCATATATATTATATATACATATATGTTATATATGTATATATATATTATATATATTATATATATATATTATATATACATATATATTATATTTATTTTTTATATATATTATATATATTATATATATGTTATATATATATTATATATATATATATTATATATATTGTATATATATTATATATGTATATATATATTATGCATATATTATATATATTATATATATTATATATTATATATATTATATATATTAAATATATAATATATATATTATATATTATATATATATTATATATTATATATATTATATATTATATATATTATATATATTAAATATATATATTATATATATTATATATATTATAAATATATATTATATATATTATATATATATAATATATATTATATATATATATTATATATATTATATACATATTATATATATTATACATATATATATATATTATATAATATATATATTATATATAATATATATATATATTATATATAATATATATATTATATATATATTATATATATATTATATATATTATATATATTATATATGTATATTATATATATTATATAATATATATATATTATATATATATTATATATATTATATATAATATATATATTATATATATAATATATATAATATAAATATTATATATATATTATATATATTATATAGATATATTATATATATATTATATATATTTACAAGTGACTCTGTCTCTGTGTATGCACAACTTCTCTACCAAACTCCTCATTGAATCTTTGGGCTATAGACTTGAGACTTGATATATATGGTATTTTGACCCCGTGAACACTTTCAGTTTGGTTTTTAGCCTGTAAAATAGCTTAGAAATGGCCTTGGAAAGAATAAATCGACTAACTTCTGAGCATGCGTACATATGTATTTTTAATTCGAACTTGCTTCATTTCTAGCCTTTTTTTAAAATTAATTTGGTGATAGCTCAGACGGTAACAACAAAGGCTGAAGTGCCGAATATTTTGGTTTCAATTCCAGCTGATGGCACCAAAGTTATTTCTAATTATTATTTTTTATTATTTTTTTTTTTTTACACTTTAATTCATTACTATCTATATTGGGTACCAAATAATAACTAATAGAGAATTTGCTCTATAATAAAAAGCATGACGTCTGCATGAATTAAACTATCATAGTTAAGCTTATTCTGCGATCGACCAACGCCGATCAATATATATATATATATATATATATATATATATATATATATATATATATATATATATATATATATAAACATGCCGTCCCGGAATTGGCCGATCGCAGACTGAACTTTTATATGATATTTTATTTTCATTTTCCGTGTTTATTAAATTGCGATAGTACTACGAAGAGGTGATGAAACAGTGTAGGATTAATTTGCGTATCGCGTCTGCTCATGCGGGTTACATGGTTGTTGGAGATGACTAAAGAGATGTCGTCTCTATGTCGAATCGATACGCGAAAACTACTTCACTAATTAGAATTTTAAATCTAGACGGGCGCTGAAGAGTAAACATTATCGGAATATAAAAATTGGTTTGTGCTCATTGTGGTTTGAAAACCTTTCCGAAAAGGGATACATATTTGGAAACATTTGTGGAACATTTTTTCATTAAAGAATAATTTCATCACCTAAAAAACAAAATACAAAATGCGGTATGTAATAAATGAAAATGTTTTATAACTTATTCGAGAGAATTTACTAGTTTTTAGCCGGTTATAAACATGCAAAAGTTATAGCTAGTTGATTTAGAATGTGTACTTTCTGACATATTTCGGCAAGGTGGAACGATAAGATTGTCGCCCTATAAAAGACGACATGATTCCATTTCCGTTTGATGAAAACCAGTTTTCTGTTTTGTTGCAAACCATTTATTAGTTGGCCAGTTGTGTACAAATCTCAAGAGCAATAGGATCCTTCTATCATGTCTGAAAGTGACACAATGTTCAATGAGCGAAATCGGAGATGTGCCGCTGTACAACTCGTGCTCTCTACTGATCCAAGTTATGACGACAGGACCATTGCCAGCACCCTCAAAATGCAAATTCGGACGGTTCAACGCTTGAGGGCAGAGCTCAATAAAGTTTTCGGATACGGTTATGGTTTTTGGTGTTGTTTCAAGTGAGTGTCACATCATGCCAACTTGCATCTTCGAAGTCAGTTTGAAAGGCAACACCAAAGTGTACCTGGATGTACTAAAGGGTGTGGAAACCCCTTGGTGCAAACCCTGGGTGTTCGGCGCCGGACACAATCCAAAGAAAAGCAGGCTTGGCTTCAAAAGGAATTCTACGAGTTTGTACCCTTCTCTCACTGGCTCCCCTCCTCCACCGATCTGAACCCGCTGGACTACTTCGTTTGATCATACATCGAGACCATCATCAATATGACCTTCCACAAGCCAGTCTGATCGTCGCCATCTGGCGAGCATCTGCTGAGTTCCCGCCACTCTTGTGGAAAAGGCATGCTCCTAGTTCCGGACTCGAGGCGGTGATTGACGCTGAAGGCGGCTACATTGAATAGATGTCAGCTCTACCACATAATCAAGGTACTCGAACTGATTTTTTTCAATAAATTTTTAAAACAAACTATAGTATTGTTTTCTTTAGGGCAACAAATTTATCATTCCATCCTGTAGAGTAAATCTGGTATTGGGGGGACTAATCTGTGCATCTAAGAGACACTATAATATTTACTTCGTACAAAATTTTAGCCAGATCAGCGCCGTAGTTTTCCGAGAAAAATCTAAAGTAAATGTAATATTGGGATGCCTAAGCATTATTAAACCATTACTAATCACTAATTCTCCGCTTACGCATACTATACTATTCGCTCTGCATTATCATAACAAAGGTCAATACAAAACTCCAGTGAGATCGACCCAGTAGTAACCGTGAAAATTTATAGAGTAATTCTGGTATTGTGGTAACTAATCTCTTTTAATCCTTATTAATCGATAACTGTGACTCGAACGGATACTATAAAAATAAGTCCGCTGCACCTACTTATAACAACGTCCATGCAAAATTTCTGCCAGGACGATCCATTAGTTAATGATATAAATTAGAGCTGACAGACAAACAGACAGACTATAAGAAATATAATATAATCATGTAATCTAGTATTTGCACAAAGACCCTTTCTCTTATATTTGTGCCTAGATATCCAGATTGTTATCCAACCACGATGCGTTCCACAGTGGTGTTTATTCTGAATTTTATACGGTGAGAAATGGGGCTTTCATCGATTTTAACGTGCAAAACTGAACACTCATTGTAACTCGGGGCATAAAGTAGATCACGAAGTTTGCACGCACTGCGTAAGATTGGCAAGGTAATTTTTAAAAAAAGATATTTGTCCATTAGTACTGGAAATATTGTACACACAAAAAATCCTATACGTGTTCTAAAACGTCATAATTCAGATAAAGACTTAGAAAATTGTAAATAAAAGAATTTTCTTCCATAAAAGGTTTTCTTTTATTAAAGTTTCAAAAGTTTCAATATTAAGTATAAAACAATGTTAAGTATAAAGCAATGTTAAGTATAAAACAAAGTTAAGAATAAAATAATGTTAAGTATAAAACAAAGTTAAGTATAAAACAAAGTTAAGTATAAAAAAAGTTAAGTATAAAACAAAGTTAAGTATAAAACAAAGTTAAGTATAAAACAAAGTGTAGTATAAAACAAAGTTGAGTATAAAAAAGTTTAGTATAAAACAATTGTAAGTATAAAACAAAGTTTAGTATAAAACAAAGTTAAGTATAAAACAAAGTTTAGTATAAAACAAAGTTAAGTATAAAACAATGTTAAGTATAAAAAAGTTAAGTATAAAACAAAGTTAAGTATAAAAAAGTTTAGTATAAAACAAAGTTAAGTATAAAACAAAGTTAAGAATAAAACAAAGTTAAGTATAAAACAAAGTGAAGTATAAAACAAAGTTAAGTATAAAACAAAGTAAAGAATAAAACAAAGTTAAGTATAAAACAAAGTTAAGAATAAAAAAAGTTTAGTATAAAAAAAGTTTAGTATGAAACAATGTTAAGTATAAAACAAAGTTTAGTATAAAACAAAGTTAAGAATAAAACAAAGTTAAGTATAAAACAAAGTTAAGAATAAAACAAAGTTAAGTATAAAACAAAGTTAAGTATAAAAAAGTTTAGTATAAAACAAAGTTTAGTATAAAACAAAGTTTAGTATAAAACAATGTTAAGTATAAAACAAAGTTAAGAATAAAATAATGTTAAGTATAAAAAAGTTAAGAATAAAAAAAGTTAAGTATAAAACAAAGTTAAGTATAAAACAAAGTTAAGTATAAAACAAAGTTTAGGATAAAACAAAGTTAAGTATAAAACAAAGTTAAGTATAAAACAAAGTTTAGTATAAAACAATGTTAAGTATAAAACAATGTTAAGTATAAAAAAGTTAAGTATAAAACAAAGTTAAGTATAAAACAAAGTTAAGAATAAAACAAAGTTAAGTATAAAACAAAGTTAAGTATAAAACAAAGTTAAGTATAAAACAAAGTTAAGAATAAAACAAAGTTAAGTATAAAACAAAGTTAAGTATAAAACAAAGTTTAGTATAAAACAAAGTTAAGTATAAAACAAAGTTAAGCATAAAACAAAGTTTAGTATAAAACAATGTTAAGTATAAAAAAAGTTAAGTATAAAACAAAGTTAAGTATAAAACAAAGTTAAGTATAAAACAAAGTTAAGTATAAAACAAAGTTAAGAATAAAACAAAGTTAAGTAAAAAACAAAGTTAAGTATAAAACAAAGTTAAGTGTAAACCAAAGTTAAGAATAAAACAAAGTTAAGTATAAAACAAAGTTAAGTATAAAAAAGTTTAGTATAAAACAAAGTTAAGTATAAAACAAAGTTAAGTATAAAACAAAGTTAAGTATAAAACAAAGTTTAGTATAAAACAAAGTTAAGTATAAAACAAAGTTAAGAATAAATAATATAAAGTATAAAACAAAGTTAAGTATAAAACAAAGTTAAGAATAAAATAATGTTAAGTATAAAACAATGTTAAGTATAAAAAAATTTAGTATAAAACAAAGTTAAGAATAAAATAATGTTAAGTATAAAACAAAGTTAAGTATAAAACAAAGTTAAGTATAAAACAAAGTTAAGTATAAAACAAAGTTAAGTATAAAACAAAGTTGAGTATAAAAAAGTTTAGTATAAAACAATTGTAAGTATAAAACAAAGTTTAGTATAAAACAATTGTAAGTATAAAACAAAGTTTAGTATAAAACAAAGTTAAGTATAAAACAATGTTAAGTATAAAAAAGTTAAGTATAAAACAAAGTAAAGTATAAAAAAGTTTAGTATAAAACAAAGTTGAGTATAAAACAAAGTTAAGAATAAAACAAAGTTAAGTATAAAACAAAGTGAAGTATAAAACAAAGTTAAGTATAAAACAAAGTAAAGAATAAAACAAAGTTAAGTATAAAACAAAGTTAAGAATAAAAAAAAAGTTTAGTATAAAAAAAGTTTAGTATGAAACAATGTTAAGTATAAAACAAAGTTAAGTATAAAACAAAGTTAAGAATAAAACAAAGTTAAGTATAAAACAAAGTTAAGAATAAAACAAAGTTAAGTATAAAACAAACTTAAGTATAAAAAAGTTTAGTATAAAACAAAGTTTAGTATAAAACAAAGTTTAGTATAAAACAATGTTAAGTATAAAACAAAGTTAAGAATAAAATAATGTTAAGTATAAAAAAGTTAAGAATAAAAAAAGTTAAGTATAAAAAAAGTTAAGTATAAAACAAAGTTAAGTATAAAACAAAGTTTAGTATAAAAAAAAGTTAAGTATAAAACAAAGTTAAGTATAAAACAAAGTTTAGTATAAAACAATGTTAGGTATAAAACAATGTTAAGTATAAAAAAAGTTAAGTATAAAACAAATTTAAGTATAAAACAAAGTTAAGAATAAAACAAAGTTAAGTATAAAACAAAGTTAAGTATAAAACAAAGTTAAGAATAAAACAAAGTTATGTATAAAACAAGGTTAAGTATAAAAAAAAGTTTAGTATAAAACAAAGTTAAGTATAAAACAAAGTTAAGTATAAAACAAAGTTTACTATAAAACAATGTTAAGTATAAAACAATGTTTAGTATAAAAAAATTAAGTATAAAACAAAGTTAAGTATAAAACAAAGTTAAGTATAAAACAAAGTTAAGAATAAAACAAAGTTAAGTATAAAACAAAGTTAAGTATAAAAAAGTTTAGTATAAAACAAAGTTAAGTATAAAACAAAGTTAAGTATAAAACAAAGTTAAGTATAAAACAAAGTTAAGAATAAAACAAAGTTAAGTAAAAAACAAAGTTAAGTATAAAACAAAGTTAAGTGTAAACCAAAGTTAAGAATAAAACAAAGTTAAGTATAAAACAAAGTTAAGTATAAAAAAGTTTAGTATAAAACAAAGTTAAGTATAAAACTAAGTTAAGTATAAAACAAAATTAAGTATAAAACAAAGTTTAGTATAAAACAAAGTTAAGTATAAAACAAAGTTAAGAATAAATAATATAAAGTATAAAACAAAGTTAAGTATAAAACAAAGTTAAGAATAAAATAATGTTAAGTATAAAACAATGTTAAGTATAAAAAAATTTAGTATAAAACAAAGTTAAGAATAAAATAATGTTAAGTATAAAACAAAGTTAAGTATAAAACAAAGTTAAGTATAAAACAAAGTTTAGTATAAAACAAAGTAAAGAATAAAACAAAGTTTAGAATAAAATAATGTTAAGTATAAAACAAAGTCAGGAATAAAAAAAGTTTAGTATAAAATATTGTTAAGTATAAAACAAAGTTTAGTATAAAACAAAGTTAAGAATAAAATAATGTTAAGTATAAGACAAAGTTAAGTATAAAACAAAGTTAAGAATAAAATAATGTAAAGTATAAGACAAAGTTAAGTATAAAACAAAGTTAAGAATAAAATAATGTTAAATATACAAACAAAGTTAAGTATTAAACAAAGTTAAGAATAAAATAATGTTAAGTATAAAATAAAGTTAAGTATAAAAAAAGTTAAGTATAAAACAAAGTTAAGTATAAAACAAAGTTAAGTATAAAACAAAGTTAAGTATAAAACAAAGTTGAGTATAAAAAAGTTTAGTATAAAACAATTGTAAGTATAAAACAAAGTTTAGTATAAAACAATTGTAAGTATAAAACAAAGTTTAGTATAAAACAAAGTTAAGTATAAAACAATGTTAAGTATAAAAAAGTTAAGTATAAAACAAAGTAAAGTATAAAAAAGTTTAGTATAAAACAAAGTTAAGTATAAAACAAAGTTAAGAATAAAACAAAGTTAAGTATAAAACAAAGTGAAGTATAAAACAAAGTTAAGTATAAAACAAAGTAAAGAATAAAACAAAGTTAAGTATAAAACAAAGTTAAGAATAAAAAAAAGTTTAGTATAAAAAAAGTTTAGTATGAAACAATGTTAAGTATAAAACAAAGTTAAGTATAAAACAAAGTTAAGAATAAAACAAAGTTAAGTATAAAACAAAGTTAAGAATAAAACAAAGTTAAGTATAAAACAAACTTAAGTATAAAAAAGTTTAGTATAAAACAAAGTTTAGTATAAAACAAAGTTTAGTATAAAACAATGTTAAGTATAAAACAAAGTTAAGAATAAAATAATGTTAAGTATAAAAAAGTTAAGAATAAAAAAAGTTAAGTATAAAAAAAGTTAAGTATAAAACAAAGTTAAGTATAAAACAAAGTTTAGTATAAAACAAAGTTAAGTATAAAACAAAGTTAAGTATAAAACAAAGTTAAGAATAAAACAATGTTAGGTATAAAACAATGTTAAGTATAAAAAAAGTTAAGTATAAAACAAAGTTAAGTATAAAACAAAGTTAAGAATAAAACAAAGTTAAGTATAAAACAAAGTTAAGTATAAAACAAAGTTAAGAATAAAACAAAGTTATGTATAAAACAAGGTTAAGTATAAAAAAAAGTTTAGTATAAAACAAAGTTAAGTATAAAACAAAGTTAAGTATAAAACAAAGTTTACTATAAAACAATGTTAAGTATAAAACAATGTTTAGTATAAAAAAATTAAGTATAAAACAAAGTTAAGTATAAAACAAAGTTAAGTATAAAACAAAGTTAAGAATAAAACAAAGTTAAGTATAAAACAAAGTTAAGTATAAAACAAAGTTAAGAATAAAACAAAGTTAAGTATAAAACAAAGTTAAGTATAAAAAAGTTTAGTATAAAACAAAGTTAAGTATAAAACAAAGTTAAGTATAAAACAAAGTTAAGTATAAAACAAAGTTTTGTATAAAACAAAGTTAAGTATAAAACAAAGTTAAGAATAAATAATATAAAGTATAAAACAAAGTTAAGTATAAAACAAAGTTAAGAATAAAATAATGTTAAGTATAAAACAATGTTAAGTATAAAAAAGTTTAGTATAAAACAAAGTTAAGAATAAAATACTGTTAATTATAAAACAAAGTTAAGTATAAACCAAAGTTAAGTATAAAACAAAGTTTAGTATAAAACAAAGTTTAGTATAAAACAAAGTTTAGAATAAAATAATGTTAAGTATAAAACAAAGTTAAGAATAAAAAAAGTTTAGTATAAAATATTGTTAAGTATAAAACAAAGTTTAGTATAAAACAAAGTTAAGTATAAAACAAAGTTAAGAATAAAATAATGTTAAGTATAAGACAAAGTCAAGTATAAAACAAAGTTAAGAATAAAATAATGTTAAATATCAAACAAAGTTAAGTATAAAACAAAGTTAAGAATAAAATAATATAAAGTATAAAACAAAGTTAAGTATAAAACAAAGTTAAGAATAAAATAATGTTAAGTATAAGACAAAGTTAAGTATAAAACAAAGTTAAGAATAAAATAATGTTAAATATCAAACAAAGTTAAGTATAAAACAAAGTTAAGAATAAAATAATATAAAGTATAAAACAAAGTTAAGTATAAAACAAAGTTAAGAATAAAATAATGTTAAGTTTAAGACAAAGTTTAGTATAAAACAAAGTTTAGAATAAAATAATGTTAAGTATCAAACAAAGTAAAGTATAAAACAAAGTTACGAATAAAATAATATAAAGCATAAAACAAAGTTAAGTATAAAACAAAGTTAAGTATAAAACAAAGTAAAGAATAAAATAATTTTAAGTATAAAACAAAGTTAAGTATAAAACAAAGTTAAGTATAAAACAAAGTTAAGTATAAAACAAAGTTAAGACTAAAACAAAGTTAAGTATAAAACAAAGTTAAGAATAAAATAATATAAAGTATATAACAAAGTTAAGTATAAAACAAAGTTTAGTATAAAACAATGTTTAGTATAAAACACTGTTTAGTATAAAACAAAGTTAAGTGTAAAACTAAGTTTAGTAAAGAACAATGTTTAGTATAAAACAAAGTGTAGTATGAAACAATGTTTAGTATAAAACAATGTTTAGTATAAAACAAAGTTAAGTGTAAAACAAAGTTTAGTATAAAACAAAGTTAATATAAAAAAAGTTTAGTATAAAACAATGTTAAGTATAAAATAATGTTAAGTATAAAACAAAGTTAAGTATAAAACAAAGTTTAGTATAAAACAATGTTTAGTATAAAACAAAGTTTAGTATAAAAAAAGTTTAGTATAAAACAAAGTTAAGTATAAAACAAAGTTAAGAATAAAATGATATAAAGTATAAAACAAAGTTAAGTATAAAACAAAGTTAAGTGTAAAACAAAGTTTAGTATAAAACAATGTTTAGTATAAAATAAAGTTAAGTATAAAACAATTGTAAGTATAAAACAAAGTTTAGTATAAAACAAAGTTTAGTATAAAACAAAGTTTAGTATAAAACAATTGTAAGTATAAAACAAGGTTAAGTATAAAACAATTGTAAGTATAAAACAAAGTTAAGTATAAAACAATGTTAAGTATAAAACAAAGTTAAGTATAAAACAAAGTTAAGTATAAAACAAGGTTAAGTATAAAACAATTGTAAGTATAAAACAAAGTTAATTATAAAACAAGGTTAAGTATAAAACAATTGTAAGTATAAAACAATATTAAGTATAAAACAAAATTAAGTATAAAACAAAGTTAAGTATAAAACAAAATTTAGTAAAAAACAAAGTTCGAAGAAATGATTTTAAAATAGTAGAAGTTAAATAATGTTGTTCATGAATTTAAATAAAGTCCTATGGCAAATTAATCATTGTTACCACTCCCATAGTCTTCCTCATCTTCCAGCTGACATATATTCTGTTTCATTAAACATTATTCTTGACGAGCTCTTGGCATTTATAAGTGGTGACACAATACTTCTTGACAAATCTGGCTTAGTTTAAATCGATAATCCTTTTTAGTTTTCAAATTTCTAGCTCACTAATTTTGATATTTTCTTTTAGATGATTTTTCTTTCTTTTTTTTAATTAGAATTTCAGCTTTATTTTTTAATTGGAGGTTGAAAAAATGCGAAGCTTAATATACATATATGACGTTGTGATTGAAAGATTAATAAATGCCATTATCATCTTTGTAGACTTCTGTGATTAAGTGAATACCATCGATCACGAACGAACATAACAATCGATGCAAACGAAAATACAATTATCAGTTTTTTTCTTTTGTTTTTTACCTAATTCAAAAATGAGAATTTTCATTCACAAACTTGCATCAAATCAGACGGAGGTTTCAAGACTAAAAATAATCTTATTGTAACATACCCCCCCCCCTTTAAAAACGCACTCCGCGTTTACAGTAACATGTACACCTATTCATACAAAATTAGCTATGGATTGGTAAGAAGGAACCAGTAAAATCAAGTTTTCCCCTCCTTTCTCGCTTATACGCGCGTGCACATACACACACACACACACACACACACACATATATATATATATACATAATGTATACATGCATATATGTATATATAAATTTATATATATATATATATATGTATATATATATTGATGTATCCATACTCATATACATGTCGATATACATATACCTATATGTATGTATATATATATATATATATATGTATATATATGTATATGTACAATTACACATATATACACGCATATATACACACATATAAGTACACATACAAATATATAAATATTGTATACATATAATATTGTATGCATAATTTATACATATACATGCATATATGCATATATATATATATATATATATATATACTAGCATAGGTGTCCGGCGTTGCCCGGGTGTTTGGAGGTGTGTTGGGCAACAACAAAAAACTTGGTAGTAGGAAGACAGGCTCGAACCCGTACCGCGAAGGAGGAAAAGAGCAGAAAAACACGTGACGTGTTTGCTGTTACAACCACCGACAACCCGGAAGTGGCGTAGGTTTACATTAAGGCCAGAAAATCGAAAAGAGGCAATGACTTTCGAAAATATCGGAGAAAAAAGCGACCCCTATCTGTAGAAAAGTGCCCAGTTGAGAGTAAAGAAATTAATGTTTTTAAGCAATTTTTCGGCATTTGTTGTCTGAAGGGGAGAGCTTCAAAACGTTATTGATCTTGTGAAAATTTGTCGCCGTTGTTGAAAGTTATAGGCAGACATGCAAACATACAAACATATATTTATGTATTTGAAGCTCAAAATTTAGACCCAAACTTATTAAAAAAGCTTGCCCTATCTCTGAATACCATCTATTTGTAAGATTTCAAATGTGTAGACCAGAAATTGTCTGAGTAATTTGGTAAAGACCGCAAGTCATTTTTTTTAACTTTGTCCCCTATTATGACCCCTTAACATTTATTGTTTTGGGCTCAAATCAAGTTATTAAGTTAGATCCATGGCCAATGAAACCTATATCTAAAATTTCACGTGTTTAGACCACAAAAATAGCGGAGGAGTTTTGGTAGAGTTCGCAAAATTCAAAGAGTTGAACTTTGACCCCTTAACAGCAAAATTTCTGGTCGAAAATCGATCACAAAGATTTTTCCAAATCTCAGTAGCCTGTGTATCAAATTTCGAGTCTGTAGACTAAAAATTGACAGAGTTATTGCGTTCGAAAATGTACACAGATACACAGACAGGCACACATACACAGAGACACGTTCACTTTTTTAGATATACTAGCATGGGTGCCCGGCGTTGCCCGGGTTTTTGGAGGTATATGCTGAGCAAAAAAGAAAATGGTCAATCTGTTTTAATTTGACCCATATTATGACCCCTTAACATTTATTGTTTTTGGCTCAAATCAATTTATTAAGTAAGATCCATGTCCAAGGAACCTATATCTAAAATTTCAACTCTTTAGACCAAAATTGTCGGAGGAGTTTGGTATAGTTCTCAAAGGTCAAATCGTTGAACTTTGACCCCTTAACAGCCAAATTTCTGGCCGAAAATCGATCACATCGATTTTCCCAATTCTCAGTACGATGTACATCAAATTTCGAGTCTGTAGACTAAAAATTGACAGAGTTATTGCGTCGGAAAATGTACACAGACACACAGACAGGCACGTTCATTTTATAGATAGATAGATAGGTAAATAGATAGATAGATAGATAGATATATAGACAGATAGATTAAACAAAAATATATACATATACATAAATATATGTGAAAACAATGTTGTGTTTACTGTAAGCTTTTTACGCAAATATTACGCAATCATAAATCATGTAGAATATCTGAATGAATATAAAGATGATCATCCCATAAGAAAACCGAAAAAACTAATAGGGAATTAATTAAAATGAATGTTTAAAAGAATATGCAAATTAGCTAGATCTTTTGCTAGTGAATACAATCCCACAACCCATGTAAAAAAATGTATTTTCTTTTTAAATAAATAGAAAAGAGGGTTTTTAATATGAATATCAATACACACAAAAGAAAAACGAATTTATATGAGTAAAGAAGATAGATTGATAGATAGATAAGTATATGGAAGATTAATCGGAATCGGAAGAATCGGAACTTTGAGAGTAACGGAATCGGTAAGAAAATCGGAATTATGTGTGTTTATTTTCCAATGACAAAACCGATTCTTTTAATACTCTTTTTTAAGCGAAATCTTCCGCTGTTGGTAGTAAGGATAAAATAACAAATATTTATTCACATTAAACTGCCACTAACACTAGAATCAATAGATCATCCGCACAAGTGTATTTTTACTATTGAGAAAATATATGCATATTTCACATGGCTTTTACGGTAATCGGGAGAAATAACAACTCTACTATGAAATATTTACATACTAAAAAAAAACATAGGCAATTTGATGGCAATCGGAAATTTAGTACGGAATCGGTAATTATATTAGAATCGGAAAAAATATTGGAATCATCCTATTACTAATATATATATATATATATATATATATATATAAATATATATATATATATGTGTGTGTGTGTGTGTGTGTGTGTGTGTGTGTGTGTGTACTAGCATTTAAGCCCGGCGTTGCCCGTGTGTTTGGAGGTGCATGCTGAGCAAAAAAAGCGGTCAATTTTTTAAACTTTGACCCCTATTATGACTCCTTAAAATTTATTGTTTGTGGCTCAAATCAAGTTATAAAGTTAGATCCATGTCCAAGGAACCTATATCTAAAATTTCAAGTGTTTAGACCAAATATTGTTGGGGAAGTTCGGTAGAGTTCTCAAAATTCAAATCGTTGAACTTTGACCCCTTCTGGCCGAAATCCGGTCACATCGATTTTGCCAAATCTCAGTACCATGTATATCAAATTTCGAGTCTGTATACTAAAAATTGACAGAGTTATTGCGTAGGGAAATATACACAGACACACAGACAGCCACACAGAAACACAGACATGTTCACTTTCATAGATATACTAGCATGGGTGCCCGGCGTTGCCCGGGTGTTTGGAGGTGTATGCTGAGCAAAAAAAAATTTTTTTTTAAAACGTCAATTTTTTAAATTTGACACCTATTATAACCACTAAACATTTGTTGTTTTTGGCTCAACTCGATTTATTAAGTTAAATCCATGTCCAAGGAACCTATATCTAAAATTTCAAGTGTTTAGACCCAAATTGTCGGAGGAGTTTGGCAGAGTTCTCAAAGTTCACATCGATGTGAACTTTGACCCCTTCAAAGCCAAATTTCTGGCCGAAACCGATCACAAAGATTTTTCCAAATCTCAGTACCATGTATATCAAATTTCGAGTCTGTAGACTTAAAATTGATAGAGTTATTGCGTAGGGAAATGTACACAGACACACACACACGTTCACTTATGTATATATATATATATAAGTGAACGTGTCTGTGTGTCTGTTTCTACATTTCCCTACGCAATAACTCTGACAATTTTTAGTCTACAGACTCGCAATTTGATATACAGGGTACTCAGATTTGGAAAATCTATGTGATCGGTTTTCGGTCCAAAATTTGGCTGTTAAGGGGTCAAAGTTCAACGATTTGACCTTTGAAAACTCTACCAAACTCCTCCGACAATTTGGGGTCTAAACACTTTAAATTTTAGATATAGGTTCCTTGTACAAGGATCTAACTTAATAAATTGATTTGATCCCAAAACAATGCATGTTAAGGGGTAATAATAGGGGTCAAAGTTTAAAAAATTGACCGTTTTTGTTTTGTTGTTGTTTTTGTTTTTTTTTTTTTTTGCTCAGCATACACCTCCAAACACCCGGGCAACACCGGGTACCCATGCTAGTATATATATATATATAAATGAAACTTAGTCTCTGTATGTGTGAGTTCGTTCCTTATAGATTCCGAAATGTATATATATATATATATATATATATATATATATTCAAATATATATATACATACACACACACACATATATATATATATATATATATATATATATATATATATATATATATATATATATATATATATATATATATACGAGTTACGATTAAAAATGACAATATTGTGAATCGTGTTCAGGATTAATTATGAATCTTTCAGTAGGTTAATTATTCGTCTACATAAAAAGGATAAGGGATTTTTCCACCTTTATAAATGACGCCATCATTTTGTGACGTATGTTCATTGTGCACGGTTATCTAACATCCGTTTGATAGGTTGAATAGAAAGGGATATTTTTATGAATAGAGCTCATCTTTCACATTACTGGCGTCTTTAATTCGTTTCGATAACATGTAATGAAGTAGCGCTTCTAGCTCCGATAGATGACGTCCGCCTTTTGTGTCATCATCCACTTTGCGCGCTTATCTCCCTCGTTTATGACGTCATCCTTTTCTGACATTACCCATTGTCCACGGTTATAGATAATAAACGGGCAGCGCTGGTTAACCCTGCTAGTAAATAAAACCCTCAATTATGTATACACAGACGTAACACACGTATTCAGACGACAGTGTAGCCGCGAATCAATCTCACGCATGCGTGCTTCCATATACACTTGCACATGCGTGAGCATACAGAATTATGTAATGGCGCGGCATTAACGCAAACATCAAAGAAATAAGGGTCTACCATCCATTCATCCCACATCCTTTTATTTTTTTTATTGTTTAATGTTGTTTTTTTATGCCATCTTTGTCTCCATTAAACACCTCTCTCTCTCTCTCTCTCTCTCTCTCTCTCTCTCTCTCTCTCTCTCTCTCTCTCTCTCTCTCTCTCTCTCTCTGTCTTTCTCACTAACTATCTACGATCTGCGTTTCTCTTACCCTCAGTCAAATATGGGTGATCGGACCCACAGCATCCAGACAATAAAGTAAAAGGCAACGATTTTGTTAAGGGAGGGGGAATAATGAATAAATAGAAGATATGGGTCGCTTAAAACAAAGACAATTTTTACCCAGAGAGAGACGCAATCTAAGAGGAAGAGGCGACGGGAACTCATAAGATAAAACGTTAATATTCGACAAAAAGTCGTACACCACTTTAAGTAGGTGAATGGTTGCATATTATTAAATAATCATTTTCTATTTTACGTTTAGTTTTTTTAGAAAAAGTCTATTTGTGTCGTGAAAAGTCATATTTAATTTGAGTCCTTTAAAAAAAAATAGCATCTGTTGTCAGAATTATATCGCTTCGTTTATAGTTATATTAACACGACTTGTGGAAATTCCACATCTTTCATATATAATATATTGCTGTTGGGCATTCTCTGGATTTTCGGCGTGAATGGAAACACGGGGATATTGTTATAACCCTTTTGTTAAAACTCTAAAAGTATTTATCTAAGTAATCTGGTTAATGTAGTGTCAGAATATATCTGTTTTTTTTGTTTGTTTTTTTTAAGGTTTATCTCCAATATCCTTATAAAGAGTCTGTGATATATTTCACTTGTACGGACGCCCGATGAGAAAAGATACTCCACGGTACCATTATACCATCTTTAGACAGAACAGATACTACCTTTGGATTCTAGCCAGAAGACCAAGAAGGTATATTATAGTTTCATGTACGGCCTAAAAGCGACGTCATTTTTCATTTATTTATTTATTTATTTATTTATTTATTTATTTATTTATTACATTGTGTTTCGATGATCGAAAGATCCTATGAATTAAAATGGGGGATAGAAGGTATTATACTTCGAACAATTAATTCGCGTGTCTACATACAAATTAAATGTTCGTAGCATGTTATTACCTTCTATCATAATATTTAATAAATAGGATCTCCCTATCAAATAATGTATAAGCTAGAAAGCGTGGCACTCATACGTACATACGTTAAAGGTACTACAGCATTAATATTTAGATACTAAAATAGATTAGCCTGTCCTTCGCGCCAGAAACAAAGTGTAGTATCGGTTCCGGCAGCTACTGCAATCAAAGTAATATGTGAGGCAACCCCAGATATCAGACCATTGCTCTTGTAGCAATCAGTTTTGATCAGTGTAGAGAAACCCCTTCATACCAATTGTCACTACCAGTTCCCCCCTCGAAGGAGCTGCCCCCCTTTCCCCCTCTCTCCACATTTAAAAAACGGCCTTGTGCCTAATTTGCTCTCGTGGGGAAGCAAATAAATACCTACTAAAATAGATTAGCCAGGAATAGAATAAACGTCATTTCTTCTCACGGTTCATATTCTCAGCATAGTTGTTCATTTATATCTCTAGTGTGAAACAAGCGTCGGAAAACGGGATTTGAAAAGTCAGAGCCGTAGATGAAGAGCAGTCTTTCCTGGAAAAATGTCTTGACAGCCGCATCATCATTGGTCGGTAGAGGCGCCTCTTCTTAAATGAAGAACGCAAAAGCTGGGAAGATGAACCTCTTAGAATTGCACATCTCAGTCAACAGAGAACAGTCCCTCTCAACCATGGCAAGAATACAAATTGCCTTAGTATAGAAGGGTTTCCCTCCATTGACTGTCAAAAATCATTTTTTTCGTTGTTGTCCCATGAAGAGATATACTACGAAATTGAAAGAAAAGTGAGGGGTGGACTCACTTTTGTGATACACTGTACGTATATATGAAATGAGATAAATTAAAGAATCAAAGCTGAAATAAAGGTATATGTCTCCATGCAGAAGGGGGGAGAGGATAATGCTCTGCTGCCGTATTTAACAGTAAATGTTGGAGTTCATGTTTCCCTCAATGAAATGTAACACTCCAATACCCGCAGCACTAATGCAGCCACAGACCATGACATTCCCACCGCAATGCTTGACTGTAGGCATCGCACACTTACCTTGGTACTTCTCACCTGGTCGCAACCATGCATGCTTAAGGATATCAGAACCAAAAAAATTAAATTTCGAACATCTTTGGGGCATGTTCAAGCAGAAGATGGAAGTGCGCAAAGTCTCAAATATCCGCCAGCTCCGCGACGTCGTAATTGAAGAGTGGAAGACCATTCCAGTGGCTTCATGTGAAGCTCTGGTAAACTTCATGCCCAGTATATATATATATATATATATATATATATATATATATATATATATATATATATATGTGTGTGTGTGTGTGTGTGTGTGTGTGTGTGTGTGTGTATTTGTATGGATGTGTATATACATTTATGTGTATATATATATATATATATATATATGTATGTATATATATGTATGTATTTATGTACAGCGTGTCCCAAAAGAAGCTGACGAATTTTACATTTGATTAACTTCCTCAATATTTAAGTTATGCTTACCAATTTACATACGTATGTAGATGAGCATCTCCGTGATAGTTTGAGTTATGGTATCATAGTCTATTTATTCTAATTTGATTTACACCACTTTATCTAGGGTATGTTTTTCACAAGATCTAATTTTAGTTATGAAAAATAATGTTATTCAAATGTCCACCAATTCCGATTACTTCATCCGCCATTACTCAACACCATACTGTACATTTTTGAGGGTGTAATTGCCGTTGTGCTGTTGCTTGAGGATTTTCTGATCCTCAAGTCCTACAAGTTTGCTTATTTATGAACCCATTCAGATGAAAATGGGCCTCATTTGACATAATGAGGTTTTTGAGAAAGTTTGGATCCCCATTGGCCAAATCTTGGAATTGCACAGCGTATTCCAGCCTTTTTTCCGGATCGTTTGGCTGAAGCTCTTGCACTAATTGAATTATATAGTAAACTTTGCCCTCTTCATGAAGCATTCAGTGAAGAGATAATCGAGAGATCCCAATTTGACTTGATCTCCTTCTTACTGATGTGGATGGATCCTCGGCCACACTCTCTGCTAATCTCTGACAATTCTCATCACTTCTTGCCGTACGAGATCTACCAGATGAAGGGAGGTCACATACAGACCCTTGTTTATTAAATCGAGCCACCATAGCTTTTATTGCATAGGGAGTAGGGGAATTTCTTGCGTTGAAGTTTCGTCGAAATTCTCTTTCAGTTTCTGGTATTGACTCATTCTACCGAAAATACGACTATAAATATCCGCTCCTCGGTTGTGTGTCATGATTATCTTGGAAGGGTTAGTCTAGATGATCAGTAAAAATACAAGAAAAATGTAAAGAATTCATGCTATGAATATTTTAATCATAAGCTTCTTTTGGGACACCCTATATATATATATATATATATATATATATATATATATATATATATATATATATAGATATAGATATAGATATATATATATAGATATATATATATATATGCGAATGTATGTGTATATCTACGTATGTGCATATATGTATGTAAATATATGTATGTATATGTATATATGTATGTGCATATATATATATATATGTATGTGTATGCATATGTATCTATAGATATATATCTATGTATATAAATGTATATATATGTATCTATAAATATATATGTATATATATGTATGTGTATATATATGTATATATGTATATATATCTATGTATATATGTATTTATGTATATATATGTATATATATGTATATGTATATATATGTATTTATATATATGTATATATATGTATATATGTGTATATATATGTATGTGTATATATATGTATATGTATGTGTGTATATATGTATGTATATATACATGTATGTGTATATATATGTGTATATGTATGTATATATAAGTATATATATATGTATTTATGTTTATATATGTATATATGTATGTATGTATGTATGTATGTGTATATATATGAATATGTATGAATGTGCATATATATGTGTATATATATATATATGTATGTGTATATATGTATGTGTGTATATATATATATGTATATGCATGTATGTGTATATATATGTATTTGTATATATGTGTATGTATATATATGATGGTTGATGATTGCAACGTCTTGTTAGACGAGTGCCACTCCCTCAGACATTTAAAATCCATGAGCCCAAATGTCAGAGGGAGTATCTATACAAATATGATGTTACAAAGTCTTAGCTTTGTACGACAGCTAAGTCTCTCTCTCTCGGTTCAAAATGTTGAGATCCAGCAACAAGCAAGAGCAAGATAGCCAGCAACAAATTAAACTGCAGACCAGCTTAATGCGGGTACTGGTCTTCCGCTTTATGGTTTTTTTTTAAATCAGAGATTTGTTTCTCCTAGAAAGGTTGCCTTCACCACGGCTTACGGGAGCCCTCTCTGCCCCAATACACATATACACACACACACACACACACAAATATACAAGGTGCTAGTTGGACGTTGACCCAGAAAAAGAGTTCATCCGCCCTTTGGAAGGTCTTGTTTGTAATCCTTCAGGGAGACTAGCCGTCCTCCTCACCAAACAAGTCTGGTGGGGGAACACACACACACACACACAGATATATATATATGTATATATATATATATGTATATATATATATATATGTATATATATATATATATATGTGTATATATATATATATATATATATATATATATATATATATATATATATATATATATATATATTCAGTATTTACTTGCACGGTGCACAATACGTAAATAGAGCTGGGTAGTAAGTTTTGAAAATATATATGCCAATTTAGCTACACAGAGTTTTTCGTGTTTCCTCCTCGTGAGAATTCCTCAGGCTATTCCAGATAGAGATATATGCTTCCATTCTTGCTTTGAATTTTTTTCCGGCGAACTATTACGAGGCAGAAATCGCGACTTTTGTAATATATGTCATTAAGGCCTTTGAGTTGAGAAATGACGTCATCGTTGAGGTCCTAGCAAGCAAGATCTATTGAATAGTCAAATTGTCAGTAATGAATCAAAAATATTTTTACAAAAAAATGTAAGAACTTTAAAATTGTATTAAAACAGAAAATTAAAGAACATCACTATTTATACTGAAACTCATTCAATATTTTTTTTTAATTGAAAACGAAAAAGTTGCGTATTAATGCGTTAAAAGCAATTAAACATTTCGTTGTTTCATGGATTTTAAAGATTAAGCTGCGTTCATTATTTGCATATAAATTACGTTTAAAAAGGGAAACACGATTCGATTTTTAGTAAAACTGAACTTTAATCAATACATAAAAAAATGATGCATGTTAAATTGCGTATGTTTGAAGAAGAATACAATCAAATGTTGCAAACCTGAAATATAAATTTAGGCAATAAACAAGTATTAATATTACATTGTACGCCATTCACGAGAAGAACGCCACTAAATTAACTACTGCCTGGCTTTGCTCGGTTCCTATGTACTGTTCATAACTTTATGTGCATATATATATATATATATATATATATATATATATATATATATATATTAAAATGTTTGACTCATGTTCAGGTAACCTACATCTAAAATTTCGAGTGTTTGGGCCCAAATTAAGCGGAGGAGTTTGATAGTCAACAAAGAATAACACTTTCAACCTTGACCCCTTGGCAGCCTAATTTTCGGCCAAAGGCAGATTAAAAAGCTTGCGCTATATCTGAATAGACTTTATGTAAAATTTCAAATGTTTAGGCCAAAAATTAGTTGAGTAATTTGGTAAACACTGAAGAGGTAAAATCTTTTTTAAATTTGACCCCAATTTTGACCCTTTAACATTTATTGTTTTGGACTCAAATCAAATTAAAAAGTTTGATTGATGTCCAAGTGACCTAGATCTAAAATTTTAAATGTTTAGGCCCAAAATTGGCGGAGGATTTTGGTAGAGTTCTCAAAGGTAAAATCGTTCAACATGGACCCCTTGACAGCCAGGTTTCTGGTCAGAAAATCAATTAAAAAAGTTTTCCCAAATCTTATGTCAAATCTTGAGTCTGTAGATTGAAAATTGACAGAGTAGCTTAGAACGGAAATGTGCACACACAGACACACACAGACACACACAGACAGACACTTTCACTTTTATAGATATATAGATTGCGCCAGGTTATGTAAATGTTAGATAGTGGAGTCTCTCTCTCTCTCTCTCTCTCTCTCTCTCTATATATATATATATATATATATATATATATATATATACTTCAGAATAATTTATATATGTGTTTGTGTGTGTGCATGTGTGTAAGGGGTGTGTATAATGTAAGTCAGAGTATATAAGGAGTTTCTTGTGTCGTCTAGTGTTTCATAATGTTCATTGTAGATGTGTGTATCACTGTGTTTACACACATACTTTACACATATAGATACAGTTTCAACAGAAATATAACATTTTAAAACCAACAGTTCTTTATAACAAAGGGGCGGAACATTTTTCTCGTGGTTTTACTGTTTGCCAAATAGAAAAAAAAAACATACCTTCATGCATCTGGGGTTTGGCTGACAAATCTGGCAAAAGCTGAAATGAATATCCATCCCAAGGAAGTACCAACAAACCCCGGGTTGTATTTCCAGACAACATTTATTCTAAATGCTTTCTCATTGAAAGATTGCAGGGGGCTTCGATTTTGCTTCCCCCGGTATACAGGGCCATGTGTCCTGTCGCTAGCTGACCCTGTTTCCAACGCTCCAACCTGACCAACCGACTAACTGTATATATCTAACTATTTGTTTTCTATTGCATTATTCAACTCACATTGTTTAACATGTGACTTTGAATCACGTTTCTTCTATTTCGATCTGCTATTTTGAAACCTATTTGTTTGAGTATTTTAGCATTCATTTCGTCAAGATGGCATTCTTGGTTCTTTTGTTTATTGCTCTACTATACAGTACCAAATTCCAAAAACCTAGAAACCTATTTTTCTTTGTACGCAAACTGCATTCCGACAAATAATAATGCTTTTCGTCTAACATTTTAACATTTAATAATAATAGTTGATTTTCCAAAATCGACTATCGGCAGGAAACCTGGTGTCGCTCAAGAATAATCTAATATTAACCAATTAATTTAGAATTAAACGATAAATATTTTTTTATTAAAACGAACAACAATAGACCATTTTTTCTTAAGTCAAAACGAACAGCAATATTTTTAAACAAAAAAGAACAATATTTTCAAGTAAAAACGGACAACATTTTTTAAATAAAAATAAACATCAATATTTTTTAAAAAATCAAAATACACAACAATATTTTTTAATCAAAACAAACAACAATATTTTTAAAACTCAAAACAAGCAACAATATTTTTAATCAAAATAAACAACACTATTTTGAAATCAAAACAAACAATATTTTTAAAATTCAAAACAAACAGCAATATTTTTTCAATCAAAACAAACAACAATATTTTTTAAATAAAAGCAAACAATATTTTTAAACTCAAAACAAACAACAATATTTCTTAAAACTCAAAACAAGCAACAGTCTGTGTGGAGAACGGTCTTTACCAAACTCCACTGTCAACCTTTGGGCTATCAACTTGAAACTGATTTATATGGGATTTGGACATGTCGAATAAATTCGATGTGGTCTTTTAACCGGTAAAATAGCGGCTAAATGGTCAAAAGTGAAAATGTGTTTGCCATTTCTAATACCTCTTGATTTTGTTTTTGGTTTTCTGTCCAGTATATGGAACTTGGCGGGCGAAAATATACATTTATACGCTATTTCCCATCCATCTCAAGATAGCACAAACGGTAACGACTAAGACTGGAGCTCTAAATGTTTGGGTTTCGATTGTAGCTGATGCCGTCCAAGTTATTTTATTTAAACTTTTGAAATCATTACTATATATTTAGTATTATATAATAATCAATACAATATCGGTTCTATAATAATACGTATGAAATTTGCATCAATTAAAATATCATATTTAGGCGTATCTTACGACCGGGCCACACCCGGCGGGCACTACTATATATTAAGTACAATATAATTACCAATCTAGAATTGGCTTTATACTAGGACATACGAAATCTGCACAAATTAAAATATGTTAAAGTGTATTTTATGGCGAGGCAACGCCGGGTGGCTTGCTAGTTTAAAATAAATGGAAATGTAATGCGAGAACCAAATCTGTAAGCATTTATACACAAGAATATTAGTTTATTCCCGAACAACGCCGTGTTTTTTCTACAAATATACTTTAAACATTTAAATTCAAAAGCCATCCGAATGATCGAATTACTTAAATATAAAAAGTAATTATCGTGAAACGCACGCTTAAGAAATACGAAAACGTTGTTGACTTTCTTAAGAAAGATTTTTTTTCAGTGATAATTATTTTCCTCATTAACTAAACTTTAAAAAAAATAATACATTTTGATTAATTTAGAAAATTTTCATGTTTTCTTTTTTTTTCTCGTAAATCTCTTTAATCAGCATTTTCAGATTTTAACTAGGATTTAGAAAACAAGAATGGATTTTGTTGAGATGCGTCTATTTAATCTACGCAGTTAACGCTGACACATTGGAAATGCGATTTCAAACCTTGAGCCTGCAAAAACAAGGAAAACATTTCGAACTTAAGAGTGACAGACCAAGAAAAAAATTATTGTAAACTGAAGCGTAACAGTTAAAGTATAATATTATTTTAAAGTTTAGTGTGACACACTTAGGAAAATGCTATGTCGGACTTAAGTTTTACAAACCAAAGACAATGTTATTTCAAACTTAAGCGTAAGAAAGGATAATAATATTTCAAACTTCGGAGTAGACAAGGATAATATTATTTTCAACTTGACTGCAACAGACTAAGTAATATGCTATTTCAAACTTAAGCCTGACAGACCAAGGGAATATTATTTCAAACTTAAGCTTGATAGAACATTGAAAATATTATTTTAAGCTTATGCGTAATAGATCATGAAAAATGATATTTCAAACTTTCTGATTAAAAGTGAAGTATCACAGATCGAGGATCATTTTATTTAGACTTAAGCGTGACAGATCAAAGAAAATGATCTTTCAAACTTAATGATAACGGACCAAAGAAAATGTGATTTCAAACTTAAGGACAACAGATCAAGGAAAATATCATTTTAAACTTGAGTGTGGCAAAATAGGGAAAATAATGTTATAAACTTCCCAGTTACAGACTAAAGAAAAATTCTATGTCAAACTTAAGCATGGCAACCCAAAGAAAATGTAATTTACAAACTTAAAAATGACAGACTAATAGATGGATATAACATCTTATTGTCATGCTTCGATATATAAAAAATTATAAGCTGTCCATATAATTTGCACGTGTAGTGATAAAAAATATGTTATTTCACAATCACGAGTAACAGAAAAATATAAAGCTATTTCTAATCTAATAGTGACAGACAATAGAAAATTCTATTTCAAACTGAAGAATTCAAATTCACTTTTAAATTTAGGCGAAATATAAAAACGGAAATATTATTTGAAACGTATGTGTGATGGAAATGCAACAAACTGACGGAAATTCCATTTCAATCTTGTAACAGATAAACGAAAATGTTTTATTTAAATTTAAACGTAACACCAAATAAAAATGTTATTTCCAGCCTTTGCATAACAGGCCAACGAAAATGTGATTTCGGACTTACACATGACAGACTGCCGAAAATAGCATATCAAACTTAAACATGACAGACATAAGATTAGTAAAGCGACCGACAAACGAACCTCTTTTTTATATGCTTGGACGTGTTAGATACGTCCATTCATGCCGCCCGTCTAACGATGTAAATGCTATTTAAAAGTTCAGTGTGACTGACGGACGAAGTCTGTCATAAAGATCATAAGACGCATTTAGAAATCTTAAATTCCTTTTTATTTTATTTATTTTTTTTTTTTTTATAATGAACACTTTGAGATTTGGACTTGAATGTATAAAAAAAGGGGGAAAAGATTAAAAATTAATTAAGGTGACTCATTAAAATTTTATTTATTCACTTTTTATCTTTTCCTCCTCCGTTTATTCATTTTTCTAAAATTTTATTTTGAAATATATTTTTCTTTCTTTTTTTTTTTTTAAAATATTAACAGGAAGTTATTTTTGAAAAAAAAAAATAAACGTGACTCATTCAATTCATCGGTAACAATTTGAGATTACAAAAAAAAATAATAATAGCATTTCTTGACTTTAGTTGCTCACCATTATCATTACTAAGTCGTGGAAGGTAACGGTGGTTCAGTGGTTAACGGCATGGACTGACAACCTGGGTATGCCGAGTTCGAATCTAATTCGTTCACCAAAAACTCACTTTTACTTAGAATGTTGGCAGCCTTCAACTGATCCCTGTCCTAAGCACCTGATGTCTTCATAGAAATAATTTTGACTAGAAAAATACCGGAGAAACCAATGCCAACAATAAGATCTTCGGATTTATGCAATGATGGCTATTAAGTCGTGGGCAAAAACGTTAGAGCAAATCCGTTTGTCTTGATTTCAAATCATGACCTGATTTCGACTTTGATTTTTAATATCAATATCGTTTAAGGTTGTTTTGTTTATGTACTTGTTGATTGCTTTTGAAAGATTCCAACAAGAAATACTGGTAGAAATGATACGATACGTATGTGTTATATATCGAATGTTGATTATTCCATCAAGTTAGTAAAGAGAGTAAGGAACAAAAATGTCGCCATAAACAAAACAACACTACAGCTTTATTTTTAAACTTTTATTGAAAAAATCAATTCAGGTAACTTCATTATGTAGTAGAACTGACCTATTCAATGGAGTCGCCTTCAGTCTCAATCACCGCCTCGATACGGGTCCAGAACTGGGAGCATGCGTTTTTCACAAGCGCCGGCGGGAGCTCGGCAGATACTCGGCAGAGACTCGGCAAATGGCGGTCATAAGGTTGGCTTTGATGTCGTGGAAGGTCATGTTGGTGATGTTCTCGATGTATGATCAAACGAAAAGCGTCCGGTCGGGGGGGGGTACAAAGACGTAGGACTCCTTCTGTGGCCAAGCCTCGGTCTCTTTATCACCCAGGGTCTGCCAGTAGCCACCTGATTGCACCACATTCTTCATAAGTTGGATCGGAATAGAGCATAAGTTGAACAGTGGCGCATCTCTGATCTCGCTCGTTTAACAATGTGTCACTATCGCTCTTGGGATTTGCGCACATCTGGCCCACTAGAAGACGTTCCGCAACAACAACAAACAAAAACGGTTTTCATTAAACGGAAATAAAATCATGTCTTTTCTAGGACGACAATTTTATCGTTTTTCATTTTTACTTATGCTGAATGCTCTTCGAGATATTTGCGGATAAGACATATATACAGCAAAATCACGTTGATATATCGATTCTCGTTAGATTACCGAAGTTAAGCGAAGTTGAGCCTGGCCAGAACTAGATAGGTGACTATTTGGTAATACCAGACGTTGTATGTAGAAGGTCGTCAACATCTCCCTGCAAGAACTGCAAAAACCTAACGTCGTTATCTCTTCTAACTGGGATATATATTCGACTGGAGACCGCTTGTAAATTTAATATTCCTACGACGCTTCCCTCTTTGGGGGGAATCAGTTCACTCTGTCTCAGGTATATGTTGCTTTGGAAGGCTAGAATATATGAGAAGTATATATTAGAGACTAAAGATGGTCGATGCACACAGACGAACGATTATACGTTTGCAGGCCTAGAAAATAGGAGTGTTATAATATGCAGTTTTTATTGGATTCGTTAGTGAAGATAGAGTATCTAAAGACACATTTAAGCCCGGATAATACCAGGTCTTCTTGCTAAAATACATAGTGGGGGGAAAATCAGTTTCGGTTTAGCGTGAACCACCACTGTTAGTAATTTAAACAGAGTTCTCTCGGCATTTTAAACAAAGGAATCATAGATGTTATAATTTCTCTTGCTCTTGTGATAAATGTGGTATGTGACAGAAGTTATCAACTTTTTTTTACGTGGAGGTCACCACTAATCAAGGCCCAGAAGCCACTTGGGGATAACGGTTAAGCGAATCAACTTGCCAACCAGTAAATTTTCACTGCCCTGTTTGATATTACGTCGAGAGAATCATTTTCAATCAATGTACCACAGCGATCTTTATTTTGTAATTCGTTGTCTGACAACAAATAAAGAAACCATATGTATATATATTTATGATTGCAACGTCTTGTCAGACGAGTGTCACTCCCTCAGACACTTAAAGTCCATGAGTCTAAAAATGACTTCCATCGCTACAGGGCCATTTTAATAGACAAATGCCTGAGGAAGTATCTATACACAGATGATGTTACAGATTCTTAGCTTTGTACGACAGCTAAGTCTCTCTCCCTCTCTCGGTTCAAAATGTTGAGATCCAGCAACAAGCAAGAGCAAGATAGCCAGCAACAAATTAAACTGCAGACCAGCTTAATGCAGGTACTGGTCTCCCGCTTTATGGTTTTTTAAATCAGAGATTTGCTTCTCCTAGAAAGGTTGCCTTCACCACGGCTTACGGGAGCCCTCTCCACCCCAGCACACACATACATACATACACACAAACACACACGGTGCTAGTTGGCCGGTGACCCCGAAAAATGGTTCAGTCGCCCTTATATATATATATATATATATATATATATATATATATATATATATATATATATATATATATACATATTATAAAGATGTGTAAACTGTATTCTTGGTCTTTTAGGATAAAGCAATGTGTAGTATCTGTTCTGATGATGCAGTGTATCTTTTCTGCTGTCTGTCAGTGAAGGGGAAGTCTATATAGATTGAAGCATCTTTTATCTTTGTTCCAATCCAGTATACCCCTTTTTGAGGGGTCGGAGCTTCCTTACATTAAAACTCGAACCCATGTCTTATTCTGCCCTCTTTAGTAGGAAAATGAATAGGAACTGTGTCGTCACTGAAGTGACGTAAAACTTATTGTTAAAATCGTTGCACCTCAGATTTTACTTAGGTTTAACCATTTTAGTGAAATTCATAACGAGGCTAGACCAATGTACATACAGAAAGTTCTATAATATTGTGACAAGGGTTAGTTCTATATGAGCAACCTGATGGGGAGTTGATCAACAAAAATATGGAAATGATGCAATTCTCTACCTAGATAAGAGACAAATATGTCCAAGGATGGAGTACTGTTGCTGCATCTTGGCAGCATCTGCTAGAAAGACCTTATTCTGCCTTTACAGAGTTCAAAATAGACTTTTCAGCCATGTAGGCGATGCCCTTTTCTCTTCCCTGCAACCGCTTTCTCACGGAAGAGACGTTGCGAACCTGTCCCTTCTTTATCGTTATTTCCATTGCAATGCTCGTCTGAGCTTTAATTTACGACCCCCCTTCGTCAAACTTTCACGAGAAACACTCGTCTAGTTAAAAGCACACTCAATAATTTCATACACTCTTTTTCTGTGCCTAAACCTAAACGTAGATTCTATGAACAAAGTTTCTTTCTTAGAACTTGCACACCTGTGGAATTGTCTTCCGTTATTCTGCTTTTTAGCTGACTGCCCATAATCGTCTTCAACGTAAACAAGTTCTTGATGAGCCGTTCCCCTTAAGTAATCCAATTTACCAAATTTACACTACTAACGATTGCTACGATATTGTCCCATTGACTACTGTACACTCTTTAAGCCTTATCCTCGAGTGACATCTGGGCCTTGATAAGTGGTGATCCCCATGTAAAAAAAAATAAAATAAATAAAATAAACATGTCTACGTGTTTTCAGAAATTGTTCAGACCGGAAAAGTCTTTGCAAATTTTAAGGCAAAAGTTAATTTTCTGGAGAAAACGCCTTTTTTTTTTCTTTTTTTTTTTCTTTCTTTTTTTCTTTTTTAGCTTTTTTTCGCCCCGAATAAGACACAGTGCGATTTGGACCTAAGGCTCTACTATTTGGGATCATATCTACAAGAACATTATTTAAGCAGCTGAGTAGCGAGATGTTTGATCACGTTAATTTTAAATTCATGCACAATAGTACAATTAGAGAAATATAAGATAAAGAAGGAATTTAAAGTCAAGCAGCTAAAGGGAAGAAACTATTAGAGTAGAAGGCTATCCGACATCTAGAAATATCTACGATGAATGGACTGGATTTTGCTTGCTTGTAGATTTAGTAAGAGCAGAGAACACGAGTGCTATGACTTCGTCAGAGCATATTCCATTAAAACACTTGTACAACAGACACTTGGATGCAATATTGCAACGATGTGACAGAGGTTGGAGTTTGCTTAATAGTGCGGGATCTATTAGGTTATAGAGTCTTTTTTTTGGGACGTTGTATAAGCGAGAGAGACTAGTAGGAGATGTTCCCAGCCCAGATATGGGAACAATACTCCCTGCATGAATGAATGATGATTTCGTTGAGGCATATGATACGGTCAGGTATGAGTAGTTTTCTAGCACCTTATTTGCAGCAACTTTTGCAATGTCCCCGATGTATTTGTGCCAATTCATGCTTCCTGTGAATGTTAGGCCAGTTAGTTTGAACGAATAGCTTTCAAGTAACGTATTATTAATCATGGCAATTCGCGGCTAAGAAGGTTTCTTGTAATTGTTCAATGAAAGAAGCTTAGTCTTAGTAGCATTAAATATCACCATCCATTTACAGACTCATTCCACTACAGACTGGAGGTTATTTTCTAAATTTTCAGTCAATGTCTTGGATATACGTGTATTCGTTTTCCCCTCGTGTCTCTTATAGAGCGTGGTACCATCAGCCTTTATATAAATTCTCGGCGCCATGTACCCATTATAAATATATTTTTATCAAAACATAGTGTGTGATACTCTTTTTTTTTCCTTGCAGCCTATTTAATTAAAAAAACAAAAAACATGCAAAATAAGATCGGAAGAATATCATTTGATGAAATTGAATTGACCGACAAAACACAAGCATGGAAATGAGCAAATGGCGCAACAAGAAAAACCTTGAATTAAGACGCCATTTTAAAAGGAAAACACAAAAGAGACGTTGCGAGCCTCACTCTGCTCTATCGTTATTCTCATGGCGAGTGCTCACCTGAGCTTCAATCTGTGGGCTCTCCTTGTCAACTTTTCACAAGAAAACACTCAACCATCTACAACCACTACCAGCAATTTCCCCCACGCTATCTGTGCCTAAATCTTAACACAGCTTCCATGAACAAAGGTTTATTCCTAGAACTGACATACCTATAAAACACTGTTCCACTGGCCTATTTCCGGTCGAAAACAATATAGTAACCTTCAAGTCCAATGTAAAAAAAAAAGGGTCCTTGTTAAGCCGTCTTCTTAAATAATCACGATTCTAACCAATCATCACCATTAACGATTACCACACTATTACTTTACATTTATTAATCTTTATCCTTGTGTCGCCTTTGGTCATTGATAAGTGGTGACTTCCTTGTAAGAAAAACACTAGATTTCATTTAATTTATACATCTTATCTTGCATTACAAAAGAGGCGTTTTTGCTACTGAAAAAAAAAATGAACAACGCAGAGTTATATTAGAAGGCAAATGTTTATGAAAAGAAAGCTAGGTCGATGCTTTTTTTTTTTACCCGTTGCAGGTCAATCCCAAATTAAGTACGTCTCACCAATCATCAATCCATGAGTTAGACGCGCCCCAATTTTAAATCGATTTTGTTTAGATGTGTACAGGTGCCTCGAACGGCATAAAAAGAAAAGAAAAAACAAGCAATAATTGTTAAATGTAAACGTCCTCTTATATATATATATATATATATATATATATATATATATATATATATATATATATGAATAAAATAAAGCGAGATATAAATGATGCTTTAGACGTTATGTGAATAAAAAGGAAAAACCTAAAAGAGTAAAAACAAAATTAAATCAACGTTTCGTCCCCATTTCAAGGGACATCATCAGGATTTCTAGGCGAGGATGTACAGGAAGACGGTCATATCACATGCGAAAGAGGAGAAGTTTAGTAGCTCTCCAGAACAGAAAGAGAACTAAACTTCTCCTCTTTCGCATGTGATATGACCGTCTTCCTGTACATCCTCGCCTAGAAATCCTGATGATGTCCCTTGAAATGGGGACGAAACGTTGATTTAATTTTGTTTTTACTCTTTTAGGTTTTTCCTTTTTATTCACACATATATATATATGTGTGTGTGTGTGTGTGTGTGTGTGTGTGTGTGTGTGTGTGTGTGTGTGTGTGTGTGTGTGTGTGTGTGTGTGTGTGCGCGCGCTTATCCAATTATATTTTACACTTTATTTATACCAATCCTTTCATTTATGCCTACAGAGCATATACACATAAATGGTAAAATATCCATATTCCACATTCCAAGATGTTGTTCATCTTACCGTTTATTTCTTTCAGCATGTTAAATTGTGCAATTCTCGACAGCATCTGTTTCGTAGCGCAAAAACAATCCCATCGTTATTAAGTCAGTCTTTGAATATTTTCCGCCATGACTCATCAGAAGAATAAGAAGTCATTAACTTTAAAAGATAAGAAAAATATGGGCATGATAAGATAAATTCGAAAAACTCGGCGGAATATTTGCAATGGTGTTTAATGATACGTATTTACGCCATTTTTATATATATTCATCCGCTGCATATATGCATATATAGTCCTTTCGTTGTATCACTCCAATTAGTACAACTAGACTTGTAACCTATCTCAAATCAAGAATAGAAACTATGGTTATTAAGTTGATAGTAGGGAGTTATACTCACTTAGTCAAGTGATCGGCGTTCGTAAATGATATCTCTTATATAGTTAGGATTATTGATTGCAACTTTTAAAGTGGTCCATTTGTTTATTTAAAAACAAAGTATTTGTCATTGCGCTAAGTAGTAGACGTTGATATTTTGTCGCACGTACATAATAAAAATATTGATATTAAAAGTCTGTTTTTTTCTATTTAAATATTATTCAAACGAACTTCTAAATATATTCAGTAAGGGATATTTGAAAACAACTTCTTAACGGTTAACTAATTTGGATATTCCTTTGAAAAACGAAGTTTAATGATTAATTACTTAATTTTTAAGGTTTTTTATTGAAAGATTGGTTTCATTTAACTATTAGGCTAAGTTCTATTTCTGCACAATTTTCTACACTGTGCATTCTAGCACATACACATGTATATATATACATATATATACATACATGTATATATACGTACATGTATATACATCATATATATATATATGATGATTGCAACGTCTTGTCAGACGAGTGCTACTCCCTCGGACACTTAATGTCCATGAGCCCAAAAATGACTTTTTTTTTTTCCTTAGTCCTACTGGTGAATTCACACGCTCAAGCAGGCATAACACTGAAGACGTTCATTAAGATCAATTATTACATGCTTCCAGCATTTCAAGCCTCCACGCGTCACAACTTTTCCATCGCCACAGAACCATTTTTATAGACAAATGCCTGAGTGAGTATCTATATACAGGTGATGTTACAGAGTCTTAGCTTTGTACGACAGCTAAGTCTCTCTCTCGGTTCAAAATGTTGAGATCCATCAACAAGCAAGAGCAAGATAGCTAGCAACAAGTTAAACTGCAGACCAGCTTAATGCGGGTACTGGTCTCAGGCTTTATGGTTTTTTAAATCAGAGATTTGCTTCTCCTAGAAAGGTTGCCTTCACCACGGCTTACGGGAGCCCTCTATACATACACATATATATATATATATATATATATATATATATACGTACACACACACACACACACACACACATATATATATATATATATATATATATATATATAGGAAATTTATTACTGTGAGTCCAGAATGAGTTTACAAATTGTTTCAACTAGAGGAAAATCCTCAAATAGAGGAAAAATCAAAAAAAAAATCCAACTAGCATCATCAGAATTCATAGATGGAGTCCATCTATGAATTCTGATGATGCTAGTTGGATTTTTCCTCTATTTGAGGATTTTCCTCTAGTTGAAACAATTTGTAAACTCATTCTGGACTCACAGTAATAAATTTCCTATATACTGCTCTGACTACACATTGAGCACTTTAGTCCGGTTTTTTTTTTTTTACCACTGGTAAATAAATATATATATATATATATATATATATATATATATATATATATATATATATATATATATATATATATATATATATTCTTGAAATATGATTTCTGCGTCAACAGAAAAATATTCAACAAAATGTTTACCCAGAAAATTATTTTATCGAAAACTATTAATATTAAACTTTAAAAAAAATAATATTTTATTTACACTCAATCAGATGTGCCTTATGCACTAATAAAAATGCAATTGGCATTTTGTTGCACTTTTTAAGATTTTAAATATTTATAAATTTTCTAATTATAAAAATCGATTATCATATTGATTATACTTTTTTCACAGAAGAAATGAAATTAATTGCATATAAAACAATAGAAGAAAAATGCAAAATTATCCAATTATATCAATACATTTTGGCAAATTATGTAAATATATTTTGTAAAAAATGATTATTTAGTACATTGAGCTGAAATTTATTTGATTTTAAAAGAAAAAATTATTTGATTTTAAAAGAAAAAAACATGGATTGAAAGATTTTAATCAATAGATTATCAATACATTTTATTATCATAAAAAGATGATTGAATTCATTTTCATTGGGAAAAGAAAAAACAACTATAAAATCCAAACTCAGCCAATCATCAACAAATTTTGTAATTATAATAAAATTATTCATATGAATTCGACAAAATTTATGTATAATATTTAATTTTAATGAAATAAAAAAAATTTCAATTATAATTATTAAAATAAAACAATAATCGTGTTTGTGACAATATATTGATAATTCGCTGATATGATTTTTTTAGCAATGTTTTTTCTTTTGCAAATAAAAATGAATCTAATAATCATATTTTTATGACGACAAAATCTATTGATAATTTAATGATTTTAGATTTTTCTCACGATTTAAATTTGTTCTTCTAATGTTTTATATGCAATTAAGTTTATTTTTTTGCCAAAAATTTATAATCAATGTAATAATCGTTTTTTATAATGAGAAAATTTATAAATATTTAAAATCTTAAAAAGTGAAACAAAATGCCAATTACATTTTTATTAGTGCATAAAACACATCTGATTGAGTGTAAATAAAATATGTTGTTTTTTTTAAATTCTAGTATCTTCCTTTTTAAAGTTTAATATTAATAATTTTCGGTAAAATAATTTTCCAGTTAAACATTTTTTTTAAATATTTTTCTGTTGAGGCAGAATTCTTTTTTTCAAGAAAATACCTAATTTTTTAAAATTATATTTATCAACAACATTAACCACAGCAAAAATAATAAAATAATATTGATCAATTAATAAAACATGCGAGGAAAAACATGAAAAGTATCATCACATAAAATAATATTTGTTTTATTGATCAATAATACAACAAGTTTTCTTTTTTGTTCCGTAGTTACACAAGATGTGTTAAAAATAAAATAGTTTTTTTAATAAATATATTGTTTTTTTTTTCGTATCTTCACTCTGTAACTCCGTTCCAGTCAGTTGCGTTAAATAATCAACCGTATCCACTTCGGATAGTTTGATTTTTGCCGAACACTGATCTTAGGCATTACTTTAAAAAATATACAAATTTATTTTCTTTTTTTTGGGGGGGGGTATTTTTAAAACAATATCTACTTCCGTATTTTCTTTAAATTTCTATTTTTGAGCAATTATCGAGATTCCTGAGACGCGATACTCTCATGTCTAACAATTTTTTTTTGTGTTCTAAAGTAACACTCTACACTACTTGTTTTAAACTAAATAAACGTTTCAAAATAAGTTGAACCATTAAAAAATTAGGTAGAAAATGAACACTTAAAAAATCGATTTTATATATTTTAAAACAACAGTAAACAAGTAAATATATTTTAAAATATATATATTATGGGGGTGTAGTCTCTTTTAAAAACAATACCCCCTTCAAGAACTGTCCTAAAATGTGTTTCCATCGATATGTATTCAATAATGGAGAGTTTTCCTAACTAGAAAAATGGACGAGTTTCCCTAAATTTTACGCTGCCTCTAATTTACAATTAATTCTAAATATAATCTTTGTTAACTTTACCTATTTAAATTTAATACGGCCAGTGAGTAAGATTTTATTTCATCTGAAGGTAAATTTATTATTATTATTATTATTATTATTATTATTATTATTATTATTATTATTATTAGCAGCAGCAGCACCAGCAACAGCAGCAGCAAAGTTTAGTATCTGTCCTGAGACTACACCACCTTTTCCGTCCTTGTTTAGTGGAGGAGAAATCCTTGTTGGCTTGTTTTTCTTACTAAAAAACACTTTAAAATAAGTTTAACCACTAAACAACTTTGCAAGCTAGGTACCTCTTTTAAAACAACAGTAAATAAGTACAAAAATTTATAAAAATATTATGAGGTCTGTAATTTCGTTTTTGAACTGAATAAACGCTTTAAAATAAGTTGAACCACTAAGAACTTAGCCAGCTAGATAGAAAACGAACACTTAGAAATCGATATTACCTTTTTTTAAAACAACAGTAATTAACTAAAAATATTTTTTGGTAGTCCCTTTTAAAAACAATATCTCCTTTAAGAGTGGTTCTAAAATATGTGTATGCATTTTTGGTACCACGCTATTTGTAAATAGTATTTTCATGTGCAATTCGATTTTTCACGATATCTGTTTTTTATTCAATTGTAATTTTTTATTCAATTGTAAGATGGAAGCATAGAATAGATACAAAACAGCCTCTCCTCCCCATGTTAAGAATGGCTTTCAAAATAATAAAATTATTATTTCAGCACAATACCAAAAATACATTAGTACCTAAAATTTTACTTTGCAATGTTTTTATTTTTAAATAATAAAATAAAACACATATAAAAATTTTAAAACTTCATCCTGCTGTATTTTTTATTTGTTAAATACGTGGTTAATTAAAATTAAATTATAATCTCATCCTTACATTTGAAATTATAGTGCGATTAAATTCTATCTATTGTTCATTTCAAAATGTCAACAAACTTCTGGTTAAATTAATCGATACCGGTGTTGAACCTAAAGAGTCCCTTTTTAAGGATGACATTTTTCGATTAGTATTTTCAAAATAAATTCAAGTTTTACGATATCTTTTTGTTCATTAAATTGTTAGATGGAAGTAGAGAATAGTTATTTACAAACAATCGAGTAACACAAGCAGCTTTGATTAAAACGAAAAGATAACAACAATAGTTCTAACAAGCGATCAGTTGGTACGCGTAGTTTCTGTCGGCAACTATTATGAAAAGTTAGTATTAATAGTTGCCCAACGTGGTTTGCCAGAAAGGTTAGTATAAATAGTTACAGTGGAAAAACCGTAATATCCAAATCTGTAAAGTATATTTTTCTTTTTAAATCAATATTATATCAATATATATATATATATATATATATATATATATATATATATATATATATATATCAAATAAATCAGAATAACATGAGCATTATTATTATAACTATTCCAAAGAAATTCATTAAATATTTGGTAAAGAAATTTAAAATTTGTTTTTTATGTTATACCTACGGTTTCATTCCTTATTCTCGCTCACCCCTTCTCTCTCTCTCTCTCTCTCTCTCTCTCTCTCTCTCTCTCTCTGTGTGTGTTTGTCCCTCTCTCTGTAAAAATCAATATGCAAGCGATAAGAAAATATAAACCGCTTGAAGTAGCATCACCAATTCTAGCAAGCAGTCAGTCTGATGTTGTTAGAAATAAAGAGTAGTAGTAACAGTAATAGTTCTAGCGGACAGTAATTAAATGTTATGGTAGTATAAATAGTCGCCCGGCTGAAAACCCCTTAAGAATCGATTTTGTAAAAAAATATGTTTTTTATCTATATTATATCAAATTATATAAAATAATATCTGAAATGAAACAGAAGAACATGGAGATTATTATCACTATTCCAAAGGAATTCATTAAATATTTGGCGAGGAAATTAAAAATTTGTTTTATCATGCAGTACCTCGGGCTTCATTACTCAATAGTAGTCTGCGAGTAACATTTTGTTTAGCCGAGCAGTTACTTGCTCGACTAATATATATATATGTATATATATATATATATATATATATATATATATATACATGTGTGTATGTATGTATGTATGTATGTATGTATATGTGTGTGTGTCTTCTGACAATGCATTTTATTTTCATTAGAAATACATCCTTTTATTATCTTATCGAGGGTTTCTAGATAGTTAGACCTAAATCAATTCGGTAAACATCACCGTCCTTTAACTCACATGGGACCTATTCTAAACTGGATATTTATAAATGTAAGAATATGAATTAAAACACGTTGATACCCTACGAGTCCAAAACGTATGGTTCTCATTTAAGCCCAGATAATACCAGGTCTTCTTGCTAGAATATATAGTAGGGGTAAATCAGTTTCGGTTTAGCGTGAAGCATCACTGTTAGTAATTTAAACAGAGTTCTCTCGGCATTTGTGAAAAATGGAATCATAGATGTTATAATTTCTCTTGCTCTTGTGATGAGTTTCATAGCCTAGAGGACAACGTATGATTGCTAATAAAAAAGTCAAAGATTTGGATATCGAATTTCGAATCTTACTGTGAAAAAACCTACTTCGACTAAACTATACTGAAAGACGAAACAGCTGTCTGTAGTTGACGCTCTCTTTTAATATATATATATATATATATATATATATATATATATGTATATATGATGAGAAAAATAGTATTCCGAGGAAATAGAGGAATAAAAATAAAAAGGAACAGAGTTATGTGTTCATCAACGTTTCCTCTTAATTTCGAGAGAGAGGAAGTTTCGAAATAAAGACGAAATTTTAATGAACGCATAACTTTGTTTCTTTCATTTTAATTCTCTCTCTCTCTTTCTTTATATATATATATATATATATATATATATATATATATATATATATATATATATATACATACATATATTAGGCGTCTACAGGCTAACTATTTTTCCATATTTCCTCTCTTCTGCATGGCAAGGCAGTGCCTTGCGTCAGTGTGGCTTCGATAATCAGATAGTATAACTGCTAATCCATAACCATAAGACACAATGAATTGAAATCTTTGTGTACATATAGACAATAAAACAACTGCATTTGCATTATCGCTTATAGTAATTGGCAATTTTACTTCTGGCCAGGTATATTTATATATCTTTATTTCTAACGTATATCATATTCATAAATCTAATCTTTATATCTCATCATAATTTGAACTCCCAAATTCACTTTATCCAGCATCTTTTTACGCCCTACCCCTCTCTCTCTCCTCCTCCTCATCCTCCTCCTCTTCCTCTCTCTCTATTTCTTTCTCTTTCTCATTCTATGTCTATCTATCTATCTATCTATCTTTCTTTTTTCCGTGGCCACTTCTCAGTTCAGATCTTTGACGCCAATGTTCAAAAAATAATCCTGAAACGGGTACAAAGGAAGCACTACCCTGCAAACGACTCTAATTAAACCATGTCTGCTCATTAATGACCAAAGCGATAGCACAAAAAAAAAAAGAAAACCGGTGCGTCCCTATAACAAAGAAACGAAGAATAAAAAAAAAAACATGTCTAAAATTCCGAACAGAGACGTGTAAAAAAAAAATCGGGGTGGGAGAGATGGTACTAACCCCCCCCCCACCCATTCACAGCGTCTATTTCTCCAAGCACTCAATTGTGAACGCACGTACAACTTTGGGATACATAACACTCTTTTGGGACATCACGAAAATTATACCCAGACATACACACGCACGCACGTACGCATGACAGAAAAGTTTACACATATAGAATGTGATGCTCCCCGAGTTAAAATTGTGCTCCTATTTCGCGTGTACTTTTCTACACAGGAAGTGTATAAGGTATTCTAGTGTGCAAATGAAAGGAGCGAAATTTTCAGTTCAGCCAGCACAAAGTTGTATATTTATGTTTATTAGTAAAGGCTTTATACAAAAATCGTTCGCATACACATATGAACTAATACAATTTTTGTTAAGTATACCAGCGTGGCTGTCTTGATTATTGCTGGCCTACTAGACTACAATAATACTGAAGATATAATATATTTAGTCGTTTCGTAATGCGTTCGTATTCAAAAGTGTTGAATTATCTGAAATCCAAGGGGAATAACTGTTCTCCAAGCCCCTCTAAGGCAAGAGAGACAACTGGTGGGTACAAAGTTATTTTCCCTTTTTAATTATTATTTTTTTATATAGAAGGTTATTACAGTTAAGAGTTGCATTAGTCGACGAGTTGTGGATGTAATTTAGATAAACTACATTCTTGATTATCATCTCAATTTCTAAATAGTAAGCACAAACTACTTGCAAATTGAAATGTATAATGGATGGGTGATGTGCATTGCATGGTTACGTCTACGTAATAAAAGCGAACACATGTGAAACTACTGACGGTCTGCCCCCATCCCTCCAAGTGTTAGAAATTTAAAAAAAAAAAAGGACAAATATAACAAAATAGAGGAAATAGGTTTATCATTAGAACAATGGAGATGAAGTTATTCACCAACATGCGCAAAACGAAACCGAGATAGGATTGTTAATCAAGGTGTAGCAGATGACCGAAAGAAAGAACCGGATAAAGAGGTTGATGAGTTTTACGACAGTTGGGAATCGAAACTGGGTGAGAGTAAATAATGCCAAGAAGAAAATCGGTGGGGACTGACGAGACAGAGTTTTAGGTTCCTCCTTTTACGCTACTGGACAGTATCATACACACGTGCACAAAAACACTAATAGCTCAACTGATTTGCATCAAGTACTCGTTTTCTTTAGTTTAATCTGAGAGCAATTATAAAGGTGGTCGCAGCACACATACACATATACATTATGTATTTACAGATTGTGAAAGTTGTTTGAAAAATAATTTATTTATGTATTATGTATTTATTGCAGACTATTATCCTCATCTTTTCTTAGTTGTTTCACGACGTTTCGGACAACTATTCCTCTGACCTTCGTCAGGTGGTAACCGCGACGGGATAGAAACTCCGGATCTCCTAACTTCATCCTCAGCAATTACTGCCTTCCATAATTGTTGTCGTCTCATCACGTTTTGACCAACTAAGCATCTAGCCGGCTTTGGATACGATTGAAACCGCTATCTTCAGACAATGCTCACCTGGGACCTGGATGAGGATGAATGGCTCTCGTCTTCAGGAGGCCTCAAGTTTTGACAAGCTTCTGGGCTTGACCATTACTCCTGATCTTAAATGGAACACGTATATTAAATCTGTTGCCAAGGCCGCTGGAAAAATGGTGGGATCTTTCTATCGATCCAGTAGATATCTCACTGCTGATGCAATTCTCTATTTATATAAGAGCCAGGTACGTCCAAGGATGGAATACTGTTGCCACATCTGGGCAGGAGCTGCTAGAAAGGACTTGTCCTGCCCTGATAGAGTTCAAAATAGACTTCGTAGCCTTGTAGGACATGTCCTTTTTTTCTTCCCTGCAACCTCTATCTCACAGAAGAGATGTTGCGAGCTTGTCTCTGATGTATCGTTACTTTCATAGAAAGTGTTCGACTGAGCTTCAGTCTATGGCCCCCCTCGCCTAACTTTCACAGGAAACACTCGTCTAGCTGTAAACACTATCAATAATTCCCCCCACACTTTATCTGTGCCTAAACCTAAACGTAGATTCCATGAACAAAGCTTCTTTCTTAGAACTGCACGCCTGTGGAATTGTCTTCCGTTTTCCTGCTTTCTGGCTGACTACAATATGGTTGTGTTCAAGTCTAACGTAAATAAGTTCTTGATGAGCCGTTCCATATAAGTTATCAAATTTACCAAATTTTCATTACTAATGATCACTATATTTTCCAATTTCTACTGTACACTCTTTAACCCTTATCCTTGAGTGGCCTCTTGGCCTTGATAATGTGGTGATGCCTATGTAAAAAAAAATAATTATAGTAAAAAATAATTATATATGTATATATATATTATAACTTACTATATATATATATTATAACTTACTATATATATATATATACATTATAACTTACTATATATATATATATAACTTACTATCTATCTATCTATCTATCTATCTATATATATATATATATATATATTATGACTTACTATATATATATATATATATATATATATATATATATATATATATATATATATATATATATATATATATATATATGCCTGAAGAATCCTAGAGTGGATGAAACGCGGAATATTAAGCGTAGCTTAACGCCATATATATTTTATAACTTACGACCTAGTTCTACCGACGTATTGAGCACTGTTGAAGTAAATACTTAAAATTTACACATAAATTTATACTTTCGTATATTAATTTATGTGAGTAAATGAAGTAGTTATATAGGTTTAATTTATAGGTTTAATAAAATATGTTGAAAAACACATTAGCACATTTATTTTTCTGCAAAGGAGACATAAACCGAGGGAAAAGCCTTTAATCCGCAAAGTTTCAAAGAAATATTTTCCTTCTTGTGAGAGGGGATTTTTATATTTTGCTAATTCCTTCCCTATGACAAGAAATAAAGTATTTCTCCGAAATTCCGCGTATTTAAGACTTTCACCTCTATTTGTGTTTCCTTTCCGAAAGCTAACTGTGTGTGTAACTCTTGCTAACGTGTTTCGCAACATGCTCTAATCTAGGCACCGCCAAAACTGGGGGGGGGGAGGTAAGTACTTTTTGACGGACTGTTTTTTTTTAAATCTACCAAAAATCAGATAATTATCCAATCAATACGAAATTTTCAGCGATTATTAAGAGAAGAATGAACTTTATAACAGTGTACTTATTTTTCATAAACGATATTTATCTATCTATCTATATATATATATATATATATATATATATATATATATATATATATATATATATATATATATATTGCTTACAAACCCCCCCTTGTTTTGAGGGGGTACAAATATGCTTACAATAATCATCTGAAACTGAACACAACATATTGTGTTGTTGTAAGGGACAGAATTATAGATTAAAAAAAAATTGTTTGCTTACCTTATTTTGACGTCTGAATATCAGAACTTCGATTGTGTTTAATTATCCCGCTTTTGAGTTTTGAAAGGTGAAATTCGGTAAATATGTTAAGTAAAATAATTAATTTAAGTTTAGCAAAAAAAAAAAAAAAAATTAATATAAGCCATTTTAAAATCTTTGATAAATAAATTAACAATTTTTTTTAGCGAGCCGAATAATGCATGGCCATTATTAAACGGGGCATGCTTTGAAGAATCGATACAAAAACAAAATTTGTTAAATATTGTGCCCTTTGTGTTAAAAATAGCATTATTTTTTCGATCCCGTTTGAAAACGTTTGCCACCTTTCGACTACGGTGGACCAAACGTGCTGAAATAATTTTTTTTTATTCTGCTTTAAATTGTCCCCCCCCCATTTTGGGGAGCCTGGCCCCCACACACATACACATTAAAAACCAAACTCATACAAATGGTCACATATCTGGTACTGGCCAGCCTCAGCGTTAATAAGACATTGAAATTTTCGTCACTGAAAAATAAGTTCTTTTTGCCTGTTTGGTCTTCCATAGTTTGCGTTTTATCAACTACAAACGTAAACATTGCCGATCTAGACTCTAGATCGACGCGAAGTAACTGGTTGCCTATATGAATAAGGGGAATTATTTGAAATCCAGGTACTTATATTATAATATTTTTGCATATTCTCATAGAAAATCATTCTAAATCTTAGTTAGACAACAAATAAATAAACTAATTATTTCAAAAACCTTTTTTTTTAATATTTATGTACGTTTTTTGTGCAAGACAAAAAATGTCAATTGTTAACTTTTTGGGAAAATTTAACATTTAAAATTTAATAAAAATAATAGAAAATTTTTACATTATTCTGTTTTCTATAAAATAAAATTCAGGGTTTTATTTTTCTGGAAAAAAAAGTTACTCAGAAATAATGGATTTTAATAAATGTAATTTCGTTTTAAAAAACAACAACAACTTTATTTTTCGGCCATTTTTGGCGGTGCCTACTCTATGTAGTATTACTGTGCTTTTAAATCTGGCTTATTTTATGGGTATCAGAAACCTAATATTCATATAACTTTTGAGTTTACTGTATCGATTCACCCCGTAAAATTAATTATGCTTCCACTTATATATATATATATATATATATATATATATATATATATATATATATATGAATAAAAAGGAAAAACCTAAAAGAGTAAAAACAAAATTAAATCAACGTTTCGTCCTCATTTCAAGGGACATCATCAGGATTTCTAGGCGAGGATGTACAGGAAAACGGTCATATCACATGCGAAAGAGGAGAAGTTTAGTTCTCTTTCTGTTCTGGAGAAAGAAAAAAAATGTCATGATGAAAAGAGAATTTATATCAAGTGTGTGGAGGGGGGTCGGGTTATATACATATATGCATTTTTTTTTTTTTTTTTTTATCATCATCAACCAGGATCTAAGTTAATGTTTTGTTCATTTATTATTATATTACCTATGATTGGGGCTACATTATAAAATCCTTTTCTTTGTTTGATGGTATTAATGTTTGAAATTAAAGCAGATTCAATAAGTCTCCGTTTTGCTCTATCTGGGATGGATTTTAAGATTTTTGCACGTCCAAAGCCGAAAGAGTGGCCATGTTCGACACAGTGGGAAAAGGGTACATTTAAGGGGTTGGCATTTCTTATGTCCCTTTTATGTTCGCTTAGTCTGATTTCCAAATTTCGCTGTGTCTCACCTATGTATGATTTTTTGCAGTCATTACATGGGATGGAGTAAATACCGGCCTTGGAAGTGGAGATTTCAACGGAATGCTTGCTAGTTTTTAAAATTCGCTTTATAGTTAAGGAAGTGGTTTGTACTGTTTGTATGCCTAGATTATTAAGAGTATTGCAAATTGTGTCGTCGTTAGTGTGGGTAGGTATAAGAAGATGTCTATTTAGTAGTGGTGTATCTGGTGTGTTCTGCTTTTGTTTGTCTATGTTCGAGTATATTTTGATGGCTTTTTTCTTTGTTTTAGAGATAAGGTGAGTTGGGTATTGTAAAAGTTTTAGTGATTCGGTGATATGTGTGATTTCATTTTCGAGATATTGAGGGCTGAAGATTCTAAGGGCACGTAAGAAAAAACCGATGATCATACCTGTTTTTATTTTATCACTGTGGTGCGAATAATAGTGTATATAATCATTTTTGTGTGTACTTTTTCGATGTACTTTAAACATAAGATCGTTTTCAGATCTTATGATAAGTACATCAAGAAAGGGTAGGGAGTTGTTATGTTCGGATTCATATGTGAATTTTGTGGAGGGTTCGACTGAGTTGAGTTTATTTTTTAATTCTTCTATGTGTGTATTTGCGGGGAGAAAAATGAGGATATCGTCAATGTATCGAAAATAAGTTGTGTTTGCAGGTATTCTAAATTTAAAAGAGCTAGTTTCTAAGAATTCTAGAAATTAGCAAGCGAGTACCCCACTGAGGGGGTTTCCTATGGGGAGTCCGAATTTTTGTTTATAAAAATAGTCATTAAATTGGAAGTGGGTAATGTTTGTGATAAGTTTAATTATTTCTATTAATGTTTTCGGGGAGAAAGGTAGAACAATTTTAATTTTGTTTAGATGTTTTAGAAGTAACGTAAGACATTTTTTAATTGGGACATTGGTGTATAGAGAGACTATGTCCAAACTGTGCATTGTTTTATTTTGTATATTGATGTTTTTTATTCTATTTAGTAGGTCTCCAGAATTTTTAATATGAGCAGTACTAATGGTGCCCATTAGTGGGGTTAAAATTTGGGAGATGGCTCGTGCTACCTTCTGTGTGACACTTCCGATGTTCGAAATTATGGGTCGCACGGGGATATTTTGTTTATGAGTTTTGGGGAGGCCATATAATGTGGGGATAATTGGGTGATATTCGATATAAGATGCCCATATTTTATCATTTTTTATAAGTTTTTTTAAGGATTTGTTGAAGGTTTCAATATCTTTTTGTATGGAATTTAAGTTTGTGGGAGCATATGTATCTGTGTCGGATAGTAGTGTGTGCATTTTTTCTACGTATGTATTTCTGTCCATAATCACTATGCCGCCGCCTTTGTCTGCCTGTGAGATTATAATGTCTTTATTTTTTGCTAGATGTTTTAAAGTATCTGTGTATCTTTTCGGTAATGTTGATTCCTGAGGTTGGGTAGTCGTTATTGAAGTGATTCCTTGTATGAAACCTTTAGTAAAGTCGGAATCGTCATGCCTGTAGTTTTTTAGAGTTATATTAGTAGTGGTGTTTTGATGTATGCCGGTGGCGAATTTTAAGCCAAAACTGAGGGATTCAGTTTCGATATCTGAGAGAGGTTTTGAGGTGAGGTTTTGAATTAGGTCTGGCCGTCCGAGGGTTTTCCATTTGCTATTCTTGATTAGTTGAGAAAGCTTATTTTTCAGTTTAAGAGAGTGGCGAATGTTATATTTTTTTATAGATTTGTTAATATTTTTGATTGAGCTGGGTAGTATTTTGTGTTTCTGTTGAAGATTGGTAATTAATATTCTAACTTCTCGAAAGAGGTGAGAGCTTTGGTTTTTTAAAAAGGTTGTAGATGATGATAGGTAATTTTCAATGTGTTTCGGGAAAATTTGGTCCGAAAATTTAAAGTGTTTGGGTATGCATGTTGGTATAACCTTCTCCTTGATACAATCCTCTAGAAATACTCTTCTGTTGTTGTGAGAGTTTGCTGCGATTAAGATGTTTTTGTATGTCCGCAGTTGTGGTTTTAGAATTTGGTTTTCCATTTTGACAGAATGAATATATATTTGTTTCATATATATATATATATATATATATATATATATATATATATATATATATATATATATATATATATATATTGTTATAAGAATATATATATGGCAGTTAAGCTACACAAAATGTTCCGCGTTTCATCTACGCTAGGATAACTTACTACCTAGCTCTACCTATGTATTGAGCACTGTTGAAGTAAATACTTAACGTTTACGCATAAAATAATGGATTCGTATATTAATTTATGTGATAAAATGAAGTAGTCATATATATATATATATACTAGCATGGTGCCCGGCGTTGCCCGGGTGTTGGCATGTGTATGTTGAGCAAAATAAAAGTGGTAGTAGGCTCGAACCCGTACTGCAAAGAAGGAAGAGAACGGGAAAAAAACCTGACGTCTTTGCTGTTACGACCACCGCCAAACCGGAAGTGATGTAGGTTTTAATTAAGGCTAGACAAATGAAAGGAGAGGATGACTTTCGAAAATATCGGCGAAAAAAAGCGACCCCTTGTATAAAAGTGCCCAGTTGAAGATAAAGATATTAATGTGTTTAGCAAAATCTTTGATATTTGCCGTCTGAAAGGTCGAACTTCAAAACGATACTGATTTTGTGAAAATCCGTCGCCTCTGTCGAAAGTGTAAGGCAGACATGCAAACATACATAGATACATAAATACAATTATATATTGGTAACTCAAATTTTCGATCTAAAGCTTGCCCTATTTCTGAATATCCTTTATGTGAAATTTCAAATGTTTAGATGAGGCATTTTCTGAGTGATTTGTTTGAGACCTAAGCGGTCCGGTTTTTTTTAACTTTTACCCCTATTATGACTCCCTTAACATTTATCGTTTTGGGCTCAAATCAAGTTATTAAATTAGATCGATATATTTCGGATGACCTCCAAACAAATTTGACCCTCTTCTAAGGAATTACTGTTTTTTTTTTTGTTTTTTTTTTTTTTAGTTTTTTAACAAAGATGGCATTGAGATGAGAGTTGTCAAATTCACAAAAGGCGCCATTTCTGTCATTTTGGGGAGATCTATTTATGATGCAAGATGCCAACTATTCCAGCGAGTGTGTTTTTCATGACTGTTGAGTGTCAACAGATTTCTCCTTTATCAATTCACTAGCGAGGGGTACCCGGCGTTGCCCGGGTGTTTGGGTAGGGTTAAAAAAAGTAAGTATGAGGATCGAACCCGAACCGTTTAGGCAAAGTTGTGAAAAAAAAAAGTGCGACGTTAACCATTGTCCCCACCGTTTGAATTTATTTTATTAGTTGGATTTAGCAGGTGCTCGTTTTAATGAGTTAATGAGGTCAGTTTGACTGCGGGATTTCATTTACTGCTTAACGCTTTTTTCCTCGCCCCTAAGATGTTATAGGAAAAAGACTAACCCACATGCGGCGAGCGACAAATATTGAATATTTATCTTCCCAAAATCGAGCAAATTAAATAGACAGGCGAGCTTCGTTGTTAACTGTGAGATATGTCGATTTCTATGTGATATAAAAAGTTTTAAGAAGTTGTGAACCGACCGACCGCTTCTCTGAAAGAAGCCTTTTGTAGACACACAGAAAAAGCGAACACACATACATACATGCATACATACATGCATACATACATACATACATACATACATTTTCGCTTTTATATTTATAGATTATATTCACAAATAATTGTGTGTGCATTAAATCAATATCATAATAACCTTGATTAATGTTTTTTTCTTTCCATCCTCATTCTTATATAACGAGGTGGATTTGATATTATAAAACGTATCATATGTTATATGTTGGGTCTGATATTTCGTTAATGATATTTTCTTATAACATCTGTATTAAAACGTATAATCGTATGTATTATTGTTTAGCCAGGAGGATATGATATTGACGTGTAAACTGAGTCATGGACTATCAGAGTTATTACTCGGGTATATTTTACAGTTCATATATAAGAAGAATAATATATGCTTCATACCTTTTTTCTTGAAGAGTTCTTGTATCTTCACTTGCTGAGCTTCGTGACGAAACTATGAAATGACCAGCACAATCCAATTGAGACTTCTGTTCTTCCTTTTGTGAAACCACAAGACCAACACTTTATATTTTTATAATTTTTGTGATTATCCCAAAGCGACTTAATGTCGCTCGTCTAAGAATCAATATTCTGAGGGAGAAACTAGTTAAGGAGATGGAAGAGATTGACTATCAAAACACTTGGCCTGCTTTTAAGGTGTCGTTCTATGAGGTATGTGAGAGAGTATTAGGTTATTGTGAGCGTAAAAATCAGGATTGGTTCAATGAGAATGATACTGAAATTCAGGCTCTGCTTGATTCAAAGGCCAGGGCATTGCATGCTTATCTCGGGGGCGGTTTGACGGATGGTGAACAAGATCGATTGAGCGACAAGTTTAAGTCAATCAAGCGCGAGGTGCAGAGGAGGTTGCGAAACATGCAGGCTGAATGGTGGAGGCAGAAAGCTGAGGAGATACAGCTTGCCTCAGATTCGAACACCACCAAGGTTTTATACAGCCTACTGCGTGCGGTTTACGGACCATCCAGATCACCTATCACTCCTTTGCGCTCGAGGGATGGTGGGGATCTCCTTCGAGACCCTACCGACATTCCTCATAGATGGAGGGAGCATTTCAATGACCTCCTGAACAGACCTTCTTACGTTGATCAGGAGTTTGTTAGGTCGATTCCTAGCGACTCGGTCAAGGATATCTTGGCAGAGGTTCATTCTCTCCAGGAGGTTGAAGCAGCTGTCCATAAGCTAAACAATGGAAAGTCTCCTGACCCGAATCGTTTGCATGCGGAGATCTTTAAATGTTCTGGACCCAAGATGATGCAACGCTTAGCGGACTTGTTGCAGACTGCTTGGCGGGATGAGTGTTCCGCAGGATTGGTGGAATGCATTGATGGTGGTGCTATACTAGGGGAAAAGTAGCTGAGATGAATGTGGAAATTATCGGGGCATCTCTTGGCTGTCAGTAGTCGGTAAGGTGCTCTGTAGGATCATGCTAGACAGAATGCTGGAGCACATTGCTGACGATATGTTGCCTGAGTCGCAGTGTGGTTTCAGAAGATGTCGAGGGACAGTGGATATGATTTTTACAGCCAGGCAGGAGAAATGTATAGAACAGCAAAAGAGTCCGTATCAAGTGTTCATCGATTTAACCAAGACATTTGATACAGTCAATAGGGATGCTTTGTGGGAGATTCTGAAAAAGCTTGGCTGTCCTGACAAGTTTGTAACCATCTTAAAGCTCTTCCACGATGATATGAAGGCTGTGATCAACGTTGAGGGAAAGCTGGCTGATCCTATTTCAGAAGAAAATGGTGTTAATCAGGGAGACATTCCAGTACTCACACTCTTTGCGTTGTATTTCACCATCGTCTTTCGGATAACATTGGGGGGGTTCTCTGATGGTGTCTATATTCGTTACCGAACTATTAAGGGGGGGTTGTTCAACATTAGGCGTTTCAACGCAAGTTCAATGGTACTCACCAACACGATCCGTGACTTGCTCTATGCGGATGACTGTGATCTGGTGGCTCATACGGTGACTGATATGCGGCATCTTGTGAACGCCTTTGCGGTTGCCTCCAGCGCATTGGGCCTGACTCTCAATCTGAAAAAAACTGTCTTAATGTATCAGCCTGCTCCAGGCATGTTATATTATGAGTCATCAGTTTATATCTGTGGGTCAAGGATAGCGGTTGTCACTGAGTTTGTATACGTGGGTAGCACACTGATTATGTCCGGTGCCCTGGATGATGAGGTATCGTTACGGATCAGTAGGGCAAGTGATGCCTTCGGAAAGTTGGACAGGCGTTTGTGGAGCTGTCATGGGATCTTGCTGCCAACTAAGATTAAGGTTTATACCGCATGCGCCCTCTCTTCACTTCTCTATGCTTGTGAAACTTGGATAACATACAGGAAACATTTGAGACGTCTCGAGCGGTTTCATCAGATGTGTCTACGGCGAATCTTAGATGTGAGTTGGCAAATATATGTCAGTGATGTGGAGGTGCTTGAACGGACCCAATGTCTAAGCATTGAAGCTCACATTAACAAACATAGAGTGAGATGGAGTGGACATATGGTGAGGATGTTAGACAGTCGACTTCACAATCAAATCCTCTATGGCGAGCTCGCCGAGGGAAGACGTCTGGCTCAGAAGCCTAAAATGAGATCAAAGATTGTTTGAGGTCCACCTAAAAGAAATGTGAGATAGATGAGGGGAGAGTCTTGCTTTGGGTCACGGAGAGTGGAGAAGTATCTTGCTGGGATGTGTGGGCAAGTTTGAGGCAGATCGAACCCAGTATGAGCGGCTGAAGCGCGATATCCGAAAAGCTAGGGTAAAAGGAGCCGTGGATGGGCGGAGGCGCCAAATTGGTCTGGAGTGTGAGGTTTGGAAAAGATTATGTTTGAGCAGAGCTGAGCTGATGAGCCAACAGAATACTCATCGGCACAGTGGGCCACAAAACAGTCTTGTATTATCTGAGCTAACCTGTGTCAACTGCGGACGAACGTACAAAACAGCAGGTGGTTTCAAGCGGCATTAGATTATACATAGAAGAGAATATCAAGAACGTGCTGCTAGTGGCGTACATGTCTGCACAATGTGTGCCAAGGAATACCAGAGTTTGGAAGGGCTTAAAAGCCACCTTTGTGCGGCCAATCACTGGATGTTTTCCTGCTTCAGCATAGTTTCTTTTTTGTGCTATATCAAGTTATAGCAATGTTCGAAAACGAATTTGCTGCCATCACTATATGTACATGTATATGTATATATACATATATGTGTGCATGTATATATATATATGTACATGTATATGTATATATACATATATACATGTATATGTATATATATATACATATGTATGTACATGTATACATATATATGTACATTTATATATACATATATATGTACATGTATATATATACATATATATGTACATGTATATATACATATATATGTACATGTATATATACATAAGTACATGTATACATATGTATATATACATATATATGTATATATATACATATATATGTACATATATATGTACATGCATATATATGTACATGTATAGATATGTATATACATATATGCATGAGTATACATACATATATATGTATAAGTATATATACATATGTATATGCATATATATATGTATATATACATATATATGCACACACATATATATATATACATATGTACATGTATATACATGTATATATGCATATATATACATGCATATATATGTGTACATGTATATATATATATATGTTTTGATAAATTGTGAGCTGTACCGACCTCGAAAATATGTAAGAAAATTCTTGGTACAGCAAAATGGAAGGAGAAATTTCAGAGGAAACATAATTTAATTTAAATACCAAAGAAAACAAAAAAAACGGGCAGGTGAAATTATTAAAATCTCCTTAAGGCCTTATCGTCTGACCCTCTAAGAGGAAACGTCAGAATGATTAATTAAAAACTAAGAATCGAATGAGGAAAGAAGCGAATTTGGTTTCAGTTGGAAGATCAGTGAGAAAAAAAAAAAAATTTTATACAATGCGAGGTCGAACTATCATCTCAATATCATTGAGGCGTTAGTCATTAATAACTCTCGACCTAGCCTGTGTAGACAAAAGATTTTGAAACATCAGTTGGAAGTATTCATTGATTTAAAACCACCTGAACAGTGAGATTTTTTTTTCCTCACTGGTCTTCCAACTGAAACCAATTTCCCTCTTTCCTCATTCGATTCTTAGCTTTTAATTTATCATTCTGACGTTTCCTCTTAGAGGGTCAGACGATAAGGCCTTAAGGAAATTTTAATAATTTCACCTGCCCGTTTTTTTTTTTTGTTTTTATTTTGTTTTCTTTGGTATTTAAATTAAATTATGTTTCCTCTGAAATTTCTCCTTCCATATATATATGTATATATACATATATATGTACATACATATATATACATTTATATATATGTATGTATACATATGTATGTACATGTATATATATATGCATATATACATATATATGTACATGTATATATACATATATATGTACATGCATATATATATGTATATATACATATACATGCACATGTATATATACATGTACATGTATATACATGTATATATACATATATATACATGCATATATATATATGTGCATGTATATATATATGTATATATGCATGTATATGTGCATGTATATATATGTACATGTATATATGTGTATAGATACATATATATGTAAATGTATATATATGTATATATACATATATATGCACATGTATATATATACATGTACATGTATATACATGCATATATACATATATATGTACATGCATATATATATGTACATGTATATATATGTATACATACATATGTACATGTATATATATGTATATATGCATATATATGTACATGTATATATATACATATGTACATGTATATATATATATATGTACCTATACATATGTATGTAGATGTATATATGTATATATACATATATATGTACATGTATATATATGTATACATACATATATATGTACATGTATATATATATGTATATATACATATATATGTACATGTATATATATGTATATATATACATATATATGTACATGTATATTTATATATATACATATATATGTACATGTATATATATGTATATGCATATATATGTATGTATATGTATATATACATGTGTATTTATACATATATATATACATATATGTATGTACATATATATATATATATATATATACATATACATGTATATGTATTTATACCTATACGTATAAATTCGTATTCCTGTCTGTTTGTTCACAAGTTGATTAAAATATATACAAAAATCCATTACTCTATCGTATTATTCATTACTATATAGACTATGATTACTGGAAAATATAAGATTAAAGAGCTGACGCTGATGATTTCGTCAAGCTATCTCTGAAGAAAATCGGAGGTTATATCGGCCGAATCGTTGCGGTAAATAAAACAGAAGATGAGATCATTCGTCTGAACAATCTAAATATTACGAACAAGGAATGTTATTGAAAAGCTACCAGTGACAGACCAGTCAATATGCTCATTTGTATTTAAACATTACAAACGGGCTTAGCTACTCAGATAACTGCATGATGGCATCAAAAATGCTTCATCCATTTAATCAACCCGTGAAAGATTAGCAAAATTTATCGCGATAGACAAAAACAATGCTAAGAATACGTGACCTACAAACTGACATTCACATCTTACAAGAATGCTCTTGCCTCAGATTCACCCATGCAATCTACGCGGTTAGTGATGGCAAATGCAATTTTAAATTTGAAACTTGACAGACCAAAAACGATTCAATTTTAAACCCAAGCGTGACTGACCAACCGACGCACACGGTTCGTCTTTGAGTATAAAAACTAGAAAATACTTCAAAGCGTCGGGTGACTTAAAGGTTTTTGACGCGAAATCGAAAGTCTATCGTGTCTCCCGTCTGTATATTGCTTGAAGCCTTTCCTGTGTAAATCTTTACCAACCACTTCTATAACCAACTTGAATTTCTTTCCGACTTATTTTTTTTTTAAATTAAACAAATTTTCTTGTCTATTTATTCAAAGATTTTATTTTAAAATTTTATTTTTCTTTGACGTGGTTACATTTTTATTAAATTTTTTCTTTAAATTTCTTTTTCTCGTCATCATTTTACGCGCCGTTGTGTTTTCTGTTTCCGCGTCCCGGTTTGTTTTCATTTAATGTCACTTTAACAGTATAACCGCCATTTTGTGTCGGGTTGTAAACTTATATTTGAAATGGAACGGTTAAATGTGTTTTGTTCGTTGTTTTCTTCTTGGCGTTGTTTTTAAAACAACCAGGCGTCTTTAATAGGAATAAATTAGCCGCATATTCTTTAAATCTTTTTTGTTTGTTTGTTTGTTTTACTAAGTTCTTTTTATCTGGTTTAAATGTATTTGCTTTAATTTTTACGTTCTTTATTTTTTGAAGACGATTTTCTGTCGCTTTCTTCGTTAACACTTCTAAGCGGATGCGTAATCCGTATCAATAATAATACAAGACATTGTTTTGGTCGTCGATTTTTTTTTATAATGGTACTAGCAGGGGTGCCCGGCATTGCTCGGTCGTAAAATACACTTAAATATGATATTTTAATTTACGCAGATTTCCTACTTATTATTGTAGTGTCAATTATTTCATATCATATTGCACCCAATATAAAGTCATGATTCTAAAAGTAAAAAAGAATATAATTTAAGTGCCATCAGCTGGAATCGAAACCGAAACCAAAACATAACAAAACAGTTTCATGATTGAAACTATATCTTCAAATTAAGCAAAGACTAAAGTTTATTTGTACTGAAATATGGTTGGACTATGAAAAACATCGTAGGTTTTATTAAAGCTATTTTATATTATATTGTACCCAATATATAATCATGATTTCAAAAGTAATATATCTATATATGATTCGATTGCCATCAACTTGAATCGAAACCGAAACCAAAAGGTAACAAAACATAGCTTCATAATTGAAACTATGTCTAGAAGCTGAGCAAAAACTGAAGTTTATTTGTACTTAATATGGTTAGACTGTGGAAAGGAGTGTGAATTTTATTCAATACAAGCTGGTTTCCATGACAACAATGTTTTTGATAGACAAGATTCAAACCATCCCGGTCGTAGGGTCCGCAGAGTTTTATAATGATAGATAGATATCAACCATTTTGTTTTTTAAGGAGAAGGTTGAAACTGTATAGCAGACGGTAACACCTCAATCTTAAGGAAAACCCTCAAATGCAGAAACCAATCAATAGTATTCATAACAGAAGAACGTATCTCACTTCCGACGTTATCCTGTATCTGTACAAGAGTGAAATACGGTTTAAGATGGAGTACTGCAACCACATCTGGGGTGGAGTTCCAAAAAGCACCCTTTCTTTCCTTGACAAGGTGCAGGACTGTCTTCGAAATTTGGTGGGCGATTACCCTTTTCGCCTCCTTAATCCTTCTTTCTCACAGAAGAGACGTTGCGAGTCTGTCTCTGCTCTATCGATACTTTTATAGTAGGCGTTCGACTGAGCTCCAATTTGTAATCCCTCCTCATAAAACTTTCACAACAAATACTCGGTTAACTAAAACAACTGCCAACAACTTTCCTCACTCACTGTCTGTGCTCAAAACTAAACGAACATTCCATGAGCAGAGTTTCTTTCCTAGAGCTGTCCGTCTATGGAACGCAGTACCGTTTGTCTGATTCCAAACTGACTATAACATGATCGTCTTCAAGTCTAATATGATTAAATTTGTATTGATTCGTCCATTTAGATAATCTAGCCCTGCCCAAGTTCCACCGTGTCTCATCTTATCACGCCATATACCTTACACAACCCCCATCCTTGAGTAGCCTCCGGGCTTTGATAAGTGGTAATCTTCTAATGTTAGAAATAAACATATTGCTCTGATATCATTTGCACAGTAAAAGAAAATTTTAAACTATAATTACATAAATAAAATAAAATAACAATTTGTCGCTTATGCTAATTTTTATGAATAATTAAAAGGGCATTTTTTTATTGGTTAAAATTGAAAGCTGTGTTTTTTTTTGTTTGTTGCGCTTGTAGTAATTAAACAGACATTTTTTCGGTCAATCAAGAAAATTTTTTCAACAAAAAAACTCTTTCTAAAGGAAATGCAGTACTTAAAAAAAAAAAAAAAGCGTCGCTAATACCAACTTTTTGAAAATGAAGAACTTACTTCAAAAAAAAAAAACCTCTTTTGAAAGAAAATATGAGACAACCAAAGCTAAGTGTTGATTTGATACTTATGCACTTATGCTACCGTGCTGATATAATAACGTTATTATTTAGAAAGCCATTACTAACCTGAGGAGAGGGTGGCGGTTTATATTCTTTCATCTAACAATTCAATAAAAAAGATATCGTAAAACTTGAAGTTAACTTTAAAATACTATTTTAAATAAATAGCACGGTAACATAAGTGCATAAGCACTGTTAATTTAATTGTACTTTATTTCAATATCGAGATATATATATATATATATATATATATATATATAATTGCTTTGTATATGTGCAATAATTTGACTTGGCTAAGAGTTCCTTACGAAGGTGTTCAAAAAAAGTAAACTGCTAGAGTTTAAGCTCTTATTTAACATTTAAGCTACGCTGGCTGTAAAATTTTTAAGACCTAGTTCTTACTATTACAAACAACTGCAACAATGGAGTCAAGGACTATGACTGAAACCCATGTTTGTATTGTTTTTTGATAAAAAAAAATTTGGTGCTAATGCACTTACTGATCCGTGCTATTTTTTAAATCGTATTTTCAAGTTTAAAGCTTTATGGATTTTTTTTTTTTTTTTTTTTTTGCAACGGTAAGGTTTAAGTACACCCTCCCTATGTTAAGAATGGCTTTTTAAATAATAACGTTATTATTTCAGCACGGATCAATAAGGGCATGAGTACCAAATTTTTTTTTTTTTTTTTTTTTTTTTTTTTTTCAAAGACCCTAGACTTAATTTTTTGTGATGTGAAAAAATTCACGCCCTTCGTAGGCAAGGTTTGTAAAAATACCATCGTAGCCCAAAGGGTTTTGGTAAATGTTACTTTACGCTATAACAGAACACTGATCACTCTCATTTGTATTTTTAGGGGTATTCGAGGTTGCTGACAACGAATCTGATAATCAAACCCGCCGCAAATCTACCGTTTGCATGGTATGAACCCCTAGACCTTGGGACTATTTTGTTCCATTTCACCGCCTTCGGGAGTGTTTTTCTTACATGATACGTTCGCGTGCGACCGGGCATAGTGAAATGTCTTATCACATCGCATAGGAATCTTTCAAACAAGAAAGTTTAAAACAAAAATATGGCTCATTTTTTTTTTTTTTTTTTTTTTCGTACGTAGTTTTTAATGATTTTATGGCCAAGATCAAAGTGTAGTATCTGTTACGCAGATACTGCAAGCAAAGACCATATGTGGGGCAAACCCCACATATAAGACCTTGGTAAATGTAGGGCAACCCTTCATACCAATTGTCACTATCCAGCTCCCCTACTCCCCGGGGAGTTGGTCCCCATTTCCCCTTCACTTAATTTCCTTTGCCACCTGTTCTTAACCGATGCTGCACTTGTTTGTAACTAATAAATAAATGTGTTACAGACCGACCGACAGAGAATAGTTTTTTTAGCCGTGTGCAAGCAACTCTATAAGTCGTCCGGTCGGTCCGTAACAAATGTACTTTTTATTTCTTTTTATGTTTATTATACCACTATTTATTGGTTTTCGGGGTTCCTGAATACGGAAATAACGTTTCAAATTACCTAAATCAAATAATTATTGTGATATAAAATGGGGGACCACTTTTCTGTATTAATTTAATGTAAAATGATCACCCACTTTACAACTAGTCAGTCTCAAAGCCATTCAAGTTGTTTTTAAAGGATTCCAGTTATATTTTAAGCATTCAAGTCATTCCTTAGGTCATTCAATCCATCCTTAAGTTCATTAAAGTCATTCTAAGTCATTTACTTTTTATTTATTTAAGTCATTTCAGCCCATTTTTCGGTCATTTTAGTTTATCTTTAAGAATTTCATGTCAATCCTACATTCACGTATTCATTCATTACACGAGAGCACGCGACTAATGGCTACCGGCCTTGTTTAAAAAGAAAAAAAACTTTATTTGAATTGACCTCTTAAAGATTCTGACATGCTAAGATGTGATAAGACACCCCACTACGCCCATTCGCACGCGAATTTATCATGTAAGAAAACACTACCGAAAGCGGTGAAAAGGCACTAAATAGTCCCAAGGTCTCGGGGTTCATACCATGGAAATGGTAAAATTGAGACGGGTTTGATTCCCAGATTCGTTGTCAGCGACCTCAAATATTCCTAAAAAAAACAACTTAGAGTGATCGGTGTTCTGTTGTGGCGTAATATTTACCAATTTTTCTAACCACCAAGTAAAAAAAAAAAGTGTCCAAAACCTTTTTCTTTTTTGAGTCACTTCTTACCGCTCCCAGTATATAGAATTTAAAAAAGCCATTCTTAACATGGGTAGTGTGTTTTGTACCTTGCAACTGAATAAAAAAGCATATCATAAAACTTTAATTAAACTTGGAAATACGATTTAAAAAATAGCTCGGATCAATCTCTGCATTAGCACCATATATATATATATATATATATAACTAGCATTTCAACCCGGCGTTGCCCGGGTGTTTGGAGGTGTATGCTGAGCAAAAAAAAACGGTTAATTTTTTTAACTTTGACCCCTATCATGACCCCCTTAACATTTATTGTTTTTGGCTCATATCAAGTTAAGTTAGATCCATGTCCAAAGAACCTATATCTAAAATTTCAAGTGTTTAGGCCCAAAATTGTCGGAGGAGTTTGGTAGTGTTCTCAAAGATCAAATCGTTGGGTGTGTCTGAACAAAGGATAAGCAAAAAAAACAAAATATGGTAGTAGGAAGGCAGGCTCGAACCCATATCGCGAAGGAGGCAAAGAACAGGGTAAAAACCTAACGTCTATGCTGTTACGACCACCGCCAAACCGGAAGCGACTTTTTTTTTTAAAATTAAGGCTAGACAATCAATCTAAAGGAGAGGATACCTTTAAAAAATATCAGCGAAAACAGTGACCCCCCCTATAGAAAAGTGCCTAGTTGAAGGGGAAGATATTGATGTTTTTAGCCAATTTTTTCGATATTTGTCGTGTGAAAGGTCGGACTTTAAAACAATACTAATCTTGGAAAAATCCGTCGCCTCTATCGAAAGTTTTAGGCAGACATTCAAACATACATACATACATACATTTATATATTAGTAACTAAAAATTTTCGACCCAAACCGATGAAAAAGTTTGCCGTATCTCTGAATACCTTTTATGTAAATTTTCAAATATTTAGACCAGAAATTGTCTGAGTAATTTGGAAGAGACCGCAGAGGTCAAATTTTTTTCAACTTTTACCCCTTTTTTGACCCCTTAACATTTGTTTTGGGCTAAAATCAAGTTAGATCTATGTCCAAGGAACCTATATCAAAAATTTCAAGTGTGTATGCTCAAAATTGTCAGGAGTTTGGTTGAGTTCTCAAAGGTCAAATCGTTCAACTTTGACACCTTAATCGCCAAATTTCTGGCCAAAAACCGATTGCATCGATTTTCCCAAAGCTCAGTACTCTGTATATCAAATTTCGAGTCTGTAGACTTAAAATTGACAGTTATTCTGTAGAGAAATGTACACACACACACACACAAAGAGACAGACAGGCACTTTCACTTTTATAGATATATAGATTCATATCTATTATTATATTAACTATTATCTGGATTTAATGCAAAAAAAATTAAGGGCTCCTTCAGTCTTTAACAGACTATGAATACCCACAAAGGTGTGCCTATGTGTGAATTTTTTTTTTTTGTGTATGGCAGGAGGTGCGCGATCTCCATCCACACCTCTCCTGAGTCGACATTATTAAATACCAGTGGCAAGTAAAGTGCATGCACAAGACGACTAGAAACAAATGCCGTGAAAAGCAGAGAGCACATACAGCACCTAGAATTCCCAAATAGTCATCCATCTGGTATTAGCCAGGCTCAATGTTGCTTAACTTCGGTGATCTGATGAGAACCGGTGTGTCAACGTAATTATGCTGTAATGTAATCCAATACTATCTGTTATATAGTTGGATTATGTTCGACTAAACCATGCATGTTATATATTGATATTCATATTAAAAACTCTTTTTTCTATATATTTAGTTGGATTATTTATTTGCTTCACCACTGAGCAAATTAGGCACAAGGCCGTTAATGTGGAGAGTAAAGGGGGGGAACCAGTTCCCCGAGAGGGAACTGGATAGTGACAATTGGTATGAAGGGTTTCCCTACATTGACCAAAACTGCTTGCTCAAGAGCAATGGTCTGATATGTGGGGGCAAACCCACATAGGATCTTTGATTGCAGTATCTGCCGGAACAGATACTACACTTGGAATACAGAAAAAAATGTCTTCGCCCGAAGGCCAAGCAGAAAAAAGGAGAACATTTGTTCTGTTTATTTAAGAAGAAAATATAGCTTTGTTATATATGGGTCGTGAAATTGTCTTCATCTGCAAAAGATCTAGCCAATTTGAATATTCTTTTAAACATTCATTTTAATTAATTTCCTATTCGTTGTTTTGGTTTTCTTATGGGATGATCACTTTTAGTTAACTGTTATGTGTAATTATATTTATGCAGATATTCTACATGATTTATACTTGGGTAATATTTGGGTAAAAAAGTTATAGTAAACACAAACCTCTTTCTATATATATTTATGTATGCATATATATATATAACAAATTTTGCCTTCAAAACTTCAATCAGTTTTTGGTCTACTGACATGAAACAATATATAGAGTATTCAAACCCATGCTAAACTTTAATATTTAGGGTTTAGTCGTGTAAAATCTTTGCAGAAGTGTGAAAATTTAAGAATCGGAATTTGCCAGGTGAAGTTTGAACGGTGGCATTAGGAATATGCATGCGTAACGTAATAGCTCATGTTTTAATTTTTAACCTTGCAACAAACATGTCTTCCTAGCTCAGGCGTTAACATCAAAGGAAAAAGTAAATCGTAAGCTAAACGTTTTGGTTTCGATTCTCGCTGGTGGCGCACAAATCATTTTCTAACTTTTTAAATCATTTACAATACATTGGGTCCAATATAATATAATAAATGCGAAATCTGCATTAATCAAAATATCGTATTTACGCGTATTTTACGACAGGGCAATGCCAGGCGGCCTGCTAAAATATATATATATATATATATATATATATATATATATATATATGACCTTGTCGATATGGTTGCGAAAAGTCTCTACAAAACTGAATATTTGGCAAGCAGGCGTGGCTCAGAGGTTAAGGAATGAGGCTCGTGAGTTGTATGCTTCTGTTTCGATTCTATTAACGGCGCCCAAGTTCTGTTTCTTCTACTTTTGATATCACTACACTAGGTACAATATGATAATCTATAGAGAATTGACTCTATACTAATGAATACGTTATCTGCATGAATTAAAATAACATATCCAAGCGTATCTTACGACTGGACAACGCCGGGTGGCTTGCTAGTTAATTATGATAAGTAACGTATTCTCTTTCTGTAATTTTTAATCTTTAAAATCGGAGAGCTCTACCTTATTTAGTTATATTTTCTTTTTACACTTGACTAATTTCGATGTCTTCGTTCAGTCTCAAGAGACAATGGATACCCACTGTAAGGGAAGCTGCACGTGTAATTGTGAGGACGACTGGAAACAATGCCGAGATAAGCAGAAAGCACATACACCAACAGGAATTCGCAAATGGTCACCCATTTTAGTACTGACCAGGCTCAACTTTGCTTAACTTCGTTGATCTAACGGGAACCGGTGTGTCAAAATAATTAAAAACAAACAAAAGTTATAGGCCATTGACTTAAGTGTTTTATGTCAAATTGATAGTTGGGTCGACCTAGACGAGAGTACCCAAAATGGCCGACCAGGACTGAGATATGACACGTGACCGGATGTAATGGAAGAAATATCTCATGTATTTAATTTAAGCCGTCGTTTCGTATCTTACAACATCGTATCTTACAACATATACAACAAATACTTTATTGTAACTTTTTCTTTAATAATCTATATTTAATAAATATTTATATAAAATTATCAGAATTGAAAAAAAAGCCAAGCTGGCAACCCTGATAGGCACTTGAATGTACTTTGGCAACACGGCTCTAGCTGAAATAATTTATTTATTAAGGTTTCTTTTTCAATTTTGGCTTCAAATTTGGCTTTTTTCTGATAATTTTATATAAATATTTATTAAATATAGATTATTAAAGAAAAAGTTACAATAAAGTATTTGTTGTATATGTTGTAAGATACGATGTTGTAAGATACGAAACGACGGCTTAAATTAAATACATGAGATATTTCTTCCATTACATCCGGTCAAGTGTCATATCTCAGTCCTGGTCGGCCATTTTGGGTACTCTCGTCTAGGTCGACCGATAGTTGAATGTGTTTACATTTCTACTCGTTTTATTAATCGGTAGTAACCTCTTACTGTACACCGAAGGGATACCATAGTACTTAGTTCGCTGCGCTGCAAATAATAAAGGTCCATAGCGGAACGAACAGATGGGCGGAATATGAAAAATGTAATCTAAATAATAAAAGTATGAATAATATGTTTCTATACAACTATATCTGCTCCACACATTAGTTGAGCGCTGTGGTAGCAGTATCAGAATTTTTGTAGGAATTTTTGACACCCCTAACACGAAACTGCGAATACAATATAAAAATCTCGTAATTTCTCTGTTAAAAGTGGGTTATTTATTTTCTTTATGGATTATACTTCCAAAATAAACTATTACAGTTGTTTTAAAAGTAATAAAAATATTTTTATTTTTTTTTTTAAACAGTAATGAATTTTCCGAACTCAATATTTTTCAATTTTTAAACTCAATATTTTTAAATTTTTAAATTTTAAAAATCTATCAAAATTTTTCTATTGATTCTATTTTTACGATATTTTCAGGGTCAATGTGAAATTTTATGTTCTTTCCAATAAACCGAATATAATATTTTAGACAAACGTTTTTTTTAAATTCACGCCCCCCATTTTCACGCCCCCCCATTTTCACGCCCCCCCATTTTGAAATGTCTATTAAAAAGTAAATAATTAATTTATGTTTAATAGGTTTATATATCACAAATTGAAGAGAAAAGGTCAATAAATAATATATTCAAATTTAAAACAAAAAAAAAAATCAGTTTTTTAGAAATTTACCTGTAAAGTCCGAAGTTTAAAACCTTATTTTATAAGAACACATTTTTTCTTTTTGTCTTTTTTTTTTTTTAATGAAACCTTGGTCCTTGCTCCTTTAATTGAAAAAAAAAATTAGGGCTTGAATTACATTTTTCGAGGAGTTATAAGCTTAGAAAGATAGGGGGTCGAATAATTTACGCCTCTCATTTTGAAATGTCTATTAAAAAGTAAATAATTAATTTATGTTTAATAGGTTTATATATCACAAATTGAAGAGAAAAGGTCAATAAATAATATATTCAAATTTAAAACAAAAAAAAAAATCAGTTTTTTAGAAATTTACCTGTAAAGTCCGAAGTTTAAAACCTTTTAAAAAAAAAAAAAACACATTGTTTTGTTTTGTTTTTTTTTTTAAATAAAACCTTGGTCCTTACTCCTTTAATTGAAAAAAAAATTAGGGCTTGAATTACATTTTTCGAGGAGTTATAAGCTTGGAAAGATGGGGTGGAATTATTCACTATTTTCACGAAATTTCTGACACTGCTAGCGCTGTGGTAACGAAATTGATCAGCTATCAGCGATAATGCAAAGCTCTTTAAAAAAAAAAAAAAAAAAAAAAGAGAAATCTTCGACACTTCATACGGTTTGTATAAAGATTAGGATTTTCCTTTTTGTGTGGGTGGAAGTTCGAACTGTAGAAATAAAGTACAGGGTCTCAATCCCATCACGTGATTGTCTAGTAAATTTGAAAAGCTGGGATACAGCTTGTTAATATTTTATTTTAATTTATTATTTTTTTTAGGTGCTAGTGCACTTATTGATCCGCGCTATTTTTGATATAGTATTTTTTAAGTTTAATTAAAGTTTTATGTTTTTTGTTAAATTGTAAAGTTAAAGTACAGAATGGGTAAAAACACGCTCTCCTCTCCATGTTAAGAATGGCCTTATAAATAATGACGCTGTGTTGTGTTGATTAATTGACTATTCTCATCTTGGGTGTTATTGGCACAATGTTTCCGTCGCTGCAACCTGCGACCTTCTTTGGGTGTTGAAAACATGTTTCTCTTTCTCTCTTGTTTCTCTTTATCTTCCTCTTTCGTTTTTTTTCTTGTTTCTTTCTTTCTTTCTTTTTACTTGTTTGTTTCTTTCTTTTTACTTGTTTGTTTCTTTCTTTTTACTTGTTTGTTTCTTTCTTTTTGCTTGTTTGTTTCTTTCTTTTTGCTTGTTTGTTTCTTTCTTTTTGCTTGTTTGTTTCTTTCTTTCTTTTTGCTTGTTTCTTTCTTTCTTTTTGCTTGTTTCTTTCTTTCTTTTTGCTTGTTTCTTTCTTTCTTTTTGCTTGTTTCTTTCTTTCTTTTTGCTTGTTTCTTTGTTTCTTTTTGCTTGTCTGTTTGTTTCTTTTTTGCTTGTCTGTTTGTTTCTTTTTTGCTTGTCTGTTTGTTTCTTTTTTGCTTGTCTGTTTGTTTCTTTTTTGCTTGTTTCTTTTTTGCTTGTTTCTTTCTTTCTTTTTGCTTGTTTCTTTGTTTCTTTTTGCTTGTCTGTTTGTTTCTTTTTGCTTGTCTGTTTATTTCTTTTTTGCGTGTCTGTTTGTTTCTTTTTTGCGTGTCTGTTTGTTTCTTTTTTGCGTGTCTGTTTGTTTCTTTTTGCATGTCTGTTTGTTTCTTTTTGCGTGTCTGTTTGTTTCTTTTTGTGTGTCTTTGTTTCTTTTTTGCGTGTCTGTTCGTTTCTTTTTGCTTGTCTGTTTGTTTCTTTTTTGCTTGTCTGTTTGTTTCTTTTTTGCTTGTCTGTTTGTTTCTTTTTTGCTTGTCTGTTTGTTTCTTTTTGCTTGTCTGTTTGTTTCTTTTTGCGTGTCTGTTTGTTTCTTTTTGCGTGTCTGTTTGTTTCTTTTTGCGTGTCTGTTTGTTTCTTTTTGCGTGTCTGTTTGTTTCTTTTTTGCTTGTCTGTTTGTTTCTTTTTTGCTTGTCTGTTTGTTTCTTTTTTGCGTGTCTGTTTGTTTCTTTTTTGCGTGTCTGTTTGTTTCTTTTTTGCGTGTCTGTTTGTTTCTTTTTTGCGTGTCTGTTTGTTTCTTTTTGCGTGTCTGTTTGTTTCTTTTTGCGTGTCTGTTTGTTTCTTTTTGCGTGTCTGTTTGTTTCTTTTTCCATGTCTGTTTGTTTCTTGTTTGCTTGTCTGTTTGTTTCTTGTTTGCTTGTCTGTTTGTTTCTTTTTTGCTTGTCTGTTTGTTTCTTTTTTGCTTGTCTGTTTGTTTCTTTTTTGCTTGTCTGTTTGTTTCTTTTTTGCTTGTCTGTTTGTTTCTTTTTTGCTTGTCTGTTTGTTTCTTTTTTGCTTGTCTGTTTGTTTCTTTTTTGCTTGTCTGTTTGCTTGTCTGTTTGCTTGTCTGTTTGCTTGCTTGCTTGTTTCTTTCTTGCTTGCTTGTTTCTTTCTTGCTTGCTTGTTTCTTTCTTTCTTGCTTGCTTGTTTCTTTCTTTCTTGCTTGCTTGTTTCTTTCTTTCTTGCTTGCTTGTTTCTTTCTTTCTTGCTTGCTTGTTTCTTTCTTGCTTGCTTGTTTCTTTCTTGCTTGCTTGTTTCTTTCTTGCTTGCTTGTTTCTTTCTTGCTTGCTTGTTTCTTTCTTGCTTGCTTGTTTCTTTCTTGCTTGCTTGTTTCTTTCTTGCTTGCTTGTTTCTTGCTTGCTTGCTTGCTTGCTTGTTTCTTGCTTGCTTGCTTGTTTCTTTCTTGCTTGCTTGTTTCTTTCTTGCTTGCTTGTTTCTTGCTTGTTTGCTTGTTTCTTTCTTGCTTGCTTGTTTCTTGCTTGTTTGCTTGTTTCTTGCTTGCTTGCTTGTTTCTTGCTTGCTTGCTTGTTTCTTTCTTTCTTTATTTATTTTTCTTTTATTTCTTTTTACTTTTATTTTTATTTTTGTCTTATCACTCTTTTTATTTTTCTCTTTTACTCTCTTTTTGTTCATTTGCATTTACTCCTCCTGGTATTTCTTTTTGTTTTCTAATTAGCATCGTTTGTCCCTTTCTTTTTTATTTGTCATTTCTCTCTCGCTCTCTCTCGCTCTCTCGCTCTCTCTCTCTCTCTCTCTCTCTCTCTCTCTATATATATATATATATATATATATATATATATATATATATATATAATTTGTTTCTTTTTCCTGTCTTTCTATTCCACCCTATCTCTCTCTATTTTTTCCTTTCTCACTATCTCTTTCTTTCGCTCTCTTATTTCTAACCTCAACCTTTTAATTAGCTTTTTATTTTGCTTTTTTATTTTTTTGTTTCATTATGTTTCTCTTTCTTTATTGTTCTTACTTGCTTTTTTTTCATTCATCTCCCCTTTTCTCTCTAATTTTTTCTTTTATTTATCTCCTTTACTCCCTTCCCGTTTCTTTAACTCATTCTCTCTCTCTCTCCCCCTCTCTCTCTCTCTCTCTCTCTCTCTCTCTACTCGCCCCTCTTCCACTTACTTTTAACCTCAACATGCAAACTTAGCCCATTCACCCCTTTAACCCCAAGGCGTATCAAACAGCTTCTTCTGCTTTCTTTTCTCTTTTTTCTTTTTTTTTTTCTAATTTTTCGTTTCCATTTTAATTTTACAAATGTAATTCTTTTTCTGATTTTTAAAAGAAATGTATTTTATTGTTATCATTATAGTTGTTGCGAAATGATTTTCATAGGCATCGTACGTTGCCGGGACCCTGGGGTTAAATTTGGCACACCGTCCAAAAACTTGTCGTTTTCAAAAAAAATATATAAAATAAAATAAATAAAATTTTAAATCAAAAAATAAAATTAAACATAAAATATAAAGGAAATTAATTCCTACGTCATGAAAGAAAGCAAAACCAAAAGCAAAATAATACAGAAAACCCGCGTGTAAAATCAGAAGAAAAAAAAAAGGCGGAAGAATGAGAAGTCATTTCAATGCCGATGGTTCTTTCTAATAGATACGTCCTCGAATCTATACAAGATCAACCGATCGTTAGTTTGTAAGACTTAAATTTTAAATACTATTTACGTTTGTCGTTCAGATTTCTAGATTCAAACAGTATAATGATTGTTAAACACACAGATCGAATGGACGTATCTTAAAATGCATCAATCATCTACATCAAAAGCACTGGTTGTATGTTTGTCACCTAGCTTTTTCATTGGTTTATCACATTTGTGTGCATTATAGAGAATGTGGCAACCCTAGTTGAATTAAGCGTCCCTAATGATGCTGGCCTTAACAGAGCAGTGAGGGAGAAAATAACAAAATACCAAGGACTTATGTACGACATGAAAAGAAACTGGAATCTTAAGAAGGTATTAATCATACTAATCATTATGGGAGCAACAAGGCTAATGAAAATGATTTCAAAAACATCTGGCGAATATACCCGGTGAACCAAGTGCAAAAGAAATGCAAACAATAGCACTTAAAGGGACGGTTAGAATCTTTAAAAGATCTCTCGGTTGAAGTAACTATACTAATGAAAGAATGCTTAGCATCCGGTAGAATGCACCATCACCAGGAAAAACAAAGTGATAAGAAAGTTAAAACAAAAAAAAAGAGATGAACATTTTAAATAGGAGCGTGGCAAATTAAGTTAGATGATATTTTAAGGTTGATTAACAAAAGAAAATGCTATTTCAAACTCAATGATGACAGACCAAAAGGGCACTATTTAAAACTTAAGCTTGACGGACCAAATACCGTTATATTTTAAATTAAAGCGTAACAGACGAAAGAAAGTGATATTTCAGGTTAAAACATGGTATATCAAAGAAAATGTTATTTTAAACTTAAGCGAAACAAAACATAGAAAGTAATATTTCAAGGGTGAGCAAGAATTTTATTACAAACGAACGTGACAGACCAAAGGAAAGTGTTACTGTAAACTTAAGTGTGACAGACTAACGTAAACAAGATCTTGATGAGTCGTTCCCCTTAAGTAATACAAATTTTCACTACTAATGTTTACTACGATATTGTCCCATTGACTAATGTACACTCTTTAATCCTGATCCTTGAGTGGCCTCTGGGCCTTGATAAGTGGTGATTCCTATGTAAAAAAAAAACTAAAGAAAGCGTCATTTTAGATTTTGTGACATGCCATAGAAAGTGATATTTCAAATTTAAACGTGACGCGACATATTAAAATGTTATTTAAACTTAAGAATGACAGACCAAATAACGTGTTATTTGTTCTTAAGTGTGAGAGACCAAAGGAGTTATTGTAAACTTCAGCGTGACAGACCAAATAAAATGCTTTTTGTTGTTTCAATATGACAAACGAAAGAACGTCTTATTTTAAACTTAAGTCTGACAGACCGAAGGAATTGTATTTTCTAAAGAGACAAATAAAAACAAGAATAAAGAGAAAATAAAACGAATATGAAAGACGTGTATTTATCAGTGAAGAGTGGAGAAAGATAGACAAAATGACTAAGAGGTTCAGAAAGAGAGAAAGAGAGAGAGAAAGGGAGAGAAAGAGGGGGACACAAAAAATTAAAATAGCCAGAAAATTTAATGCACTGAAAAAAATATTGGTGGTTTGAATTTGACGTTTTCTTTGTGAAACCAAAATATTTGCGCGCCATTTTTTTCCTTTTTTCAATCTCCTCGTTCGTTTTCGATATTTCAAGGGCCCTTCAGGTAATTTTTAAAGCTTATTTTAAAACGAAGTTTCTCTTTTTTTTTTTTTTTTCGTAAGTAAAATAAGTTTGTTACATATTTCGTTGATTTTTTTTTTTCTTTCATTTATTAATTTTAAATTGAAATTACATTATTGGAAGCACATAAAAGCATAAATCTATTCAATATACACGCATATATATACACACACACATATACATATCTATATACATATCTATACATATATATGCATATACATTCATATACATATATATATGCAAATATTATTCAATTCATCTTTGTAGTTTATTTTAATGCACAAAACTTAATGCGTTAAACTTATTGTTTATTTTGCAAACCTATTTCCTCTGATGAGAAGAATTGAATTTTTCGAAACTCCGCGGAATAAAGTGCTTCCATTTTAACTGTACTCCTTGTCAGATAATTAAAAATTCTGTATACTTTCTTTAAAGGTTCTTAATGTTTTTGATAATTTGAATTAATTTTCAATAAGATGTTTCTATTATATATATATATATATATATTAGAGGGAATTAGACCTAGAGTCTAAAGAGCAGAGATTATTTTAATGTATTAGTAAATGTATTAATGCTTTTTAAAAGAAGACAGTGCTCATTATACTGTAGATATATAAAAAGCTCAATAGGTATAGATATCCTAGAGTTATATTAACATTGACTAAAATTATTCATAAATGTGAATTAAAAATCGGATTCAAAAGGAAAAACAAACAAAAGCAAATCGATTGTGTGTGTGTGAGGGTTTGTATGAAATAGGATATAGTTATTCCACGCATTAAAACAAAGCGATATATTCCATTTGGTTACAACAATGTTGGCTTCAGATATATATGATGGAAAATAACTAATTTGGTTATCTATTATTGATTTGCCTAATTATTTGGCTTATTCACTGTTACAGGAGAAATAGCTAAATGGATATAAAATGCATTGTATGTTATAGATGTTAAAGTTGGATTCTGGAAAGGTACTTGGTAATATAATATATTATATTGTATGTATTTAGGCAGCATTCTTTCATTTCAAAATACGCTGTTAAAGACAACAAAGAGCTTTCGTGTAATTAGACTTTTTCTTTTTTTTTTCTTTTTTTTCTTTTTTTTTCAAATTTTATCTGATTTTCGTGCGTAGATCGAAAGAACTAATATAAGTTCCATGTGTAACTTTTCGTCTTTCAGAGAAGACCTCATCAACAAAGGATGTGTGAATATTGTTTGCGGAGATAATTAGTTTTTGGGGTTTTTTTTAATATGTTAGCAGAGGCATTTGAACATATAAATGACGTTGACGTCTTCTAGAAAAGACGAAAAGCAACAACGTAACCAGCTTCGAACTACACATAGCACCTATATTAATTTTCTTTTTTGATCTACACACTAAAAATTCAGAAAAATTAAAAACAAAAGGAGTCTAATAAAACGGAAAATCTGTTATCTTTTAATAACGTATGTTTTCTATATATATATATATATATATATATATATATATATATATATACTAGCAGTTTCGCCCAGCTTTGCTCGGGCCGTATGTGCGGTTCATTACTTTACGTGTCTATGTATATATTAAAAAGTGTGAATATGTACGGTAATGCCTTTCTATATGATAGTCTTCCTTAACTACCATAGAAAAGTTGGTAGAGACCGCAGACGTTAATTTTTTTTTTTAACTTTGACTCCTTAGCGTTTATTGTTTTGAGCACAAATAGAATTATAAAGTTAGATCCATGTCCAAGTAATCTATATCTAGAATATAAAGTGTTAAGATCAATAAATTGATGAAGGACTTTGGTAGAGTTCTCAAAGGTCAAATCGTTGAACTTTGACCCCTTAACAGAAAAATTTCTGGCCGAAAACCGATTAAAAAGATTTTTCCAAATCTCAATATCCTTTATGCAAAATTTCGAGTCTGTAGACCGAGAATTGACAGTTATTTGGTTGGAAAATGTACACACACACAGACGGACACTTTCACTTATATATATATATATATATATTCGTTTTTCTTTTGTGTGCATTGATATTCATATTAAACCCCCTCTTTTCTATTTATTTATAAAGAAAATAGAATTTTCTTATATATGGGTTGTGAAATTGCATCCATTAGCAAAAGATCTAGCTAATTTGAATATTCTTTTAAACATTCATTTTAATTAATTCACTATTAGTTGCTTCGGTTTTCTAATGGGACAATCATCTTTAGTTAACTAATACGTGTAATTATATTCATAGTTATTCTACATGATTTATACTTGCATAATATTTGCGTAAAAAGTTTATAGTAAATACAAAGTGGTTTCCATATATATTTATGTATACGTATATATTTTTGTTTAACAAATTTTGCCTACCAAACTCCTCCTAGAGTTTTTGGTCTACAGACATGAAACTTCCTATATAAGGTATTTGAATCCATACAAAATTTTATATTTGGGGTTTAGCCCTGAAAAATCGGTGCAAAAGTGTGAAAATTAAAAAATATATATAATTTGCCAGGTGTAGGTCGAACGCCGGCATTACGAATGCATAACGTAGTAGCTATTGGTTCATGTTTTTAGTCGCGTGCAAGCGACTTTATAAGTCACTCCGTCGGTCTGTCTGTCGGTCGGTCTCTCCGTAACACTTTTGTGCTTGGCATTTTTGGTTAAGATCAAAGGTCTGTTCTTATTACATGCTGTTCCTAGGTTTTAAACTTTTCTTGGCCTTCGGGCCGGGATCAAAGTGTAGTATCTGTTCCGGCAGATGCTGCACTTAAGATAATTTGTACCAGTCAATGGAGGGGAAACTCTCTATACTGGGACAATTATTATTTTTGGTAACCAGAGTGCCCCCTTTTTGGGGAGCTGGTTTTTACCTCACATTAAAAACGGCCTTGTGCCTAATTTGCTCAGTGGGGGAGCAAATAAACACCATCTGTTCCGGCAGATACTGCAAGCAAAGACCATATGTGGGGGCAACCTTGATCAATGTCAACCTTTCATACCAATGTTAACCCTTCATACCAATTGTCACTATCCAGCTCCCCTACTCCCCGAGGAGTTGGTCCCATTTCCCTTCGCTCCTCACACATTAAAAATCGGCCTTGTGCTTTATTTGCTCGGTGGGGGAGCAAATAAATAGCAGCTCTTCATACCAATTGTCACTATCCTACTTCCCGGGGATTTGGTCCCCATTTCCCGTTCACTCCTCACATTAAAAATCGGCCTTGTGCCTAATTTGCTGGGTGGGGGAGCAAATAAATACCCTTTTCTTGGCCAAGATCAAAGTGTAGTATCTTTCCCGGCTGATACTGGGGGCAACCCCACATATAAGACCTTGGTGAATGTAGGGGCAAACCTTCATACCAATTGTCACTATCCAGCTCCCCTACTCCTGTTACATGATAAGGGATGTTCCCTTTTCATGTAAGTAAAAAGATAGGGAATTAGTTAAATGTAAATATGATATAGGATAGCCAAGGATTCTAACTTGTGAAGCTAGACTTGGAATTGAGCATTCCAAACATAAGTTAAAATAAATACAGAATGTTATTGAAAATAAGGAATGTGGAATTGCCATTGTTTTGCTCACACAAAATAGTTAGATATCTGTTTATTGAAAAAGGGATGTTATGATGAAATTTGTTTCTGTTATGAAAATTAAAATAAGGAATTTAAAAACGGCAATGGAAAATGTTATTTGTAAAGTGGGTTAGGAAAATTAGGTTTGAGGGTCGGCTTTGTAAGAAACATGTGAATAACAATGCATGCTTAAACACGGGAGGCATGTCGTGCCATGTGTTTTCATATGCACGTGATTGGTCATGCAGTGACGTCATGAGTTATGAATTTAGTCAGATAAGTCAGAATTAGAGTTAGAAGCCAGAGAAGGGAGTCAGAGGGAAGAAGCAGAGGCAATCAGACCGATTCTCTGTTCGAGTCAAGGCACCCTCTAGAAAGTGAGAGGTTTTTAGAGATAACCATGTGAAACTTTGAATCCCTGAAATACAGAATCATTTCCGACCGGTGGAAGAATAAATGATCATGTTTTTTGTAACTGCCGTCTTTCTGTGTTCATCATTACAAGGAGAAGGGTAACGTGTTTATATTATATGTACAACTGTCCAACGTAAATGTCAAATCAAACGCACTCTCGGTCTATCTATCAAGATATTCATAAATCTCCTCTCATTGAATTGCAGGCTTGGTTCTCTTGTAGAAACATGTACACTGTCTATATATATATATATACAGAACTGTCTCTCTCTTTATATATACCCTGTTTATGTCTCCAATATGCTATCTCCACAAAGATGAACAACAACAAATATATAAGGTCTCATCTAAATAAGAACAATGTAACATACTCTCTTTATTTGGTACTTCAGAAATAGCACCCATTACGTAACATATTTGTAATTTGGATGCCGGACCTCTTTTAGTCAACAGGAATAAATTAAAAACAAATCCAACTTGGCGTTACCACGGTACTCAACGTAAGTGTCCATTAGACACAACGCGAAAAAAGAAAAAAAAAAGCAAAGGAAAAAATTCAAAACGAAATAAAACAATAATTAAGAAGGAAAAAAGAGAAGCACTCATACATACGCAGTACTAAAGAAAAAAAATGAACACACACATAGACACAATGGAACAAAGTATACGAGAAAATTAGAAAAAAGGCCGATATGCCGCAAAAGAATAGTAGCAGAGATGAATGCAAAAAAGAAGAAAAAATTTTAACACACATACACACAATGGAACAAAAGTATACAAGAAAAATTAAAAAAAAGGCCGATATGCCGCAAAAGAAAACCGTAGTAATGAATGAAAAATAAATAAACAGTTGTAAAAACAATCACCGTGCGTAATTCATTGGTAAAAGTGTTTGTTTTTAAAAATATATGTACACATACGCAGAGATTGGGGTAAGCTATTATTGTTTTGAAATTTGCATAGAATGTCAGTTAGAAAAAATGTGTCAGTATGAAATCGTGTGGACGAATTGTTGAATTTAATCTGTCAATCATTGTAACAATTCTGTGTCAAAGTCGAAGGTACTTTTAAAATCTTGTGATATTATAAAGTAGAATGAAATACGCTTATTAACAAAAATAAAGATGCAGAAATGAAAATCAATTTTGTGTTCATAGTTGAACTTTTCGACTTTTTTGTGTTTTAATTGTTTTGCTTTTGAAAAAAGTGTTAATTTTAAATATTGACGCTATATAGATAATTAAAAGAAAAAAAAATGTTTTTTTCTCTGTATGTTCAGTTAATTTTTAAAGACTTTGTTGTTTGTTACGAAAATTTTTTTTCCAATGAGAAAAAAGTTATAACTGTTGATCATAGTTTTTTGTATTAATGATGTATTTTGCTTTGAAAATGTTATGTTGAACAAATATTGTAAATTGTCTTAAATGTATGTGTTATTGTATTTCACATCAGGAATTCAAAGTTTTAATTAAATATAAAATTTGTGTGAAACTGCACTGTGTCCATTGTTACTGGTATTCAGCATTTCAAGGGGCTCATAAGGGGTCAAAAATGTACCAAAATAGCAAATAACACTTTTTGCCCCATAAATTTTTACTTATCCATTAGACTTTTCTGAAATTTGTCCAAAATGTAACTTTTCCTTTGCCACATGGCTAAGATAAAAGTGTAGTATCTGTTCTTAACCGATGCTGCACTCGTTTGTAACTAATAAGTAAATGTGTTACGGACCGACCGACCGACCAACGGAAAATAGTTTGTTTTTTTTTTAAATACATACCACAAAATAATTGTTTTAGTCGTGTGCAAGCAACTCTATAAGTCACTACGTCGGTCCGTAACACATGTACTTTTTATTTCGTTTTATGTTTATTATACCACTATTTATTGGTTTCGGGGTTCCTGAATACGAAAATAACGTTTCAAATTCCTTAAATCAAATAATTTTTGTGATATAAAATGGGGGATCACTTTTCTGTATTAATTTAATATAAAATGATCACCGACTTTACAACCAGTCAGTCTCAAAGCCATTCAAGTAATTCTCCAGATCATTCAAGTTGTTTTTGAAGGATTACAGTTATTTTTAAGCATTCAAGTCATTCTTAAGGTCATTCAATTCATCCTTAAGTTCATTAAATTCATTCTAAGTCATTTACTTTTTATTTATTTAAGTCATTTCAGCCCATTTTTTTCGATCATTTTAGTTTATCTTTAAGAATTTCATGTCAATCCTACATTCACGCATTCATTCATTACACGAGAGCACGTGACTAATGGCTATTGGCCTTATTTTTAGCCTTGCAGCAAACATGTTTTCATAGCCCAGTCATTGACGGTAGAGGCAAAATAAATCGTGAGTTGAACGCTTTGGTTTCGATTCTCGGTGGTGACGCATGAGTCTTTTTCTTTGTAACTTTTTAAATCATTATTATATATTGCATCCAATCTATCTATCTATCTATTTATCTACATATCTATAAAAGTGAAAATGTCTGTCCGTCTTTTCTCTATGGTAGTTAAGGAAGCCTATTATACAGAAAGGCATTACTTTACATATTCACACTTTTTAATATATACATATGCACATAACCTTATGAACAGTACATAGGGCCCGAGCAAAACTGGACGGGACTGCTAGTATATATATAAAAGTGAACGTGTCTGTATCTGTGTGTGTACATTTCCCTACGCAATAACTCTGTCAATTTTAAGTCTACAGACTCGAAATTTGATATACAGGGTTCTGAGATTTGGGAAAATCTTTGATCGGGTTTCGTCCAGAAATTTGGTTATCAAGGGGTCAAAATTCAACGATTTGACCTTTGAGAATTCTACCAAGGTCCTGACAATTTTGGGTCTAACACTTGAAATTTTAGATATAGTTTCCTTGGACATGGATCTAACTTAAAAACTTAATTTGAGCCCAAAACAGTAAATGTTAAGCGGTCATAATAGGGGTTAAATTTTTTTTTTTAAATTGGCCTCTGCGGTCTCTACCAAATTACTCAGACAATTTCTGGTCTAAATATTTGAAATCATACATAAAGAGTATTCAGAGATAGCGTAAGCTTTTTAATCGGTTGGGGTCGAAAATTTTTAGTTACCAATATATAAATGTATGTATGTATGTATGTTTGCATATCTGCTCAAAATTTTCGGCAGAGCCAACGGATTTAACCAAGATTAGTATCGTTTCGTTCGACTGTTCAGACGACAAATATCGAAAAATTGGCTAAAAACATTAATATCTTCACCTGCAGCTGGGCACTTTTCTGCAGGGAGGTCGCTATTTTCGCCGATATTTTTTAAATTCATCCTCTCCTTTCGAGTGTCTAGCCTTAATTTAAACCTACGTCACTTCCGGTTTGGCGGTGGTCATAACATCAAAGACGTCAGGGTTTTTTCCCCGTTCTTTTCCTCCTTTGCGGTACGGTTTCAAGCCTGCCTTCGTACTAACATTTTTTTTTTGTTGTTCAACATACACATCCAGACACCCGGGCAACTTTGGGCTGAAATGTTCGTATATATATCAAGTTAAAGTGTCTGTGTACATTTACCTGCCACATAAGGGTTATTGAGATTTGGGGAAATCTTTTCCATCGGTTTTTGGCCAGAAATTTGGTCGTCAAGGAGTCAAAGTTTAACGATTTGACCTTTGAAAACTCTACCAAACTCCTCCGCCAATTTTGGGGTCCAAACACTTGAAATTGTAGAAGTAGGTTACTTGGACATGGATCAAAGTTTTTGATTTCCAAAACAAATGTTAAGAGTGCAAAATTGGGGTCAAAGTTTAAACAATTTGATCACTGCGATCTCTACCAACTTATTAAACCAATTTTGGGTCTAAAGATTTGAAATTTTACATAAAGTGTATTCTGACATAGGGCAAGTTTTTGGCCGGAAATCTGGCTGCACGGAATCAAAGTTCAAGAGATTTCCCCTTTGCGGCCTTTAGCAAACTATTCAGCAAATTCTGGGTCTAAACATTTGAAATTTCACATGAAAGGTATTCGGACATGCAGCAAGCTTTTAATCAGTTTTGGGATGAGCATTTGGCTACTAAGAGGTCAAAGTTGAAAGAGTTGACCTTTGCACACTCTCCCAAACTCCTCCGCCAATTTTGGGTCTAAACCCTTGAAATTTTAGATATAGGTTACCTGGACAGAAGTCAAACTTTTTAATATATATACATATGCACATAAAGCTATGAACAGTACATAAGGCCTGAGCAAATTCGGGCTTAACTGCTAATATATATATATAACTGCTTCTATAAATTGAGGTATATATATATATATATATATATATTAAAAGTGTGAATGGCTGTAAACTCTTTCGTCTCTTAATCATGCATCACATTTTAGAATAGTGTTGTACTTGTTCAACCATTTATTGTTTTGTTTTTGCTATTTAAAAATCTGAAGTTATGTTCTGAGCACATTTGTAATAAATACTGAAAAATTAACATCACTCTGCATAAAAAATAAATAAATTTGCTTTCATGCCTCATTGTAAAACCGCTTCCTATACCAGTAGCTCTTTTTTTTTCCAAGAACTGCAAACTTCTGAAACTCTCTTCCTGGTGAGTGTTTTCCTTCTGTTATAGACTTGGGCTTCTATAAATTGAGGTCAAAAAGCATCTAACCTCATAGCGATGATCATGTTACGTTTTTATTAACTCTTTTTATCAAGTGGCTCCACGCCTTGTTTAGAGCGATTTGCAAAAATGATGTATCGAAACCTCGCAAAATTTAAACGAAAGAACGTAGATACTTCCTGTAAAGCTGGTAGCGCGTGAAATTGTGCGAAGGATTGTACAATCTCCAACTCCACCTCTCTTGAATCGGCACTGCTAGAATACAGTGGCAAAGAGAAGTGCTAGACAACTGAAAACAATGCTGAGATAAGCAGAGAGCACATACAGCACTTGGAATTCCCAAATGGTCGCCCATTTTAGTACTGACCAGGCTCAATGTTGCTTAACTTTGGTGATCTAACTGGAACCGTTGTGTCAAAGTGATTACACCGTATATCCGAGATACTTTATTCTGAATGAAAAACATCGGCATATTAAACTGAAATGCCAAAAGCCATACACCTAATCCACTTGAACCGATTAAATAATACCTAAACATACGTAATAAATACATACAAAATATATTATTTAAATTAGAAAACGGAGTACAGGTTAGACACACACTGCCATTTAGAGCAATCTTCGCAATGCGTGCAACAATTATTACATCGGTGAAACGCAACGCACACTAGACATTATGATGTACAACAATAAGAGAGCTATTTAAAATGTATGTAAAATAGCAGTTTTCTTGCACATGCGTTTGATTATAAACACAAATTTGACTTTTCAGAATGATTCCAGATAAAGCAAATTGCTACGAAGATATAAAAGGCTATTGGGAATAAACAACCATGCCTACAGTGACACTTTAAGTATGGAGTTAAGGAGCGAAATGCCCTGTCACATACAAAATTAAACTTCTGAATGTTAGTTCAATTGTAAAGTTGTCTGAGAACCAACACGTTGTGGCCTCAGTCGCAAAGGTGAACAAGAATTAAGGAAAAAAAAACTTCAACTCGCTTTTTCAATATTTATTTCCTTATTCTCTAGTTACCGCAGGGACGCCCCTCACGTGATCGTCTACTCGAACGTACTCTCGAATGCCATCCACATCACTAACATAGTCGTCTTATCGAATTTGCTCTCTCCTTTAGTCTTCTTTCTCCTTACCGTGACGTCATTTCGCTCACGGCTCATTATTTGCATATAGCAGCCTGCGCTATATTACACAGTTGGGGAAGCACGATGCAAGAAGAGAATTTAAACGTCTAGCAGTCCGAGGGAAGAAACTTTCAGAATAGAAGGCTCTCAAACATAAAGGGACCTCTACTGTGAAGGCATATGACTTTGTTGTGTCGTATTAGTCGGGAGTATCTACGTCGATGAGACACCAGTACTACGAGTCCGTCTGAACACAATCCATTAAAGTACTTGTAAGGGAAGCATGAGGTGAAACATTGCGGCGATGTAGCAGAGGTTGGGGTCTGGTTGACAGTACATGAATTTTTAGATTAGAGATTCGTTTTGGGACTCTGTCCAATAGAGAGAGAGAGAGAGAGAGAGAGAGAGAGAGAGAGAGACTAGTAGTGGTAGCACCGGCTCAGGCAACAGGTAGCAACAATACTTAATACATGAGTGAATGGTGGTTTTCTACAGATATAAGGTACAGTCAGATATGAATTGTCTTTCTGAAGGGAGGTACTTTCTTTGCAGCAATGTTTTTATATGACACCTGACAAAAATATCCATTCTACAGACACCTGCATCATGCAACAACTCTCTTGTTACACATATATTTGATTTAAACCATAAATTTGACTTCTAAACACAACGCTCTTATAAACGCTGGTCTTATTGATGACGGCCACATTATGATGTCTAAAAATGGAATTTTCTCTCAGGTTCTTCTCATTGAGGCTAAAGTATTTGTTGTAAGAAAATTCTATTAATCCTGACACAGACTGAAAGGCAACCATTCTCTCCACTCGTTTCTCTTGAATTGTATTAATTCTTTCCCTTCTTTTTATTTCAGTCTATCCTCCCTCCATACTTATTATATTTATTCCGCCCCCGTTTTTTTTTTTTATCAACACCTATGGATATGAAATGTGACCCATCGTTCATCGCCTTTAGGGGGGGGGGCGTCTCTATTATCTTCTCGATATTATATTTATTTCGACGCTTATTCAGAATACCCCCATTAAAAGAAAGCAAAGAAAAATCTATATTATGTACATAACCGTGACGAAAACAAATATCGTGCATCAAAAATCACGTACATTTACCAAGTAGTTTTATGTCTATAAAGAAATCCATTTCAATGTACAAACGAAAAAAAATTGAGTGAAGTAATGATGAGCCTGGCTACTACCAGATGGTTGACCATTTGGGAATATGTAATAGGTGCTGTATATGGTAGCAGGGCAGTACAACTGTCAAAGGAAAAGTTACGTGCCACCTAATCTGCTAGTCTATGGGGAGACTCCAGATAGTAACTTCGCTTTTGTGGGGGCGATAGATTGCAAATATAAACGCAGTAGTGTGAGCAAGTCCAACCCGGAAACACACATAGGTAATTTAGGATCTTCTCTGGAGATGTCCCTACCACATAGAAAGCCATCTTTAATATAGACACATATTCCATGTCCATGGCGAGCTTGAAGATCAGATTTGGATGTTAAGTTAGCGTATCGTTTAATTACAAACTCATCTAGGGAAATAGTCTGTCCAATGGCAGTTTCGCTTAGGAATAATAGGTCCGGTTTAGTCTCCTGTAATTGGGTTTTAACCTCTGGACAGTTTTAATGTAGATCTCTGAGGTTGGAGAACGAAACAGTGGTGGAGCTATGTTGGAATTTGGAGATATGTGTTTAACCGTGTATTTTTTCTGGAAACTTTTCATGGAGTTTTGGGATTTGTGGGATAGGTCGACAGACTTGCTTAGAGCAGGACAGAGGGAAAGTAAGATCGAAAAAGAAACGAAGAAATATATATTTTGTAACACATAAGGTGAAGCCGTAACGATTACCCACCAATATGGCATCGAGAAGCCCTACCAGAAGCTACTGCATGGTCCAGAATCCATTCATCAAATGGCAATACATCAACCCCAATACTTTGCACCTGCTGATGGGACAGCCTCTTTAGTGGTTAATCCAAGATTCGGGTCCCTGACTATCAGGCGGATAACATCAGCTCAGTTAAAACGTTTATCTTCAGCACCCTTACTAGTTATATGGCTACAAGGATAGACATAGAAAGAGAAAAATTCCGACATCTCTGGCAATTGTTCACGCAAAATAATGCCAACCTAGAATACAGCTTTTTCTTTTTCCTTTGTCTAAAAAAATCACCCATGAAAAATTAGGACTGAGGGACAAATTAGGAGAGGCGAGAGTAACTGAAGCTGCCGATAATGCATCCACAATGCATTGTCTACGCTCAATTAAGAAAAAATGATAATATTAAGAATTGTACTTAATATAAGTTTAATTGACGTGTTTAAGGGAATGTATGGTGATAGATTACCCTCTCACTAACTGAAAATAAATAGAATTGTCCAATCTATAAATTCTATATTTAAAGTTAACTTGCTAGATATGGGTAAATTCTTGGATAAGAAAATCCATTGAATAAATCAAATAAAAAAAAATTAATTAAAATCGAAATATAATTAATATTAACATTTGAATCTAATAAAAAAGAGAAAACATATCGCAAATAAACAATTTATCTGCTAAAAGCGTTCGTCTTTAATGAAAAACTATAGGCTTAGATACAGTTTAGCGATCAAAAATTTACAAAATTAACCGTCGAAAACGCTGCTCTTGTTCCATAGTTGATGTTTAAGGAATGCGAGATACAGGGAAGGAGGGTTAAGCGAATAGAATTATCTAATCTATGTGTGCTATATTATATATAGATATCAGGGGATATCACTACTGGTTACTTCCTATTCAGGGGAGAACATCCCTGGTTGTCTCATGTTGTCAGGGACAGACAACTTATACCTATACATTTGTCTCAATCAATTACATTTTCGCAGGATTGTTGACATCTATCGGATGGGTTTCTACCACTATTTTGTTTAATATTTAATTTCTGGGCGATTATCCAGAATCCAAATGGTTTTAAGGAAACCGCCATATTTTTTTCGTTCTCACTCAACAGACTTCCCACTACATTTATTTCGAAGTAAATAAACGCTTTAGAATCGGTTAAAATACAAAACTTATCCTTGTAGGTAGAATAAATTTCCCGGACAAAGTTGTTAGGAACAGCTTGTAGCTTCAACAATGTAGTGACTTTCCTTGTCTCATTGACAACACTATATTTATAATCAAGCGATTCATACGTGAAGCTGCTTCGAATGTATTTAAACTACATTTTAATTCGTGTTATTGGAAAAATATAAGTTACGTTTGTTCGCTTTCAATCTTTATTTTTACATTTCGTCTGGTTCCACAGTTTTTCCAACATATTTATCCACAAAAAGTTAAAAGACTATTCATTCTTCCTACCACCTCTTCGACCCAGGTATATTAAGGAGTTTGCTTCATAGGACTATTTTTTCAAGCATCGTCATTATTTTTTTTATTATTATTGTCCGTTGACCAATCTAAATTTTTAATCTGGTAGCACAAAGCTTCGTTTAATTACATTTTGGGTGCCTTTCGATTCAATATTCCAAATACTTCATTTTACATTCCCGATTCACGGAATAAGCGTTTAGAAGAATTGTATTCAAATAATACAGAGCGATCTTTCTAGTTTATGACAATCGTTCGCGAGCCGTTATTTATGGTAACCATACTTTTTAATCTTTATCTGTATTAGATTCCCTTTATTATTTTATAATATGGTTTGTGTAAAAAAAATATTTAATTCTCGCGTCACGCCGAGTACATAAAGTTTGCTAATAGGCTTTCTTGTTTCAGTATCTGTTTTACTGGACTGATGAAATACGCTGGTAAAAATATGATTCTGAACATATCGGATTAAGAGTCCGCCAGAATAACATGTGTATTTTGAAACAATACAGAATTGAGGATAAATTACAGTTAATGACTGATTTTACTGGCTTAAAACCATCGCATAACTATTTCAAATAAAACCATGCGAAAACACTATTTTTTACTTTTTACACTACCCGTGTGCCTTTAGAGTTATTGTAAATATAACAACATTTAATAGAAATTTAGGCCTGCCGACTAACATAATAACAACCCCATCGACACGAGATTGTAAAAAAATGGTCATTAAAATATCCATATAGTCCAGAAATCTAAATCCAAAACTACGTCTAAAGTTTCATTCTTGATTGTGAGAAAATCTACATTGGCGTTACTCAACAAAATCTGGACGGGAGAATTTATGAACAAAAATAACATACCATTTTCTCATATTATATAGAATATGGTTATCATTCGACTTTGAAAACGCAAATCTTATAAAAGCAATACACGATAATCAATACGTCGTTTAAATGACTCCAACCTTATTTCCCACAATACCAATACAGTAAAACACAGAAAAAGCTTCTATCATATTCCTACACACCTATAAAAAAAACTATAATTAATGAAAATAGTTTGAATACCGGTTTATTCTAACTTTGTACCTGTATGTATGTATGTATGTATGTATGTATGTATGCATATATATATATATATATATATATATATGTGTGTGTGTATTGTAAATTCTAATATATTGCATATATGTGTACTCGCTCATGTAATCCTCTTAACTTATTTACCATTTTTAGCTGTTTCACTCTTGTAAAGGCCCGATCAAGACGGACAAGACATCGAGCTTTTAGGCTTTCCTCCTTCATTTTAAATCATATCTGTGTGTGTGTGTATGCATATGTATGTGTGTATGTTTATATATGTGTATGTTTTATATGTGTGTGTTTACATTTGTGAGTAGAATATGTTTTCAGCTCCGGACGGGAACAGTTTCAAGTAGCAATGACAAGTCAAAAAGAAAAAAGAAAATCAGACATGAATGTAAAAGTTAATCCTTACTTCTGTAATCCAAATTAAATTATTGATGTTTTTATTATTCATTACGCCATAATAAATGATAACAATTTATATATGCTTATATATATATATATATATATATATATATATATATATATATATATATATATATACAATGCTTATTTTTGAAATATTGTATAGAGGAAAGAATAAATAATTGAAATTAAGACAAAAACAAAAAATACGAGAATAAGGTTTAAAACAAGAATTTTCGTTTGCACGGTACCCAATATGGCCGACATGTAACAATGTGGGAATGGAATTTCTTTTCCCCAAATAAACGCACCAGGCTTATCATGTACAAAATTAAATTTTTGTTAGTAACATCAGATGGAAATCACATCTGACGAGCAGGTGAGAAAGAAAATTTCTACTAAAACATAAAATCATAGAATTGTCATCCCATTAACGAAACTGCTGTAATAAAGAGATCCAAAATGAAATAAACAAGAGTTATATAAAATAAAAAATGTAAGTCTTTGAATTTCAACAATGTTTTGTACTATATATATATATATATATATATATATATATATATATATATATATATATATATATGAAAACCGAAATTATTGTAAATCGATGATTTTATATAAATATTCTAGTAAGCAATTTAGATAACTAGCGAGTACGAACAGTGGTGAAGCATTTTTTCCATTATTCATTTATGGAGGATGTACACTAGTGAATAATGAAAAGCGTGGTTATTTTGTTTAATGGTATATCAACTGTTATTACGTTCATTTTATAATAGTAATCATTTTTATCGACAAATGTCTTAGTTTTGCAAACAAATTTTTAATGAAAAGATAACTGAACCAGGATTCTTAAAGCTGCGGCCCGAGGTCAGACCCGGCCCACCAAAGTCTTTAATCCGACACACGAAGCTGTTATGAAAAACGTAAAAATATTCAGGAAACATTTTTATAAATGGAAATGTGCGAAAATGCTGTTTTTATTTTATTTACTTATTTATTTATTTTTGTTCAAAAATGATTAAAAGATAAAAGAATGAGATGTTGGAGAATCAGTTTCACTAAAAAGCAAAGCTAATTAACAAAACCGTATATAACATGTCCAGGTCATTTTTCTTTTATTTTGGCTCGCGTAGCTCTGTAAAGTGAGCAATATGCACCCCTCCCTCGTTCTAAGTTTTGGAGACACGCGATTTAATCAATAAATGGAAAATTAAAGCGATTCATAGCTTTTCAGCAGTGATATTCATTATATCAAACATATTTGATACCCAGACAAGTCTGGGTAAATCTTCCAGTATGACAATAATTTGAGATTCTAAAAAATATTGAGTACTGCATTATGTTTAAAAATTGTGGCGTACTTCTAGTTAGGAAAGACACCCAATCTCCATTATAATACTTGAACGATGCATTATGGAGAAAGGAATTGGGAGTTATGTTTATGGAATGAGTTTTATGAAGCGTTTAAAATTCGATATTTTAATACGAAAAATAAAATAAAAATTACAACACATTTTCTGATTCCAGTTGAATAAATAATGAAATTAAAATCTAAATTAATTAAAAAAACATATGATTACATGAGATTGAAATACGTTCCCACGAGTCTTATTTATACGGACCATTGACCCATTCTCTCTCTCTCTCTCTCTCTCTCTCTCTCTCTCTCTCTCTCTCTCTCTCTCTTATTTTCACTTTTTCGCCCCTTCTTCTTTCTCTCTCTCTCTCTCTCTCTCTCTCTTTCTCAATTGTGACCGTTCTATCTGCATCTCTTCTCTTTCTCTACAATTTTAATAACTGCCTCCTCATGTGCTTTCTCTCGGATCATCCCTACTCTTACCGTTTCTTTTTCTCCATTTTCACCATCTTCCTTGTTCTTCTCTATCCCACACTCTATTCTCCTCTTTTCCTCCTCTCCCTGTTTAAGCATTTTTATTCTCTCTCTCCCCTCCCATTTAGCTCTTTTTCCATTTCTTTATTCTCCCACCTCTCTCTCTCTCTCTCTCTCTCGTTTCACTCTTGGCTTGAAGTAGTTGCTTGTCTAGCCGCACTGATGAGCTGTGATACAGCGAAACAGTACTATATGTAGATGACTATAATGCTCGCTATCTTGGTTTGAGCATATGGGGAAATGATATACAAACTGCCATTAGCGTATTAAGCGATGCTCTTTGTTCAAACGCCTAAGCTCTATTTGTTTACACAATGTCAAAACATTGTTTTCACCGTCCGGCATAGCAGCAGCCGAATAGCGTAACGGTTAGACGCGCGCTATCATTTCTGTGGTCAAGTTTCAATCCTGGCTTGAGGTAGTTTTTTGTTTAGCCGCACTGATGAGCTGTGATACAGCAAAACAGTACTGTATGTAGATGACTATATATATATATATATATATATATATAGAGAGAGAGAGAGAGATTTCCTATTAATTATTAACAGAAACACCGTTTTTATTAATTATTATTAAAGGTATTAAACGTAATGTTAAATTCCTTTAAAAGAAAATAAACGAAAATGAACTGAGACATTTGCATGCGAGTATTGTTTTTATAAACAGTTCATTTCTTGTAAGTAAAAAAAAAATACTGGAACTGAGATCGAAACCAAAACCTAAAGACAATGAGTCAAGTACGATAACCATTACACCACTCTAGTACGACTTTAAAAAGTGTTTTCAAACCTACTTATTCTTCGCATAAGGAATCTGTCATTTGAACGATTCACGCATGCGCATTCGTGAAACAGTTGACAGATAAAACTGCCATGACTCCCCCTCCCCTACGTACCAATTTTTCAATTTTGACTCCTTGGCAGCCCTTTTTCCGGGTGAAAACCGAATAAAAAGTTTTCCACGTGTTTGAAAAACCTATATACCAAATTTCAAGTTTGCAACTCAAATATTTGTTGAGTATATAGGTTGAGAAATGTCCTCACGCACACACATTTTCACTTTTATGGATATAGTTATTGATAGATAACTAGATATCGTCCACATATAGCTCTCTCGTTTTCACTTATGGTCTCTCTTTACCAATCCCTGTCTTTTTTCATCGTATCTTTCCGCCCCTCCCATTCTTAATCTATGCCTTTCTCTATTCTATCCTTCTCTCTCTCTCTCTCTCTCTCTCTCATCCAATCTTTATCTCTCTCTATCTCTCTAGCCGCCTCACTTTCTTGCAGTCATTTTATCTAGTCTACATTTCTTTACGCCCTCTTCTTCCTCCACCCTTTCCTCTCTACTTACTCCCACTCTCTTTCTCTCGTCCCCCTGATCATACTTTGTTTTTGTACTCCTTTTAAAGGGCCTATTCTTTTGTAAACGATACTTCTGTTAATTAGTGGCTTCTGCGCACCGTTTTAAGTTCTCCCTTGTAACCTGAAAAATAAGCCGACAGAATCTGAATTCCCCCGCTTTCAAAAAAAATTAGTTTTGATTTCTGAGTCTATAAATATGTAAACTAAATTTATCTTCATTCCCGAAATTCTTTTTTTTTTCTTTCTCATTTATTTTTTTTTTCTTTTTACCGCAAAACCTCAGACACAAAATTATTTAATTTGAACTTTTTAATTAAAATATAAGCCGAAGGGTAAATAGCTTTAAAAAAAAAATTACGTATCGGATGTCTTTTTGATTTTTGTTGTCATTTCATTTTTGCTTTTTGCTTTTTGTCATTTTTTTCTTTTTTTTTAAGACGTGGTTAATCCTTTATTAAGGCCAAAGAGCCACTAGAGAATAGGGGATAGGAGTTAGTAGGATGGAATTCATATCAGCCGAAATTGAAGAACATTATAGAAGTACTAAATTTATCAATGGCATCAATTACGTCGGATTATTTAATTTGTTTACCTCTTCTCCACGATGTTAGACACAGGGCCAAGAGTGGATTTGATGAAAATGTCCGAGGAGGGAACTAGATTCGAACTTTGCACACCAAGGTTTTTAGCCCGAGTCTTTGATCACTTAGCCACCGTCACACACAAAGAAATGCTCGCAGTACCTGGTAAACCCAAAGCAGTCACCTGTCTAAATACTTGCCAGGCTCTACGTTGCTTAACTTCACTGATCTGCCGAGAAACAATGTTCTCATGGTAAGGCCTTGGTTATTTATAGGACGATTTATGGTGACATGGAATAAAAGTTGATTATGTTTTAGTCTGCAGGGGAGCAGTCCTGCGATAATGTGGTCCGCATGCGGGAAGCCCATACAACAAAGCTCTCTGTGTGTGAAAATTTTGCCTGGAGTAAACATATGGATGATGAAAGGAAAGTATTTTTCCGTTATGTTCAGAAGATGAGTTCTTGCCGTGAATGTAGAGATTAGAGATTAAAGCGCAGTCGAGCGCATGTTTGGAAATATAAATAGGGTGGTGAAAGACTATTAAGATCTCTTCTGTGATAATTGTATTGCATGGATGAATGCAGTATATACCTTGCTGTTCGTATTATTTGGATTTATCGGACTACTGTTCTCATCTTGAGTGTTATTTTCACAATGATTCGGTCGAAGTAACCTCCGATCCATAGCGCAATGTACTTAAAAAAATATATTGTAAAAGTGATATTCTCCTGAATGTTGAAGGTTCAATTCTCAGTGTGAGCGACCGAAAAAATACAATTGCGAATTACTTCGAACCTCTATCCAATCATGACGGACAGAACAAGAGCATGCTACCTCGTAAAGTAAATAAAGGGCTCAATTCGAAATTCCGTCCAAATTTCCGAGTTCGACAGAAACATTCCCGGGTTCGACAAGAATAACGTCGGATATTTCATCGACCGAAACGTTACGAAAATCACACTCAAAATGAGAATAGTAGTCCGATAAATCCAAATAATATGCATAACCAATCCTCATATCAAAAATTCAGAAACACCATACGAGGGGCGTGCAATAAGTAATGCCCCTGACCCACTTCCCATAGCAGTAGAGCAACGAAACTTGGCACAGTTATTAATCTTTATCTACATAGGAATCACTCAGTGTTATGCATTTCTCCCATCGTTTGATGCAGCTCTGGAGACTTTTTGTAGAACACCCCAGGTTGGTCATCCAACCACGACGTGACTTCAGAAATCAAGGCTGCATCATCTGGGAAATGCTTTCCTTTCAAAAACAACTTCATGGCTGGGAAGAGGTGAAAATCAGAGGGTGCAAGATCAGGAGAGTAGGGAGGATGGGCAGAATTTCATAACCACACGCACGTGCTTCTGATCTGGCGACATGCGAGTTGTGGACCGGGCGTTGCCCTGCAGGAGGAGGGTACCTTTGCTGATCTTGCCCCGCCTCTTGATTTTGATAGCTTCCCTTAATTTCCTCAAAAGTGAAGCATAATAGGCTCCTGTAATTGTGGTACCCTTTGCCAGGAAATCTGTTATCACTACTCCGTCCTGGTCCCAGAAGACTGTGAGCATGACCTTGCCAGCGGAGGGCTGCACCCTTGTCTTCTTTGGAGGTGGTGAATCCAAGTGCTTCCACTGCATTGACTGGGCTTTGGTCTCTGGATCATGGTGATTAACCCAGGTTTCATCCTGTGTAATCAGTCTTTTGAAAAACTTTGACTCATCTTCTTGGCACATCTCCAAATTCATCCTCGAGCACTCGACGCGTTCTAGCTTCTGGAATGGTGTGAGCAATCTGGGAATCCATCTGGCAGACACCTTATGCATATGCAAATGGCCATGAATGATAGTTTCCACAGACTCTGTACTAATCTTGACATTTTGCGCTATTTGGCGAATAGTAATGCGCTGATCTTCCAAAATGGCAGCCTCAACTTGACGGACAGATGCCTCATCAATGGCTGAAGGGGGGCGACCAGGTCTGGGAGCTGTTTCCACAGACTTCCGGTCATGTTTGAATTAACGATGCCAGCGTTTTACAAGGTCAATAATGGGGTATTATCACCATAAGTTTCTTTCATTTCATCAAGTCTCCTGTGGTGTGCGTCCTTTCAAATACAAAAACCGGATCACTGCTCGACATTCAACAGGCTCCGTTTCGCACCTGACTGAGTTCAAACACCTGTAAAACAAACCACAGTTAGTTCAGAGCTGTAATTTGCCACATAACCTGTAGAGATATAAATCATTGCACATGCAAAATTTCAGCTAGATCAAATAACTGGAAGTGGGTCAGGGGAATTATTATTGCACGTCCCTCGTATCTTGCTGTAATACTGAGTGTGCGTGTGTAACCCTAATTACAGAACTTTGGGTCGGCGAGGCTCCTTTAGAGAATCCTTAGTTTTGGAGAGTTTCTTTAGGGGTTTACAATTGTGGCGAAGTATTTTCGGGAAGAGCCGATATCAGATAAATATTTGCAGTAAAAATGAATTTGGGGTTTATAATTAAACTAGTCTGGGTGCTCGGCGTTGCCCGAGTGTTTGGAGGTGTGTGTTGAGCAAAAATAAAAAAAAATATGGTAGTAGGCATGCAGGCTCGAATCCGTACCACGAAGGAGGAAAAGAATGTGAAAAAAAAAAACAAAAAAACGTGACGACCCGTTGCGTTTATCGCCAAACCGAAAGTGGCTAAGGTTTTAATTACGGCTGGTCAATCGAAAAGAGGGGATGACTTTCGAAAATATCGCCGAAAAACCGACCACTCCCTGTAGAAAAGTGTCCAGTTGAGGATGAAGGAATTGATGTTTTTAGCCAATTTTTCGACATTTGTCGTCCGATGTGTCGAGCTTCAAAACAATATCGATCTCGTGAAACTCCGTCGCCTCTGTCGAAAGTTTTAGGCAGACATACAAACATACATTTAAACAGACAGGTGAAATTTATATTATAGACTAGCGGGGGTACCCGGCGTTGCCCGGGTGTTTAGAGATGTGTGTGCTCGGGCAGGGGGGTGTTAATCCAAACATAAGAATAAGCGAAGTAAATATTTTAAATATTAAATCGTAAATTATTAAATATTTTATATAAAATAAATGATAAAAATTTAAAAAATCGAAAAAAACACAAAAAAAACTACCGTAAGGCAAACGAACTAATTTAAAAATCGAAAAAAAAAAAAAACGTGAATATGATGGAAAAAAACAGAAAGACGAACGTTAAAACTTCTTTAAAAAAGCTGAACAATAAAAAATAAAAATATATAGAACGTGAAAAATGGCATAATAACCTGTTTCAATATTAAACCTTTAAAAATCGAAAAAAAACGGCATCTCACACCACCATTCGAACCCAAAACATTTAGATAATGAGGCCGCACTCTACTGAACTGAGCTAAGACGACGTTGAAAAAAGTAGGTCGTTTTTTTAATATCTAGACTAAATAATGTTCCGACGTCATTTGCGTATGCGTAGAAGCGAACTTGTCATGAGAGGACGGTTTTTGCTGACCCCTCCCTGTAGAAAACTGATGATTTTAGGGTGAAGGAATTCATGTTTTTGGCCAATATTTCGTTATTTGTCGGGCGAAAGATGGTGCTTTAAAATGATACCAATTTCGTGAAAATCCGTGACCCGTGTCGAAAGTTTTTGCCAGACATACAAACACACATTTAATATAACCATAGGCAATAGTACTATTTAAGTCGGACTTAGAAAGATATAGAGATCAGAAAAAACTAATTTCAGATGTCTTTTAATGGTTTATATACTCAAGATTAATTAATCACGAAACAGACAACTTATACACGCGCGCGCACACACATAAACACGTGTGTGGGGGGTGTCTAAAGAAAGCTTCGTGGATTTTATATAATAAAACAAAATAATGCAATTTAAAAAATTTTACTTTCTGATAAATTTAACCTGGAATGTGTATGCTTGCTTGTGTGTGTGTGTGTGTGTGTGTGTGTGTGTGTATATATATATATGTATATATATATATATATATATAACTAGAAGCGGCGGGGGGGCGTAAAATACGCTTAAATATGACATTTTAATTTGTCCAGATTTTGTATATATTATCATAGTCGTGATTTCAAAAGGAAAAAATGTATTTGGGTGCCATCAGCTAGAATCGAAACCGAAAGCAAATCTATAACATCCAAAGCTGGTGACGTTACCACTGTACCAGTGTGACATGCATATGAACTAAGATCAATGTACAAAATGTAAAACGATTTTTCCAATTTTGGCTACGTTTCAACACCTTAAAAACTATTTTAATCGACTAAATACCCATAAAAGAACGGTCCATAAAAATCCAATCATTTGAGGCCATATCGCCGCTTTGTGACTTTTAATTTCGGATGTGATAGTTTGAAAATATGGAGACACAGATATAGTGCCTTTTATATATTAGATTTATTATCTAATATATATATATATATATAATCATTCAAACGGTAGTATTTGAATATATCGTGGTGGCAATTTTAGTCATTTAGAACTGCTTTAAAGCTTCACCGCTCACTCATTTTTCGACCGAATTTCGAAACAATTACAGTTTATGGATCACCTTCTCGGCTATATTGTGAAAAGATTTTTCAATTTTCCTTCAGTTTCCTTTGATGAAATATGTAAGGCTGTGAGCGAGGTTTTTTATGACTGGTTTCCATAGCAACATCGTCGCTTCAGCAGCTACTGTCGTGAAAAGAGAAGTCACTCGTGAAACACAGAATGAAATCAGGAAAGGGAGATAATTGTGGGTATTTTATTGAAAGCAGACGAGTGCCGTATATTGTTATTGCATATGTTTTTATCGGGGCAAAAAATAAGACTGAAATTAAACAAAGAACAAGTGAATTTATTGGATACATAGAAAAATCATGGATTACAATAGAAAAATGTAAGCATGAAAAGTAATATGGTTAAGCTTAAACATGGAAAAGTAAAGTACTAGTTGTTAAAACTGGAAAAAAAAGGACAAGATATTCTTGTAAAAAATATAACTTTATAACTTAAAATATTGCAGCATTAAGATTTTTTTCATTCAATTTATAACATTATATAATAAATTCTTGATGTCGCAATATTTTAAGTTATGAATTCATTATATCTTTTACTAGAATATCTTGTTCTTCTTTTACAGTTTTAAAAACTAGCCCTTTACTTTTCCATGTTTAAGCTTAACCATATTACTTTTCATGCTTGCATTTTTCTATAATCTATATATATATATATATATAAACTCACACACACACACACATATATATGTGTGTGTGTGTGAGAGAGTTATATAATCTATAGTATATTATTATACAAATTATTTATTTAAAAATTATACTTTATCTATTCAAGAGAACTACCATGCTCCTTACAATACATCTCAAATCTTCGATGACCCTGGACGTGAAGATTAAAAAATAAATGAATTATACTACACAACTAAACGCCTATATATGGATATTTAATAGAAACAAACAAATACACAACATTCGTACTCAGCAATAATATTTATATGTTCCTATTTACAATGTCTCCCCACAGGACAGAGTTAGACACCAGGGTCGTTTTTTTTAACGTGGAGAAAAGGAACAAAAATAAAAATTGTCTCAGTCGTGAAGGATTTCTCCTCCATTGACAGAGAACAAGAAATTGAAGTGCAGCATCTGAAGAACAGATACTACACTTTGATCTTATATGTTAACCACTATCAGCGATCATATAGAAATCAAAGCTCCCCGGTAAACCCGGTAGTTTTCCCAGAAGGAACATTGGAGCTAATTCACCGGACAATGTAACGGAGACCGTCGAATTCCATTTTTGGAATTGTCTTCATTTCGTAAGTCACCGAAGTTTTTTGAATAGATTATAAAGGTATTTTCTAAACAGTAAAGGTTATGTCCATGTCAATTAAACTATGATACGTCTCTGGAATATTTGACGTATAATTTTGGAATAAGAAATTTGTATTTTAACTCTCACCTCACCCTCTTGTCATTAAGCATATTAATTTCTTTTTAACATATATATATATATATATATATATATATATATATATATATATATATGCATGAATATTTACGGACAAATTCAAATTCACTACCATATATGTGTGTGAAATCGGGTTCTTGTTTGTTTTCCTGTATTTGGAGGGGGCGGCGGGAGAAGAAAAATGGATGTAGGGGGGGGGCCTGAAGTCCTTGTAACGGCCGAAGAGTCCGGCGTCAAGTTCATTAGTTCCTTTTCATTGCGAATTGTCCGGACGCGCCCTTAATTACTGTTTGTGAAGATGCGAACGTCCGAGACGACCAAAAATGGTGGTCACTATCCCAGCTGTCCATAAAGAACACACACACACACACACACACACACAAAAGATAAGAATATTTGGAACAACACGGAAAAAAATCACCAGACAGATTCTCTTAAACAAAATATTGGCGCCCAAAAATTCTATTTCTGAAATTTATTTACAAACTTCAAAATCAAGTAATGTTTGTTTTCAAATCTAATTTAGTTTATTGTTGTTATTAATATTGTTATTAATATTGTTATTATTATTGTTATCATTATTATTGTTATTGTTGTTATAATCATTATTGTTGTTATTATTATAGAATTTATTTTTTATCTCAATTTTTTATCTGTCTATATATCTATAAAAGTAAAAATGTGTGTGTGAGAACAATTCTCAACCTATATGCTCAACAAATTTTGGATCATTTTTTTTTATCTAAAAACTTGACATTTGGTAAATATTGTATTCAGGTATGTGGAAAGTTTATAATCAGTTTTCATCCAGAAAAAGGGCTACTAAGTGCTCAAAATTGAAAAATTGGTGCGTGAGAGTTGTTGGATATGTTTTTTCTGTTTGCTGTTTCACGACTGTGTATGCGCGAATAGTTTACATTACGTTAAGAATATGTAGGTTCGAAAACATTTTAAAGATCCTTTCAAGCTGGCCTAATGGTTATCGTACTTGATTCACTGTCTAAGTTTCGATTTCGATCTCAGATTACAGCAAGTGAACTGTTTAAAAAAAACAACATAATACTCGCATGTACACGTCTTAATTTTTATTTATTTATTTTTTTTTTAAGAATTTTACTTTACGTTTAATACCTGGCAAGGCCGGGTACACCTTCTAGTATATACTCAACGAATTTTTTTTATTTACAGGCTTGAAATTTGGTCTATCCGGTATTCAGATATATGGAAAATTTTTTCATCAGTTTTCATCCGGGAGATGGGTTGCTAAGGGTCAAAATTGAAAAATTGGTACTTGGCAGTTATCAGATTTGTATTTGTTAGTCAATTGTTTCACGACTGCGTATGTGCTGTCGTTAAACATGAGTTTCTTTATATTAATAAGTAGGTTTGAATCCCCTTTTTAAAGATCGTGACCGATTGGTATAATAGTTATCGTACTTGACTCACTGTTTTGGTTTCGATCTCAGCTCGAGTATTTTTTAAAATTTTTTTACTTAGATGAAGTAAACTGTTTAGAAAGAAAAAACATAATTCTCGCATACACGTTTCAATTTCTTTCCGTCTTTTTTTTTACTTCTTTTTTTTTAAGGTCAGTTTATAATAAACTAGCAGGCCGCCCGGCGTTGCCTGGTCATAAAATACGCATCAATATTTTATTTGATTCATACAGAAACTGAAACCTGCGCAAGCGAGTATTATGTTTCTTTTTTCTAAACAGTCCACATGTTAGTAAAAAAAAAAAAAAAATACTCGAGCTGAGATCGAAACCAAAACTTAAAGACAGTGAGTCAAGTACGATAACGATTCGGCCAGTGTGACACACTCTTTAAAAAGTGTTTTCAAACCGATTTATATTTACATGAGTAATATGAACTATTCTCGCATGCGCAATCGATCCACAGGAAACAGAAAAAAATTATACGCACGTATATTTTTAAATTTTTACCCCTTAGCACCCCTTTTTTCTGGATGAAAACTTAAAGTTTTCCATAGGTCTGCATAACGTATATACCTAATTCCACGCCTGTAGAGTATATAGGTCGTTGAGTATATAGGTTGAGACGTTTCCTCACACACATTCTCACTTTTATAGATATATGGATAAGAAGTCTGCATTAATTAAAATATAATATTTATGCGTATTTTATGACCGGGCAACGTCGGGCGGCTTGCTAGTATAATCTCTATTATCTGGCACACCGGCGTTGCTCGGTAGCGAAAGAGTGGGGGCGTCTCTGTTCACCATTTCCACCTTTAACTCGTTTTTCATTTTTAATTTCTATGATTTTCAATTCTTAAAACAAATGCTTCGCTTTAGTCATTTCTTAATGTTCGGCATGATCATAAACCGTACAGTCAAGGAAAAGGTGTTTTTTAATCAATGAAATATTTTAAAGGTATAAGGGCAATACTTATCAGAAAGTTCCGTTTTTCTCATCTTCTATATACAATATATTAAGTTATTTTGAAGGTTGCAAAAGTTAGACCTGAACAGCATGTAAACTGGCACACTATACTTTGCAAACGCCAATGCCATTCAGTTGGAGTCCTGTGGCGACGGTTGTCGTGCTACAAGATCAGATCGTCTGAAGATTCTGGCTGTCTGATGTAAAATGCACCAAACATTGATGCTATAATTGTTTATTTTCCCTTTGCAAAACTCAATCATGTTCTGTAAAGTCAACAACAAAAACAACGATTTCTTTTAAAAACGACAAAACCGAACATCATGAATTTGAAGATACAAACAACTTTAAGCATAATTTTTTTTTTTCCAAAATTACTGGGTTTGGCATTAAATAACTCGAAAAGGGTTGATATGCCGTCAAACAAAAGAAGCAAATCAAACGAAACTGGTTTGAACGGCGGGCATGCCAGTCGAGGACTCCATCTGGAAAATCTGTCCAACAGAAAATAGGTTATTTCGGTAGCCTGTTATCTGTCGGGCTGAGACAATCGTCTTGTGCAGTTCCTTTCTAGATCTTGCCAACTCGCTTTGGGGTGAAGTAAGCTTATTGCTTACTGCTTGAGGCACACCGACCAGGGAATGCCGACGAGGCTGCCCAAACAATTTTTAACGGCCAAAATACTCCTTATTTACGTGCACGTTCTTCATCCCCCACTCGCACCTGTCGACCTCGTGTCACGTTTTCCTGTACTGTGAGGGAAGTAAATTCTGACATATCAACATTTGATTCTGAATAACCAATTATCATTTCTTATTGGTGCGCCATGTTGTAACATACTACACAACAGATTATATATATATATATATATATATATATATATATATATATATATATATATATATATATATTCGCTGGATAACGTGATATGGAAACATTTTCAGTTTTGATCGAAAAAATAGCAAGGGGGATAACTTCTACGCTGAATTTAAGAATCTAAAGCAAGCAAACTTTTATACCTTTTACTATATTAAAAACGTAACAATAAAATTATTCTCTGCATTCGAGAATCGCCAGGTGAGGACAACTAGTCTGAGGTATAAATTTTATTTGTTTGGCTGATATAGACATCGATATGTTAACGGTTAGA
>NC_136497.1:72202424-72212718 GCF_053919585.1 Euprymna scolopes
CTTGTTTTTTCAATCGGATTGTTTTCGATTATCGATTTTCGATACTTAGTGGATGCATCCCGCTCAAATCTTACGAGAGAACACTTAGATACACATCCAGGACGTTCGTGTGAAGTTTCAGAGAATTCGGCTCAGACGTTTTGGAGTCCATACACATGGATATCTGTTTGATCTAAGATACATCTGATTCTCCTAAAATCGACGCCCTGGACTCATGTTCATCTCTCCGATTGTACCTTGAAACCTTGTGGAGTAGCCCATCCTATCAATGACCTCTCGTATTCTGTTTTATTGTTCTTAACTTTGAAATTAATGAAAAAAAAATGTCATGCCGTATGAAATAAAAACGACAGTAACAAATAAATGCCATAAAAGTGAAATTTGATTACGTGTTTAAAAAAAAAGGACAAAAGATTTTTCTATTCGAATTTATATGAATCCGTCTTTTTTATTAGTACAACAATCTTGTTTTAAGTCATTAACCTTTTTCCTGAACGTGATTCATTGATAGACCTTCCTTTCCATACAGAGTGCGTAGGTTGCTTTAAGATATATATTTTATTAAATAATAAAATAATTACACATGACCCATCATCATATAGTTCAAAGATTCTATTGTTGGCATTGGTTTCCCTGATATCGTTGTGCTCAGAATTCTGTTCAAGAAAGATATCTGGTACTTACGAGAGGGGCAACAAGAAAGGCTGCCAACATCCTACGTGAAAATGATTATCTTTTTTGTGGAAGATTTGAACTTAAGACCTCCAGGTCGTCAATCCATGTCATTAGCCACTCAACCACTGCCACCTCCCATTCCGTCTGGTAGAAACCAACTATATTTCACGATAATATATATCAATATTCTTCTTACAAATTTATTTTACATAAATAACTTTCATGAGAAATGTCGACATGTTTGTATAAAGTAACCTTCATTTCTTACAGTTTATTTATAAGAGCGAATTGCACGACTAATCTTCTGCATAAATAAAAGTGTGTGCGTGAAAATATTTAACCGATAAACTCGTAAACTACTGACCACATATCGCTGAAATTAACAGTTAAAAATAAATAATCGTACATCAAGGATTTTGTATAACGGAAATTGACACCCGCGTCTTTTAATTGAGATATGGAAGCACAGAATCGATACAATTTCCAATTATGTTTTATGTTTATTTTTTCATCCCCTTATAATAAAATATATGAAATACGTAAACATTTTATCGATAATTTTTTTTTTGATTTTAATTGTATATCTTTTCAAATAACTGTTTAATAAAGTTATATATGAGCTTAAAAAAATAATAGATAATTGATCAAAAGTTTACGTATTTTTATATATTTTTATTATAAGGGATTATAAAATAAACATAAATTTTAATTGAAAATTGTATCGATTCTGTGCTTACATACCTCAATTGAGAGACATGGGTGCCAACTTCCGGTGTGTTTGAAAGTTTTTTGGGGTTTTTTTTTTTTTTTTTTGTAGAAATCTAACCCTAACAAGCATAAGTATGGCTGAAGTATTAGTATTATTTCCATTTCAACAAGACACGTTTTTAAAGTAAATAAAATTATAAACGTTTTCTGAAAGTTGTGAACTATAATTTGTAGAAGCGCGACTTTTGTTTAGCTGTACAATGTTTACAACATATATTTTTGGCGGTTCATTCATTTCTAAATATATTTTTATGTCTCTTATCTTCAATTTTATTTTATTTTGTCTGGGGATGAGGCATCCTGTTGGATGAGATATTCACTTGCTATTTTAGACTTTCCAACCGGAAGATTTTTTTAAATATTCTAACAGTCCCTTTTAGTGAAATTGTTTGTACCTTTCTTGCACTAGGTTCACTGAGTATATTTGCTAGATAGTTCTCACATTCTTTTTTATGAGTCCAGTGTTGCTTCCATAATTACTGTAATGATGGACTAATTATGCATGGCTATTTGATTATCTTCTCTCCCTCGGATCACTAACTTCTATTATGGTTCCTTCCTTTTCCTTGTTCCATATCACTGTCGGGTTTAACAGCCCCGTTTTTTACGTATGTAGCCGTAAGAATTGCATAGTCATGGTGGATGGTATATGTCATCGTTCGAAGTCCGTTCTATTATATGCTCCCAGGACTTGCTTCTACACGGGATATTCATTTTTTTTTTTTTTACAAATGGTACAATGTGAATATGTATACACTCCATTGTGTCGCATTATATAATAGCCATCCCCCAGCAGAGCCTTAAAACTGTATGTCAGATGACTCATACTCTCTAATTTCTGTGCGGCAGAACGTGCACTTGTTGTCATTGATAAAACCAATTATATTCTTATAACTTTCGTCATTAAGCCTTGATCTTGAACAGCCATTATAATTCAGTCCTAATCACAATGGAGGGATCCGCTTTTTTAGCCAGTCTATAGAGCGTTCTTTATCCATATAGTCTTGCGTGAAATCGTTCAGAAAATACTTAGCAAACTATTGGTTGGTCCATTCTTCCAGCTTTTTGCAATGGACGTTCTTGATGTATTCTTGGCGACTCTTTAATGTTATATGTGTCCATTTGTTTTACGAAGGACATCATATAATTAGCCAGCAGTCCACCTCCCCCCACCCAAAGTCCACCCCTTTCCTCATCGTTGAAGGGTAGTGGCTACGCGGTGGACCGATGTATGACAGGAGCGGGGCGGCACATCTATGGAGTTTGAGATAATAATATTTGAATGCGTTTATGCGAAAAGACTTGGATTCGAACTTAGCACATCCAGGTTTTCAGTCAGTGTAGTTAACCACTTTCGCGTCAAATGTTCCTAAAGTGAAAACATGAGTTTCTACTTTATATTACTTTATATATAACTTTACAATTACAAACGAAAATTATAAGAATACTAGCGGGGGTACCCGGCGTTGCCCGAGTGTTTGTTTCCGGGACGGGGGGGGGGTTTAAAAAATGTTATGGTAGGTAAGTAGGAAGGATCAAACCCGGATTCATGAGTAAAAGTAGGAAAATAAAGTGTGAAAAAAACAAAACAAAAAAAACATCTGCAACGTTAACAGTTCGGCCACCAAGAAAAGTCCATTCCAGTTGTTTAGGAAAAAAAACAAAAAAAAAAACGACTACGGTAGGTCGGCGCGAACGTGAAAATATAATGTGAATTGTCCAGCACGCTAACCACTACGCCACAGAGCACTGCAGCTTAGTTTAGTGATTTTAAATAACTTCACATGAAAGAACTACGAAGCCAAACCGGTGTTCTCTTCTCAACTGTTCCTTGTGAACGATCCGCAAACGGTGTTAAGTGGTGGCAGGGGGAGGAGGAATTTATTAGAGAGAAAATATTTTACCACTTCCATTGATCTTAACCGATTTTGGCCGTGACTTCTCAGCAGAAAAAGTATAGAAATCTAAGATTATCGAGGAATTTGAGAAATAATAAGCCTATAACACACCTCAGATATTGTTCTGCCGTTTGTGCATATTATATTTGCATGAAATATCTTGATTTTTAATCCTATTAATGTCAAAATCAGACGGGAAAAAATGAGTTCATTTTATTTATATAGAGAAGAAGATATTAATGTTTTCCGTTATTTTAGAGAAGAAGAAGATGAATGGTAATATGAAGTAGAGTTTGGGTTAGTAATCTACAGAAGTCCCCATTCACTGCGAAAAATGGCATGTATTCCTCAAGGAGTTCTTAACTATAGATTCGCCAAAACCTGTTTCAATTAATATCACTTTCCTTGATGTTCAGTAAGGTACGGATTTGATTTATCCGTGTGGGAGAAACCTATCGAACGGTATTCAAGTTTCCACATACGCAAATGAACTGATTAGTGTTCTCCGATAAACAAAGTGAATAATTAATTAATGAACGGTCGTTTTACAAAAGAATATAAAAATTTGTTAACTTGCATGCAGTCGCCCGCATATCTATCTATCTATATATCTACAAAAGTGAACGTGTCTTTGTGTCTGTCTGTGTACATTTCCCTACGAAATAACTCCCAATTTTTAGTCTACAGACTCAAAATTTGATATATAGGGTACTGAGATTTGGAAAAATCTATGTGATCGGTTTTCGGCCAAAAATTTGGCTGTTAAGGGGTCAAAGTGCAACGATCTGACCTTTGAGAACTCTACCCAACTCCTCCGACAATTTGGGGTCTAAACACTTGAAATTTTATATATAGGTTCCTTAGACATGGATCTAACTTAATAACTTGATTAAAGCCCAAAATAATAAATGTTAAGGGGTCCTAATAGGGGTACAACCTTTTTTAAAAAATTACCGTTTTTTGATTTTGTTTTTGTTTTTGCTCAGTATACACGTCCAAACACCCGGGCAACGCCAGCCACTCATGCTAGTATATCTATAAAAGTGAACGCTTTACTAGTTTCATTCGAATTAACGAACGTATTCAGAAAAGGTTAAGATTTTAAATTTATTAGAATACCGACAAAAACGTCCGAAAAAAAAAGCGCCCAACGGAATGTTTTGGGCGCATACGTAACTATTTGAAAGAAAATATACATTATACAGCTTTTGCGATAAAAACGTTCAAGTGGGGAAAGAGGGGTTAAATATAAAATAAAAATGGAACGTGGGCGAAAATGCAATTAAAAAGTATGACTTTGCAAGAACGATTCAAATCTAGCATAAAAAGTAACGTCACCTTGTGAAACAAAGACTTGCTCAACACCGAACACCTTCTTCATCTACCCCTTAATAACACCTCTTCCTTAGCCGGCATTTACAAAATATAATGTCTCCTTTCGATGTTTACATAAACGAAACATAAACGGGATCTTAAACACAATGATCCCACAGACACTTTCACCCACAATTTTAGTTGAACAAACTGCATCTCGCTTAAAACTGAATTATCTCTCCTACGCCGCAAATGCATCGAAAGTGTTGTAATCCTTCTGTTATCACCATCTAACGTAAACCTTAGACTCGGTCTTATTCCATAAGTAGAAAATCAGACTCACAGTGCAATATAATTCACCAGTTTATAAAAAAAATCCGAACATGATTGAAATATTTTTCTTGCTTAATTTTTGTTCTTTTAACTTTTCACGCACGCTCACACACACACACCCACACACACACACCCACACACACACACCCACACACACACACCCATGAATTCGTTCTTCTTGCAGCATTATATTGTCATTAATTTTTGTAGCTAAGCAAAGAATTTCTAATTTTTCTGAAGAGTATCTGTACGAACAGAAACGATACTGCCATAATAACCGTCTGTTTCTGCATTACGAAACGGATATGTAAAAAAAAGTGTACCGAAATTATAGCATGGTGGAGGAGCTGTTTTTCATGAAAAAGAAATAGTTGGATCTTGGACTGTAAATATATTGCTATTCTTTCATGTATGCTCTGTTGTTTTATTTAATATACATTGAGTTTCTAAACAAAAAAGGATTGGTATACACAAAGAGTGAAATAGAATTTAAAAAAAAACATTTTACCAATGCAACATATATGTTTAGATTATTCGGACTATTATTTTCATCATCAGAGTTATTCTCAAAATGTTTAGGCCGATGTAACCTTCGACCTTCTTCAGGTTTTATCGAAGTCTCGAATCTTTACGGAATTTGATATGAGACCTTTTATTTAATTCACAAGGACCATGGCGTAAAGGATAAAGTACTAAGTATATTTAGTTCTAAGTTATATTCTTCTGGAATATGAAAATTCAATATCCAATGTAGACGATACTAAGAATACAATTGCAAATTACTTAAGACGTCTATCCGGTAATGGCTGACGGAAAGAGAGCATGCTACCTCCGTGGATTAAATAAAGGGTTCCGTTTCAAATTTTGCCACAATTCCCGTGTTCGGCAGAAAGATTTTCGAGTTCGGTAAGATATACCTGAAGAAGATTGAAGGATACATCGACTAAAACATTGTGAGAATTACACCCAGGATGAGAACCATAGTCTTAATCGTTTAAATAATACAAATTATTAATCCTCATCGCAAAAATTTCGGGAATATGTTAAATGCATTATAAGGTACAGTTATACAGCTCTATCTTGACTGATAGCGGGCATTTTGTGCGTGCAATATCTGTTGTATTGAATGGGTTCAGTTCCGATTTAGCTAAGTTGATTTCCTTGTTATGCGCCCGTCAGTGACACGCGCGCTCCAGCACGCTTACATAACGGTTCAGACACACGTGCACACACGGGCGGTATGACCGACAAATACACGCGTCTCAACATCCCCTTCCTTCCTTCCACCCCAGAACAGAAAAGGGGGGCGTTGCTGACTCGCACACACAGGCACAGCGGTTTACCGCACGGTGACGGAAGAGGAGGGGGGGGGCGCACGACTTGCAACTTTTTGATGCGCTGACGTAAAACGAGGCGAAACGCACACACGGACACAATGCACTGCCGATCTCCTCTTACGTAATTCTCCGGAACGTTTCGACATTGTTCGCCTAGACTCGGTCGTCTACTCCTTCTCCTACTTCTTGTTTTCAAACACCACACGAGATGAACGATGCCAGTCAACTGTGTCTGTCGCTGTCAATTGATATACTTCACAGACTAAGAACCGGGAGGCATCGGCTTCTCTTTAAACAACACCTCCTCAATCACAGAAGAAACCCCTTGATCTCTTCAAACTAACAAAAGTAAAATAAAACAAAAAAAATTTAAAAAAAACCAAAGGAATTTTAATTGTTATCCCCCTTCCTATACACCTCTGATGAATGTAACGAAGATGATAATTTGCAGACTTCTCGGCCCTCAGGTTGGATGAAAGTGTAGTATCTGTTTTTTCATCAGTTAATGAGGGAGGAAGCCTTCTGAACTGTGGTAATTTTGATTATTGTCCCAATCTACAGCGTACACGTGTCTAATTTTGTTTTCGTATGGAGACAAGTAAATAGAAACATATAACACCCGTTCGTCCTAATCACCATTAAAGTAATTTCAGTTATATATATATTTACCGGTTATAAAAATATTGAGGTATATATTCTATAAATAATAAGCTCAATGAAACCATTTGTTATAATACCAAAACCAGAAGATATATTTCCATTCTTCCACAAAATACGTGTAATGCGTACTTCATAAAAAAGAGGAGTGTGAATTAGCTACATTAATGGGGTTAGAAATGATGACTAGTAATTATATATATTTCAATCTGTCTGATGAAATGCCAATCTGGAATATTTTTGAACAGCATAAAGTTTAAAATTATCCTAATGGTGTCGAAACAATTGTAACACTATTGAAAAATACACACTGTGATGCAAAAAATGTTATCCTTTGAAAATGTGTATGTATATATATATATATATATATATATATATATATATATATATATATATATATATATATATTCAGAAGACTATAGATTTAGCACTACATTTAACGGTAATATTGTTTTTCATTTAAAATCCAATTATTTTATTTTACACGGGAGCTTCAGTGTTTATTTACGCAAATTTGACGTAAAATGACCCAACTCTACTCTTATTTCCTGATGAATACATCACGGGCTAGGACCACACTTTTATTAACCTTGACCTCTCTAAATCTTGTCTTATTGTAGAACACAAACAACTCGCAATTCCTTCCACTTAAGTTCTTCTTCCATTTAGAGATCGATTTCTTGTTCTCAGTTTTGAACAAACCGAACAGCAGTTGAAATATTTATCTCCCTCTGACGGCGCGATGATACGGAATAATAATCCTAAAGTGGAATTGACAGAGAGAGAGAGAGAGAGAGCACTCTCGTTTGCTAAAAGAAAAAAAATTATTGGGCGGCGCTGTCGGCATTTCCGGTAGAGGTAGCTCAGGCGATTAGAAATAATATAGACCCTTCGCAAAGATAGAAAGCAAGGTATGGGAGGGTTGACCTCTTAGAACTGCACAGAACCAGAAACATACCTTAGTTAACAGAGAAGACGTCATCTCAACATTGGCCTAGACTGTGTTGAGTTTGGTACCAAGGAAAACCCTCGGCTGAGCTTGGGTCTCAGTCGTCTGATGCTTTATTTCTTATTTCTTTTGAATAGGTAGTCCAATCTCCATTTGATTCTAATGAAATCTTATATTTCGATGGATATACATATCTCTATCTCTATCTACTATTATATAAAAGTCAGTTTGTGTGTGAGTTCTTTCCTCATAGGTTCCGAAACGCCTGAGCCTATCTTTTGTAAATTTCACATAAAGCTAATTTATATTTCTGGCAGTGTTCTTAGATATATTTTGTACAGAAATTCGAAATTCTGATGAGATTCGAAAATCGAAACCACCTGATCTTAAAATTAGTCTTTCTTCTCTTATAAAAAAATTAAAATCAATATTTTATGTTACACCGGTGTAAACTTGGCCGGTGTAAAAGTAAAATATTCTCTTGTAAAAAATTATTTTTTATCTATAAAAGAAAAAGACTATATTTAACATCGTAAAGCCCAAACATAAGCTGACGTGATATTGTAAACAAACCTAGTGGAATTTGATGAACGGCATTATCATTATTAAAAAAAAAACTTTGCGAATTAGTTCACCGATCAAATTATTCCTCGTATTATAGATTAGACAATAGAGGATTGATTCTACAGTGTATACATGAGCAATCTAATATTAAAATATCATGCTTAAGTGTACTGTACGACCGGGCTACGCTGGGCTTCCAGCTAGTTATATAATAAAAAGAATTTTGTGTGGGTATGCGTTTTTTCCCTATCGACTCGGAAACGATTGGGTCGATTTTTTTAAATTTACACTGATACTTGATGTGACCTTGAGTGTTTTTTTTTTTTTTTTTTTGTATTTGTACTGGAATGCTTTCGATATGTATGGAATTCGATCATCGAAAATATCCTATTAAAGAAGAAAGTTCGATTTTAACCAATGTTAACACCTTTATACATCCTAACCTCACAAGTGCATTTGAGAAGTTTTATCACTGCACAAGCACAAAAGTCCAGTCTATAAAATCAACTGTAGATTCTTGTATAAGACAGGGGACGCGTTTGATATGAGTGTTTGTTTTTAGAGCACAATTGAACCACGATACGTGATTTTTGTACGCTTAACTTTAATCTAAGTGATTATGTACAAATAATTTCCTAAAATCAGTGGTCGGTGCTTTTATAAGACACAGCCGCGTTCTGTTTAGAGCACAATTGAACCATGATACTTGACTTTTGTATTTTAAACTTTAAGTGACGCCATTACATATTTACAGATTTTATAAAATCAACAGAAAATTCTCTACAGTGCAATGTAGACTACAATGTATTGTGAAGTAAGTAACTGCGGAGAGGCATGTGAAGCTTCCATTTGGTACACTACGGAGAAGTAGAACCTTAACTAGAGCAAGCAATCAAGCGATTTGATTGAAAAATGGGCGATCTCACCGATTTTAATGACGATAAATATATGTCTGGGTGGAACATTTACTGATCCTCGTCCTCGTCCGAACAACGTTGGATAACCCTGCTAGTTTACAAATAAAATTAAATTCAAATTATTGGCGATATTTTAAGTATGGTATTCTATGATCTTGCGTTTAAAATGATTGACAAATAATGAAAGCCCCGATGGAATGTACTTGGGCAAATTTTAAGAGTAAAATAAATAGAGGATGAAAGATCCCACTTATTTCGCGCACTTTTGATGGTCTTGTGTCTAATTTAAAAATAAATATTAGTAGAAAAGGACAATTGATAATGCAGTGGAGTATCTACTCTGTCTTAATCAGAAAAGAAAAAACTATATAATTTGTTTCTATGTTGGTCCCCCGACAAAAGAAGGGTAGACCTGTAAATTCACCCTAGTTCGTCCGCACTTTTCTCAATAACTGCGCCTTGGGGATTTTTTTTTTTTTTTGGGGGGGAATTTTACACAAACATTAAACATGATATGAATTTAAAAAATTTTCCGGGAAAACTCCGCTTGTTCCCCTGGGGGTGCGTTTCGGGTTAAAAATGGCTAAAATTGAAACTTTTGTGATTATTAAAAAAAAATTGATGGCTTGGATTTTTATAAAACTTTCAGAAAAGTTGTAACTAACTGATTTCTATATAATTTTGTTTGTCTATACTTTGCAATAACTCTTGGGTGTGACCCAGGGACTCTTAACCCTAATATTAATAAAAAAAACAAAAAAAAAAACACTCCATTTTTGGGACTATTTTACCATATTTGTCCAAAATTTATGTGTATGTCTATTTAGCGGTTATGCATGGTGCTGAACTCAAATTTAAATATGTTAAGGCCTTGGGGACTTT
>NC_136497.1:72220318-72312818 GCF_053919585.1 Euprymna scolopes
CCACTGCCACCTCCCATTCCGTCTGTTTGAAACCAACTATATTTCACGATAATATATATCAATATTCTTCTTACAAATTTATTTTACATAAATAACTTTCATGAGAAATGTCGACATGTTTGTATAAAGTAACCTTCATTTCTTACAGTTTATTTATAAGAGCGAATTGCAAGACTAATCTTCTGCATAAATAAAAGTGTGTGCGTGAAAATATTTAACCGATAAACTCGTAAACTACTGACCACATATCGCTGAAATTAACAGTTAAAAATAAATAATCGTACATCAAGGATTTTGTATGACGGAAATTGACACCCGCGTCTTTTAATTGAGATATGGAAGCACAGAATCGATACAATTTCCAATTATGTTTTATGTTTATTTTTTCATCCCCTTATAATAAAATATATGTAATACGTAAACATTTTATCGATAATTTTATTTTAAATATTAATGCTATATCTTTTCAAATAACTGTTTAATAAAGTTATATATGAGCTTAAAAAAATGAAAGATAATTGATCAAAAGTTTACGTATTTTTATATATTTTTATTATAAGGGATTAAAAAATAAACAAATTTTAATTGAAAATTGTATCGATTCTGTGCTTACATACCCCAATTGAGAGACACGGGTGCCAACTTCCGGTGTGTTTGAAAGTGTTTTTTTTTTTTTTTTTTTGTTTTTTTTTTTTTGTTTTGTAGAAATCTAACCCTAACAAGCATAAGTATGACTGAAGTATTAGTATTATTTCCATTTCAACAAGACACGTTTTTAAAGTAAATAAAATTATAAACGTTTTCTGAAAGTTGTGAACCATAATTTGTAGAAGCGCGACTTTTGTTTAGCTGTACAATGTTTACAACATATATTTTTGGCGGTTCATTCATTTCTAAATATATTTTTATGTCTCTTATCTTCAATTTTATTTTATTTTGTCTGGGGATGAGGCATCCTGTTGGATGAGATATTCACTTGCTATTTTAGACTTTCCAACCGGAAGATTTTTTTAAATATTCTAACAGTCCCTTTTAGTGAAATTGTTTGTACCTTTCTTGCACTAGGTTCACTGAGTATATTTGCTAGATAGTTCTCACATTCTTTTTTATGAGTCCAGTTGCTTCCATAATTACTGTAATGATGGACTAATTATGCATGGCTATTTGATTATCTTCTCTCCCTCGGATCTGTGTCATTGAAGACACTAACTTCTATTATGGTTGCTTCCTTTTCCTTGTTCCATATCACTGTCGGGTTTAACAGCCCCGTTTTTTACGTATGTAGCCGTAAGAATTGCATAGTCATGGTGGATGGTATATGTCATCGTTCGAAGTCCGTTCTATTATATGCTCCCAGGACTTGCTTCTACACGGGATATTCATTTTTTTTTTTTTTTTACAAATGGTACAATGTAAATATGTATACACTCCATTGTGTCGCATTATATAATAGCCATCCCCCAGCAGAGCCTTAAAACTGTATGTCAGATGACTCATACTCTCTAATTTCTGTGCGGCAGAACGTGCACTTGTTGTCATTGATAAAACCAATTATATTCTTATAACTTTCGTCATTAAGCCTTGATCTTGAACAGCCATTATAATTCAGTCCTAATCACAATGGAGGGATCCGCTTTTTTAGCCAGTCTATAGAGCGTTCTTTATCCATATAGTCTTGCGTGAAATCGTTCAGAAAATACTTAGCAAACTATTGGTTGGTCCATTCTTCCAGCTTTTTGCAATGGACGTTCTTGATGTATTCTTGGCGACTCTTTAATGTTATATGTGTCCATTTGTTTTACGAAGGACATCATATAATTAGCCAGCAGTCCACCTCCCCCCACCCAAAGTCCACCCCTTTCCTCATCGTTGAAGGGTAGTGGCTACGCGGTGGACCGATGTATGACAGGAGCGGGGCGGCACATCTATGGAGTTTGAGATAATAATATTTGAATGCGTTTATGCGAATAGACTTGGATTCGAACTTAGCACATCCAGGTTTTCAGTCAGTGTAGTTAACCACTTTCGCGTCAAATGTTCCTAAAGTGAAAACATGAGTTTCTACTTTATTTTACTTTATATATAACTTGACAATTACAAACGAAAATTATAAGAATATGAATGGTAATATGAAGTAGAGCTTGGGTTAGTAATCTACAGAAGTCCCCATTCACTGCGAAAAATGGCATGTATTCCTCAAGGAGTTCTTAACTATAGATTCGCCAAAACCTGTTTCAATTAATATCACTTTCCTTGATGTTCAGTAAGGTACGGATTTGATTTATCCGTGTGGGAGAAACCTATCGAACGGTAGTCAAGTTTCCACATACGCAAATGAACTGATTAGTGTTCTCCGATAAAAAAAAGTGAATAATTAATTAATGAACGGTCGTTTTACAAAAGAATATAAAAATGTGTTAACTTGCATGCAGTCGCCCGCATATCTATCTATCTATATATCTATATATCTACAAAAGTGAACGTGTCTTTGTGTCTGTCTGTCTGTGTACATTTCCCTACGAAATAACTCTCAATTTTTAGTCTACAGACTCAAAATTTGATATATAGGGTACTGAGATTTGGAAAAATCTATGTGATCGGTTTTCGGCCAAAAATTTGGCTGTTAAGGGGTCAAAGTGCAACGATCTGACCTTTGAGAACTCTACCCAACTCCTCCGACAATTTGGGGTCTAAACACTTGAAATTTTATATATAGGTTCCTTAGACATGGATCTAACTTAATAACTTGATTAAAGCCCAAAATAATAAATGTTAAGGGGTCCTAATAGGGGTCAAACTTTTTTAAAAAATTACCGTTTTTTGATTTTGTTTTGGTTTTTGCTCAGTATACACGTCCAAACACCCGGGCAACGCCAGCCACTCATGCTAGTATATCTATAAAAGTGAACGCTTTACTAGTTTCATTCGAATTAACGAACGTATTCAAAAAAGGTTAAGATTTTTAATTTATTAGAATACCGACAAAAACGTCCGAAAAAAAAAACGCCCAACGGAATGTTTTGGGCGCATACGTAACTATTTGAAAGAAAATATACATTATACAGCTTTTGCGATAAAAACGTTCAAGTGGGGAAAGAGGGGTTAAATATAAAATAAAAATGGAACGTGGGCGAAAATGCAATTAAAAAGTATGACTTTGCAAGAACGATTCAAATCTAGCATAAAAAGTAACGTCACCTTGTGAAACAAAGACTTGCTCAACACCGAACACTTTCTTCATCTACCCCTTAATAACACCTCTACCTTAGCCGGCATTTACAAAATATAATGTCTCCTTTCGATGTTTACATAAACGAAACATAAACGGGATCTTAAACACAATGATCCCACAGACACTTTCACCCACAATTTTAATTTAACAAACTGCATCTCGCTTAAAACTGAATTCTCTCTCCTACGCCGCAAATGCATCGAAAGTGTTGTAATCCTTCTGTTATCGCCATCTAACGTAAACCTTAGACTCGGTCTTGTTCCATAAGTAGAAAATCAGACTCACATAGTGCAATACAATTCACCACTTTATAAAAAAAATCCGAACATGATTGAAATATTTTTCTTGCTTAATTTTTTTTTCTTTTAACTTTTTCACGCACGCTCACACACACACACACACACACACACACACACCTATGAATTCGTTCTTCTTGCAGCATTATATTGTCATTAATTTTTGTAGCTAAGCAAAGAATTTCTAATTTTTCTGAAGAGTATCTGTACGAACAGAAACGATACTGCCATAATAACCGTCTGTTTCTGCATTACGAAACGGATATGTAAAAAAAAGTGTACCGAAATTATAGCATGGTGGAGGAGCTGTTTTTCATGAAAAAGAAATAGTTGGATCTTGGACTGTAAATATATTGCTATTCTTTCATGTATGCTCTGTTGTTTTATTTAATATACATTGAGTTTCTAAACAAAAAAGGATTGGTATACACAAAGAGTGAAATAGAATTTAAAAAAAAACATTTTACCAATGCAACATATATGTTTAGATTATTCGGACTATTATTTTCATCATCAGAGTTATTCTCAAAATGTTTAGGCCGATGTAACCTTCGACCTTCTTCAGGTTTTATCGAAGTCTCGAATCTTTACGGAATTTGATATGAGACCTTTTATTTAATTCACAAGGACCATGGCGTAAAGGATAAAGTACTAAGTATATTTAGTTCTAAGTTTATATTCTTCTGGAATATGAAAATTCAATATCCAATGTAGACGATACTAAGAATACAATTGCAAATTACTTAAGACGTCTATCCGGTAATGGCTGACGGAAAGAGAGCATGCTACCTCCGTGGATTAAATAAAGGGTTCCGTTTCAAATTTTGCCACAATTCCCGTGTTCGGCAGAAAGATTTTCGAGTTCGGTAAGATATACCCGAAGAAGATTGAAGGATACATCGACTAAAACATTGTGAGAATTACACCCAGGATGAGAACCATAGTCTTAATCGTTTAAATAATACAAATTATTAATCCTCATCGCAAAAATTTCGGGAATATGTTAAATGCATTATAAGGTACAGTTATACAGCTCTATCTTGACTGATAGCGGGCATTTTGTGCGTGCAATATCTGTTGTATTGAATGGGTTCAGTTCCGATTTAGCTAAGTTGATTTCCTTGTTATGCGCCCGTCAGTGACACGCGCGCTCCAGCACGCTTACATAACGGTTCAGACACACGTGCACACACGGGCGGTATGACCGACAAATACACGCGTCTCAACATCCCCTTCCTTCCTTCCACCCCAGAACAGAAAAGGGGGGCGTTGCTGACTCGCACACACAGGCACAGCGGTTTACCGCACGGTGACGGAAGAGGAGGGGGGGGGGGCGCACGACTTGCAACTTTTTGATGCGCTGACGTAAAACGAGGCGAAACGCACACACGGACACAATGCACTGCCGATCTCCTCTTACGTAATTCTCCGGAACGTTTCGACATTGTTCGCCTAGACTCGGTCGTCTACTCCTTCTCCTACTTCTTGTTTTCAAACACCACACGAGATGAACGATGCCAGTCAACTGTGTCTGTCGCTGTCAATTGATATACTTCACAGACTAAGAACCGGGAGGCATCGGCTTCTCTTTAAACAACACCTCCTCAATCACAGAAGAAACCCCTTGATCTCTTCAAACTAACAAAAGTAAAATAAAACAAAAAAAATAAAAAAAAAACCAAAGGAATTTTAATTGTTATCCCCCTTCCTATACACCTCTGATGAATGTGACGAAGATGATAATTTGCAGACTTCTCGGCCCTCAGGTTGGATGAAAGTGTAGTATCTGTTTTTTCATCAGTTAATGAGGGAGGAAGCCTTCTGAACTGTGGTAATTTTGATTATTGTCCCAATCTACAGCGTACACGTGTCTAATTTTGTTTTCGTATGGAGACAAGTAAATAGAAACATATAACACCCGTTCGTCCTAATCACCATTAAATTAATTTCAGTTATATATATATTTACCGGTTATAAAAATATTGAGGTATATATTCTATAAATAATAAGCTCAATGAAACCATTTGTTATAATACCAAAACCAGAAGATATATTTCCATTCTTCCACAAAATACGTGTAATGCGTACTTCATAAAAAAGAGGAGTGTGAATTAGCTACATTAATAGGGTTAGAAATGATGACTAGTAATTATATATATATATATATATATATATATATATATATATATATATATATATATATATATATTTCAATCTGTCTGATGAAATGTCAATCTGGAATATTTTTGAACAACATAAAGTTTAAAATTATCCTAATGGTGTCGAAACAATTGTAACACTATTGAAAAATACACACTGTGATGCAAAAAATGTTATCCTTTGAAAATGTGTGTGTGTGTGTGTATATATATATATATATATATATATATATATATATATATATATATATATATATATATATATATATTATATATTCAGAAGACTATAGATTTAGCACTACATTTAACGGTAATATTGTTTTTCATTTAAAATCCAATTATTTTATTTTCCCACCGGAGCTTCAGTGTTTATTTACGCAAATTTGACGTAAAATGACCCAACTCTACTCTTATTTCCTGATGAATACATCACGGGCTAGGACCACACTTTTATTAACCTTGACCTCTCTAAATCTTGTCTTATTGTAGAACACAAACAACTCGCAATTCCTTCCACTTAAGTTCTTCTTCCATTTAGAGATCGATTTCTTGTTCTCAGTTTTGAACAAACCGAACAGCAGTTGAAATATTTATCTCCCTCTGACGGCGCGATGATACGGAATAATAATCCTAAAGTGGAATTGACAGAGAGAGAGAGAGAGAGAGAGCACTCTCGTTTGCTAAAAGAAAAAAAATTATTGGGCGGCGCTGTCGGCATTTCCGGTAGAGGTAGCTCAGGCGATTAGAAATAATATAGACCCTTCGCAAAGATAGAAAGCAAGGTATGGGAGGGTTGACCTCTTAGAACTGCACAGAACCAGAAACATACCTTAGTTAACAGAGAAGACGTCATCTCAACATTGGCCTAGACTGTGTTGAGTTTGGTACCAAGGAAAACCCTCGGCTGAGCTTGGGTCTCAGTCGTCTGAGGCTTTATTTCTTATTTCTTTTGAATAGGTAGTCCAATCTCCATTTGATTCTAATGAAATCTTATATTTCGATGGATATACATATCTCTATCTCTATCTACTATTATATAAAAGTCAGTTTGTGTGTGAGTTTTTTCCTCATAGGTTCCGAAACGCCTGAGCCTATCTTTTGTAAATTTCACACAAAGCTAATTTATATTTCTGGCAGTGTTCTTAGATATATTTTGTACAGAAATTCGAAATTCTGATGAGATTCGAAAATCGAAACCACCTGATCTTAAAATTAGTCTTTCTTCTCTTATAAAAAAATTAAAATCAATATTTTATGTTACACCGGTGTAAACTTGGCCGGTGTAAAAATAAAATATTCTCTTGTAAAAAATTATTTTTTATCTATAAAAGAAAAAGCCCAAACATAAGCTGACGTGATATTGTAAACAAACCTAGTGGAATTTGATGAACGGCATTATCATTATTAAAAAAAAAACTTTGCGAATTAGTTCACCGATCAAATTATTCCTCGTATTATAGATTAGACAATAGAGGATTGATGCTACAGTGTATACATGAGCAATCTAATATTAAAATATCATGCTTAAGTGTACTGTACGACCGGGCTACGCTGGGCTTCCAGCTAGTTATATAATAAAAAGAATTTTGTGTGGGTATGCGTTTTTTCCCTATCGACTCGGAAACGATTGGGTCGATTTTTTTAAATTTACACTGATACTTGATGTGACCTTGAGTGTTTTTTTTTTTTTTTTTTTTTTTTTTGTATTTGTACTGGAATGCTTTCGATATGTATGGAATTCGATCATCGAAAATATCCTATTAAAGAAGAAAGTTCGATTTTAACCAATGTTAACACCTTTATACATCCTAACCTCACAAGTGCATTTGAGAAGTTTTATCACTGCACAAGCACAAAAGTCCAGTCTATAAAATCAACTGTAGATTCTTGTATAAGACAGGGGACGCGTTTGATATGAGTGTTTGTTTTTAGAGCACAATTGAACCACGATACGTGATTTTTGTACGCTTAACTTTAATCTAAGTGATTATGTACAAATAATTTCCTAAAATCAGTGGTCAGTTCTTTGATAAGACACAGCCGCGTTCTGTTTAGAGCACAATTGAACCATGATACTTGACTTTTGTATTTTAAACTTTAAGTGACGCCATTACATATTTACAGATTTTATAAAATCAACAGAAAATTCTCTACAGTGCAATGTAGACTACAATGTATTGTGAAGTAAGTAACTGCGGGGAGGCATGTGAAGCTTCCATTTGGTACACTACGGAGAAGTAGAACCCTAACTAGAGCAAGCAATCAAGCGATTTGATTGAAAAATGGGCGATCTCACCGATTTTAATGACGATAAATATATGTCTGGGTGGAACATTTACTGATCCTCGTCCTCGTCCGAACAACGTTGGATAACCCTGCTAGTTTACAAATAAAATTAAATTCAAATTATTGGCGATATTTTAAGTATGGTATTCTATGATCTTGCGTTTAAAATGATTGACAAATAATGAAAGCCCCGATGGAATGTACTTGGGCAAATGTTAAGAGTAAAATAAATAGAGGATGAAAGATCCCATTTATTTCGCGCACTTTTGATGGTCTTGTGTCTAATTTAAAAATAAATATTAGTAGAAAAGGACAATTGATAATGCAGTGGAGTATCTACTCTGTCTTAATCAGAAAAGAAAAAACTATATAATTTGTTTCTATGTTGGTCCCCCGACAAAAGAAGGGTAGACCTGTAAATTCACCCTAGTTCGTCCGCACTTTTCTCAATAACTGCGCCTTGGGGATTTTTTTTTTTTTTTTTTTTTTTGGAATTTTACACAAACATTAAACATGATATGAATTTTAAAAAAAAAAAAAAAAAAAAAAGTAACAGAATGGATTTTCCGGGAAAACTCCGCTTGTTCCCCTGGGGGTACGTTTCGGGTTAAAAATGGCTAAGATTGAAACTTTTGTGATTATTAAAAAAAAAATTGATGGTTTGGATTTTTATAAAACTTTCAGAAAAGTTGTAACTAACTGATTTCTATATAATTTTGTTTGTCTATACTTTGCAATAACTCTTGGGTGTGACCCAGGGACTCTTAACCCTAATATTAATAAAAAAATTTTTTAAAAAACACTCCATTTTTGGGTCTATTTTACCATATTTGTCCAAAATTTATGTGTATGTCTATTTAGCGGTTATGCATGATGCTGAACTCAAATTTAAATATGTTAAGGCCTTGGGGACTTTTGGGGCTAAATGGAGGAGGGGACAAATGATGGACTTAGTAATTTCTTTTTATGCATGGAGCAGAACTCAAATTTACATGTGTTAAGGCCTAAAACGGCGCCGTTTGTTCATTTACACCAGAATTTGACGCCCTCTGGGGACTTTTGAGGCTAAATGGGGGGGGCAATGCTGAACTTAGTCATTTTTTATGCCTCGTTCACTGTGCACTCACGGGGGACCATGCATGCTTCACTTCTTTTATGAAATCTAGAATAAAAGTAATGTTTTAAAATCTAGAATAAAACGCATGTTTTAAAAATTTGACCAATTTTCGAGTCCTAACTCTAGAAAGTTAAAACTATTTTTATACACTTGTTGCGTGGAATTATCTTATTTGTCTCCCTTGCATTTATTTATCGGCAGCGTTAGACAAAAATGAAACCCTCTTCTATTCGAAAACCTAGAATCGCGTTACATGCAATCTTATTCTTTCAAAGCGGACAGACGTCTTAAGCTCCTCCTTCCAAAAATCTGAGCCTACATCTTCTGAAACATCACCTAATCTTTGAGAAAATTCTTTATCTATGACTCTAATAACATGTGTTCTTTCTTATTGTTTTGGGGGCTTAATGTGTACCCTCTTTAGTACTTATGCCTGTTGTTCTCCCCTTTTTATGTTGCGAGTTTGTCTCTGCTTTATCGTTATTTTCATGGAAAGTGTTCAACTGAGCTTCAATCTATGGTCCCTCCTCGCCAAACTTTCACAAGAAACACTAGACTAGCTGAAAACATTATCAATAATTTTCCCCACTCTTTATCTGTACCTAAACCTAAACATAGATTCCATGATCAAAGCTTCTTTCTTAGAACTGCACGCCTGTGGAATTGTCTTCCGTTTTCCTGCTTTCCAGCTGTCTATAATATGGTTGTCTTCAAGTCCAACGTGAACAAGTTTCTGATGAGCCGTTCCACTTAAGTTAACAAATTTACCGAACTTCCATTACTATCGATTACTATATTGTCCTTTTGACTACTCTACACTCTTTAACCCTTATCCTTGAGTCGCCTATCGGCCTTGATAAGTGGCGACGCCTGTGTAAAAAAAAAAAAAACACTTTCTGTAACTTTTTGGTTTGACTTCGATAAACTGTTTCTCTTTTTCTTTTTTTTAAACTCTTTTTCACCCAACTAAAATATTGGCACATAACATATAGACGTAAGAGGCTACTATTTGGAATCCTACCTACGGGCGACTATGTGGCGGGAGTTAAGCAGTGAAATGGCTGTTCACATTACATTTAAACTTCTACATACTAGTACAGCCGGAAACAGAAAGAAAATTCTAAGATCTCTCAGTCTGAGCGAAGAAAATATTAGAGTAGGAGGCTTTTCGGCATCGAAGAGTGCGTGGCAAAATGCGCTCCGGACTTTTACAACTGAGACATCAAAAGAAGCTGGAATGATGAGGACTACGAAGTTGATTAAATTCTGGAGCTCAAAAGGTGGCTCGTTTTAATGGTACCACTCCTATGTTTGCGGCTCTTAAACGTTCTGTTTTTTTTTATTTACTAAAGTAAGAGGCCTTACTTTTGAAAGGACCCTCTGTAATACGACGAGACATCCTGGGTTCTCTTCGATATCCACATTTCGCTCACTTCATTGGAGAGATATCAGTGCTGATGTGGTTGTCGATGAATCTCTTCTCTTTTGCGCTTCCTTCTCAATAACACTCTTGCGAACTTCATTATAAAAAAAAAGAATCAACAGATACAATGAGTTTGTTTTATCTGTTGCGTGCAGTTATTGGTTAATCGAATATACATATATACACTTTTGACCAGACAACTGCGCTGGACGGGGTATCTGTCTCGAATGGATGGCATGAGACTGCCTAAAGCCATGTTCTATGGCGAATTGTGCCAGGGAAAACAGGACAGACGCGCTCCGCATAAGCGCTGCAAGGATCAGCTAAGGCGACAGCTCCGCGCAGTTAACATCCCAGAGAAAGACAAGAAAGGTAGGGACAAAGACAGAGACATGTATACATCACAAACAAACTCACGCGTCCTCTGTGTGGAGTAACTATCAAGGAGTAACTATCAATACCAAAAACCTGCCCTCCGTTGGTAGTTCAGACGAAGGAGAACGATCCTCTCTATCAATTTGTCACATCTATTTATTGTGCCCGTGACATTACATAGAGTTCCTCCAATCAAACGGAAAATTCCACTCTATAAAAATTAAGCCTAGGCGGAAATTTACAATACTTACCCTAATTTTACAAATTGTCAATAATATTACAACGAATGTAATTTTAAAATGTACGTTTGAAATAAATACTTCCCGAGTTTTCATTTCTATGAATTTAAAACACAGTTTTAACAACTATTGAACCGATACGTTTTCGGGAGTTTTAAAGATAGCTTCCCCATTCTTACGTGGAAGTCTCCTAGAAGAACACTTTATCAGCTTCTGGAATCTTATATCTTGTTTTAAAATGACAGGATAGTCCGATCGTCGATGTTAAGTTTGAGCATAAACCGAAATGAGTTATAAAGATCGATGTGCGGGGACACTTTGGTGGTCGTTTCATCAATACGATATTTGATCTTGGATGAGCTTTACGCTTACTAAACCTTACGCTCCTAAACTTGTGTGTGTTTTTATCTCAATCAGCAATCAAAATAATTGTTACCGATGTGGCACATATTGTCGACGATTGAATGACGATAAAAAAACTGGGATATTCCTGATTTAAACTTGGTAGACATGTAAGGTATAAACTGTGATTTATTTGTACAATATATGGTTTGATTGTAGATATGACTAAATTTTATGAACGATTTCATGTGTGGTGTTTTGGGTATAGACCAGTCTGTATTTTTTTATTACATTTTCACCCCAAACAAGGCACATTGCCACTTTGGTGTAGGGAGCTACTATCAGGGGCAACAACTACTGGGGTACTATGTAGGGATTTGGTCAGCAAGATGTCGGTTCACGTTGCACTTCTGCACGTCAGTAGAGTTGGGGAAGCAGGGACCTGGAATGGAATTCCAAAGTCTAGCAGTTCTGGGGAAGAAACTACTGGAGAAGAAAGAGCTTATACATCTAGGGATCTCTACAGTATGGGGGTGAGATTTTGCAGCCTTTCTGGGTCTGGGTCTGTCGAGGATGTTCACATCGTGGGGGCACAAGTGCTTGCAGTTCGTTAGAGCATTCACCATTAAAATACTTGTAGAACAGGCAGAGGGATGCAACGTTTCGTCGATGGGACATTTAACTTTGTCGACTTCTTTAACTTTAAAATATGCCATTTCGTTTATTTTATATTTATTTTGATTTACTTACCTTTTCGTTGAAATTGATGAATATTGTGGTGTATCTGAATTTTTCCAAGACGGAATCGGTCGCCTTCAGATTAAATCCATATTTTGAACTGCGTCACATGTTTTTTTATTTGTGTTTTTTTTTTTTTTTGGGGGGGGGGGCAGGAGCTTCCGTCAACTGTCGTTCATTCTTTTCAAATATCGACGTTAACAATTTCAACCACTCTAATCTCACTATCAAATACAATAGGCAAAAAGAGTAGACCTAATTGTCGACGTACTCGTCTTAGATGTTTAACTTCTTAAATGGGTACTTTATATTTCTAATACGTTTTTTAAGCTAGTTATTAAAAAGGGAAGCGGAGGCGTGAGAAATGAATGAAAAGACAAAGAATAGAAATAAAAGGATGAGGAAAACGTAAGAATCGGACAATGACACGGTGTTACTATGAAAGGTCCAGGGAGAATGCGTGAGTAAAGTTATGAATGGTCCAAGAAAATGCGTGAGTAAAGTAATGAATGGTCCAAGAAAATGCGTGAGTAAAGTTATGAATGGTCCAAGAAAATGCGTGAGTAAAGTTATGAATGGTCCAAGAAAATGCGTGAGTAAAGTTATGAATGGTCCAAGAAAATGCGTGAGTAAAGTTATGAATGGTCCAAGAAAATACGTGTGTAAAGTTATGAATGGTCCAAGAAAATGCGTGAGTAAAGAATGAAAAGACCCAGGAGAATGCGTGAGGGAAGGACAACGAAAAGGCGTGAGGAAATTAGTAAAACGTCAAAGAATAGACGTGAGGAAAGGACAAATAAAAGGCGTAGAAAAATGAAGGAAAGAACAAAGAAATACACGTGGGAATAGGGATGAAATGACAAAGGAAACGCGTGAAAAGGGATGATTTGACAAACGAAGGATTTGGAAAAAAAATGATCAACGTGAGTAAATGCAAAGAGGTAGAAAATAAAAACGCGCGAAAAAAAATCTGTCTAAAATAAAAAGAAGAAACTAAAAAAAAAAAAAACGAACAAAAGAAGAGAGAAAGCGAACGATGGAAAATTGGATAACTTCGGATTAACAACAATAATGGATTATTTGTTTAATCCAATAAACAATGAACAAGAAGGATAAAAAAAAAACGAGTTAACGTTATTGAATGACTTAAGGCGTAAAAACAAAATATTTAATATCTGATTTTCTTTTTATAAAACTATAAAGAATTTACTTCTATCATTTTTCGACCACATTTTATATACCTTTTTAATGGTACGAGTGCAGCGTCTTGAAATTAGACATTTTTTTTTCTTTGAAAAATCATAAAACTTGCCTAAATAGATCGGCCTGGGTTGGAGGATTTCTTCATAAACTAATTTTCAACGCTCGATGTTTAAACTAAATCGTATTGATAATTTCTAAATTTAAGCCAGGCTAAGGTCACCACCATCAGATGCTTGTTAGCAAAACTTACATTTTCTTTTTTTTTCTTTTTAACAAACAGCTTTTGTGAGAAAATCGAATTGCCCGAGGATTAAGCTCATACAATCATATATACTAGCAGGGGCGACCAGCATTGCCCGGTCGTAAAATACGCTCAAATACGATATTTTAATTTACGCTGATTTCGTATTTATTATTACAATTTTCTATCGATTATTTCATATTATATTGTACCCAATATATAGTCATGATTTCAAAAGTAACAAAAATGATTAGAGTGGCATCAGCTAGAATCGGAATCCAAACCAAAATTGATCATGCGGATCGTTAAAAAAAATATGGCGATCATTAAAAGAAAGAAAAGAGGAAAAGGGATGACAGAAAAAAAAATAAAAATGCAAGAATAGAAAAGGGGTATATTGAAAACAGTGGATAAGAAATACGGAGATACATATAAAAATATTTTAGTGAGATATATAATTTCTGTATGGGGAAAAGATGCTTATTCAATTATATTTTCCCCTTTATTTATACCAATCCTTTTATTTGTGTAGTTCGATATACGTTTAATATAACTACAGAACATATACAAATAAATGACAAAAAATCTATATTCGAAATTCCAAGATGTTGTTCATCGTATCGATGATTACTTTCAGCATGTTAAGATGCCCAATTCTTAACACCTGTTTCGTAGCGCAGAAACAATCTTATAATTATTATGTGAATCTTTTTTTTAAATATTTACCGCTCTGACTCATCGGAAAAATAAGAACTCGTTAACTTGTAAAAGAAAAGAAAATAGAATTTACTTAAATCCAAAAAGGATTTAAAGAGTAGTTGCATTTATGATATATCCACCATCCTCGCCAAGATGAACAACATACTGTAATTTGGAATATATATATATATATATATATATATATATATATATATATATATATATATATATATAATGCTCCCTATATTAGGTTGAGCATATTGGAAAGTGATATACAAATTGCCATTAGCGTAGAAAACGATGCTCTTTCTGTAAACAGATTGAGCGTAGGTATTTGGACATTGTCAACATTGTTAATTCACTGCCCGCATAGCAGCAGCAGCCGTATAGCGCAACGGTTAGAAGCCCTGACTGTCGTTTGGGCGATCGGGTTTCGACCCTGGCTTGATGTAGTTGCTTGTCTAGCCGGACCGATGAGCTGCGAAACAGTACTGTATGTGGATGACTATATATTCAAGTAAAGAGTCGTATATAAACCATATTTTTATAGACAATATTCAAGCAAGGAAGGTATACAAAGTTATATCTATACTAGCTGAAGTACGCGGCGTTGCCAGGTTGTATATGATATATTTGAATATTCCATTCTCATACATAATTATCTTTTTGATTAAAGGAAACATGAATTCATAATGGTTCTTTTTCTACATCCAGCATGATGTAAGAGTAGTTGGTGCATTTTATTTTATAGCGGTCTCGCCAATAGACCTAATCTTCTTTTCTAGTTTTATCTTTTAGTCTTTTTTTTTTCAAAATATGATGTAAGAATTGCAACTAATTTATATCATAGTGCATATCTGAAACTGTTACATCTTTTGTTTTAACTATTAATGCACAACATATATATATATATATATATATATATATATATATATATATATATATATAAAGAAATAAAAATTACAAAAAGTTTACCAAGGTAATCAAAATGGTAAACTTAAAATATATTATAAATATTAAAGAGTTAATATTTACAAGTAAAGTAATCTCAACCAGATGAAAAAGCTCAATAAAATATAATATATATATATATATATATATATTTAAATAAAATATAATATATATATATATATTTAAATAAAATATAATATATATATATATATATATATTTAAATAAAATATAATATATATATATATATTTAAATAAAATATAATATATATATATATATATATATTTAAATAAAATATAATATATATATATATATATTTAAATAAAATATAATATATATATATATATATATTTAAATAAAATATAATATATATATATATATATTTAAATAAAATATAATATATATATATATATATATTTAAATAAAATATAATATATATATATATATATTTAAATAAAATATAATATATATATATATATATATTTAAATAAAATATAATATATATATATATATATTTAAATAAAATATAATATATATATATATATATTTAAATAAAATATAATATATATATATATATATTTAAATAAAATATAATATATATATATATATATATTTAAATAAAATATAATATATATATATATTTAAATATAATATATATATATATTTAAATAAAATATAATATATATATATATTTAAATATAATATATATATATATATATATTTAAATAAAATATAATATATATATATATATATATATATATTTAAATAAAATATATATATATATATATTTAAATAAAATATAATATATATATATATATATTTAAATAAAATATAATATATATATATATATTTAAATAAAATATATATATATATATATATATATATATTTAAATAAAATATAATATATATATATATATTTAAATAAAATATAATATATATATATATATTTAAATAAAATATAATATATATATATATATTTAAATAAAATATAATATATATATATATATTTAAATAAAATATAATATATATATATATATATTTAAATAAAATATAATATATATATATATATATTTAAATAAAATATAATATATATATATTTAAATAAAATATAATATATATATATTTAAATAAAATATAATATATATATATTTAAATAAAATATAATATATATATATTTAAATAAAATATAATATATATATATTTAAATAAAATATATATATATATATTTAAATAAAATATAATATATATATATATATTTAAATAAAATATAATATATATATATATATTTAAATAAAATATAATATATATATATATATTTAAATAAAATATAATATATATATATATATTTAAATAAAATATAATATATATATATATATATTTAAATAAAATATAATATATATATATATATATTTAAATAAAATATAATATATATATATATATTTAAATAAAATATAATATATATATATATATATATATATTTAAATAAAATATAATATATATATATATATATATATTTAAATAAAATATAATATATATATATATATATATATTTAAATAAAATATAATATATATATATATATATATATATATATATATTATATATTCAGAAGACTATAGATTTAGCACTACATTTAACGGTAATATTGTTTTTCATTTAAAATCCAATTATTTTATTTTCCCACCGGAGCTTCAGTGTTTATTTACGCAAATTTGACGTAAAATGACCCAACTCTACTCTTATTTCCTGATGAATACATCACGGGCTAGGACCACACTTTTATTAACCTTGACCTCTCTAAATCTTGTCTTATTGTAGAACACAAACAACTCGCAATTCCTTCCACTTAAGTTCTTCTTCCATTTAGAGATCGATTTCTTGTTCTCAGTTTTGAACAAACCGAACAGCAGTTGAAATATTTATCTCCCTCTGACGGCGCGATGATACGGAATAATAATCCTAAAGTGGAATTGACAGAGAGAGAGAGAGAGAGAGAGCACTCTCGTTTGCTAAAAGAAAAAAAATTATTGGGCGGCGCTGTCGGCATTTCCGGTAGAGGTAGCTCAGGCGATTAGAAATAATATAGACCCTTCGCAAAGATAGAAAGCAAGGTATGGGAGGGTTGACCTCTTAGAACTGCACAGAACCAGAAACATACCTTAGTTAACAGAGAAGACGTCATCTCAACATTGGCCTAGACTGTGTTGAGTTTGGTACCAAGGAAAACCCTCGGCTGAGCTTGGGTCTCAGTCGTCTGAGGCTTTATTTCTTATTTCTTTTGAATAGGTAGTCCAATCTCCATTTGATTCTAATGAAATCTTATATTTCGATGGATATACATATCTCTATCTCTATCTACTATTATATAAAAGTCAGTTTGTGTGTGAGTTTTTTCCTCATAGGTTCCGAAACGCCTGAGCCTATCTTTTGTAAATTTCACACAAAGCTAATTTATATTTCTGGCAGTGTTCTTAGATATATTTTGTACAGAAATTCGAAATTCTGATGAGATTCGAAAATCGAAACCACCTGATCTTAAAATTAGTCTTTCTTCTCTTATAAAAAAATTAAAATCAATATTTTATGTTACACCGGTGTAAACTTGGCCGGTGTAAAAATAAAATATTCTCTTGTAAAAAATTATTTTTTATCTATAAAAGAAAAAGCCCAAACATAAGCTGACGTGATATTGTAAACAAACCTAGTGGAATTTGATGAACGGCATTATCATTATTAAAAAAAAAACTTTGCGAATTAGTTCACCGATCAAATTATTCCTCGTATTATAGATTAGACAATAGAGGATTGATGCTACAGTGTATACATGAGCAATCTAATATTAAAATATCATGCTTAAGTGTACTGTACGACCGGGCTACGCTGGGCTTCCAGCTAGTTATATAATAAAAAGAATTTTGTGTGGGTATGCGTTTTTTCCCTATCGACTCGGAAACGATTGGGTCGATTTTTTTAAATTTACACTGATACTTGATGTGACCTTGAGTGTTTTTTTTTTTTTTTTTTTTTTTTTTGTATTTGTACTGGAATGCTTTCGATATGTATGGAATTCGATCATCGAAAATATCCTATTAAAGAAGAAAGTTCGATTTTAACCAATGTTAACACCTTTATACATCCTAACCTCACAAGTGCATTTGAGAAGTTTTATCACTGCACAAGCACAAAAGTCCAGTCTATAAAATCAACTGTAGATTCTTGTATAAGACAGGGGACGCGTTTGATATGAGTGTTTGTTTTTAGAGCACAATTGAACCACGATACGTGATTTTTGTACGCTTAACTTTAATCTAAGTGATTATGTACAAATAATTTCCTAAAATCAGTGGTCAGTTCTTTGATAAGACACAGCCGCGTTCTGTTTAGAGCACAATTGAACCATGATACTTGACTTTTGTATTTTAAACTTTAAGTGACGCCATTACATATTTACAGATTTTATAAAATCAACAGAAAATTCTCTACAGTGCAATGTAGACTACAATGTATTGTGAAGTAAGTAACTGCGGGGAGGCATGTGAAGCTTCCATTTGGTACACTACGGAGAAGTAGAACCCTAACTAGAGCAAGCAATCAAGCGATTTGATTGAAAAATGGGCGATCTCACCGATTTTAATGACGATAAATATATGTCTGGGTGGAACATTTACTGATCCTCGTCCTCGTCCGAACAACGTTGGATAACCCTGCTAGTTTACAAATAAAATTAAATTCAAATTATTGGCGATATTTTAAGTATGGTATTCTATGATCTTGCGTTTAAAATGATTGACAAATAATGAAAGCCCCGATGGAATGTACTTGGGCAAATGTTAAGAGTAAAATAAATAGAGGATGAAAGATCCCATTTATTTCGCGCACTTTTGATGGTCTTGTGTCTAATTTAAAAATAAATATTAGTAGAAAAGGACAATTGATAATGCAGTGGAGTATCTACTCTGTCTTAATCAGAAAAGAAAAAACTATATAATTTGTTTCTATGTTGGTCCCCCGACAAAAGAAGGGTAGACCTGTAAATTCACCCTAGTTCGTCCGCACTTTTCTCAATAACTGCGCCTTGGGGATTTTTTTTTTTTTTTTTTTTTTTGGAATTTTACACAAACATTAAACATGATATGAATTTTAAAAAAAAAAAAAAAAAAAAAAGTAACAGAATGGATTTTCCGGGAAAACTCCGCTTGTTCCCCTGGGGGTACGTTTCGGGTTAAAAATGGCTAAGATTGAAACTTTTGTGATTATTAAAAAAAAAATTGATGGTTTGGATTTTTATAAAACTTTCAGAAAAGTTGTAACTAACTGATTTCTATATAATTTTGTTTGTCTATACTTTGCAATAACTCTTGGGTGTGACCCAGGGACTCTTAACCCTAATATTAATAAAAAAATTTTTTAAAAAACACTCCATTTTTGGGTCTATTTTACCATATTTGTCCAAAATTTATGTGTATGTCTATTTAGCGGTTATGCATGATGCTGAACTCAAATTTAAATATGTTAAGGCCTTGGGGACTTTTGGGGCTAAATGGAGGAGGGGACAAATGATGGACTTAGTAATTTCTTTTTATGCATGGAGCAGAACTCAAATTTACATGTGTTAAGGCCTAAAACGGCGCCGTTTGTTCATTTACACCAGAATTTGACGCCCTCTGGGGACTTTTGAGGCTAAATGGGGGGGGCAATGCTGAACTTAGTCATTTTTTATGCCTCGTTCACTGTGCACTCACGGGGGACCATGCATGCTTCACTTCTTTTATGAAATCTAGAATAAAAGTAATGTTTTAAAATCTAGAATAAAACGCATGTTTTAAAAATTTGACCAATTTTCGAGTCCTAACTCTAGAAAGTTAAAACTATTTTTATACACTTGTTGCGTGGAATTATCTTATTTGTCTCCCTTGCATTTATTTATCGGCAGCGTTAGACAAAAATGAAACCCTCTTCTATTCGAAAACCTAGAATCGCGTTACATGCAATCTTATTCTTTCAAAGCGGACAGACGTCTTAAGCTCCTCCTTCCAAAAATCTGAGCCTACATCTTCTGAAACATCACCTAATCTTTGAGAAAATTCTTTATCTATGACTCTAATAACATGTGTTCTTTCTTATTGTTTTGGGGGCTTAATGTGTACCCTCTTTAGTACTTATGCCTGTTGTTCTCCCCTTTTTATGTTGCGAGTTTGTCTCTGCTTTATCGTTATTTTCATGGAAAGTGTTCAACTGAGCTTCAATCTATGGTCCCTCCTCGCCAAACTTTCACAAGAAACACTAGACTAGCTGAAAACATTATCAATAATTTTCCCCACTCTTTATCTGTACCTAAACCTAAACATAGATTCCATGATCAAAGCTTCTTTCTTAGAACTGCACGCCTGTGGAATTGTCTTCCGTTTTCCTGCTTTCCAGCTGTCTATAATATGGTTGTCTTCAAGTCCAACGTGAACAAGTTTCTGATGAGCCGTTCCACTTAAGTTAACAAATTTACCGAACTTCCATTACTATCGATTACTATATTGTCCTTTTGACTACTCTACACTCTTTAACCCTTATCCTTGAGTCGCCTATCGGCCTTGATAAGTGGCGACGCCTGTGTAAAAAAAAAAAAAACACTTTCTGTAACTTTTTGGTTTGACTTCGATAAACTGTTTCTCTTTTTCTTTTTTTTAAACTCTTTTTCACCCAACTAAAATATTGGCACATAACATATAGACGTAAGAGGCTACTATTTGGAATCCTACCTACGGGCGACTATGTGGCGGGAGTTAAGCAGTGAAATGGCTGTTCACATTACATTTAAACTTCTACATACTAGTACAGCCGGAAACAGAAAGAAAATTCTAAGATCTCTCAGTCTGAGCGAAGAAAATATTAGAGTAGGAGGCTTTTCGGCATCGAAGAGTGCGTGGCAAAATGCGCTCCGGACTTTTACAACTGAGACATCAAAAGAAGCTGGAATGATGAGGACTACGAAGTTGATTAAATTCTGGAGCTCAAAAGGTGGCTCGTTTTAATGGTACCACTCCTATGTTTGCGGCTCTTAAACGTTCTGTTTTTTTTTATTTACTAAAGTAAGAGGCCTTACTTTTGAAAGGACCCTCTGTAATACGACGAGACATCCTGGGTTCTCTTCGATATCCACATTTCGCTCACTTCATTGGAGAGATATCAGTGCTGATGTGGTTGTCGATGAATCTCTTCTCTTTTGCGCTTCCTTCTCAATAACACTCTTGCGAACTTCATTATAAAAAAAAAGAATCAACAGATACAATGAGTTTGTTTTATCTGTTGCGTGCAGTTATTGGTTAATCGAATATACATATATACACTTTTGACCAGACAACTGCGCTGGACGGGGTATCTGTCTCGAATGGATGGCATGAGACTGCCTAAAGCCATGTTCTATGGCGAATTGTGCCAGGGAAAACAGGACAGACGCGCTCCGCATAAGCGCTGCAAGGATCAGCTAAGGCGACAGCTCCGCGCAGTTAACATCCCAGAGAAAGACAAGAAAGGTAGGGACAAAGACAGAGACATGTATACATCACAAACAAACTCACGCGTCCTCTGTGTGGAGTAACTATCAAGGAGTAACTATCAATACCAAAAACCTGCCCTCCGTTGGTAGTTCAGACGAAGGAGAACGATCCTCTCTATCAATTTGTCACATCTATTTATTGTGCCCGTGACATTACATAGAGTTCCTCCAATCAAACGGAAAATTCCACTCTATAAAAATTAAGCCTAGGCGGAAATTTACAATACTTACCCTAATTTTACAAATTGTCAATAATATTACAACGAATGTAATTTTAAAATGTACGTTTGAAATAAATACTTCCCGAGTTTTCATTTCTATGAATTTAAAACACAGTTTTAACAACTATTGAACCGATACGTTTTCGGGAGTTTTAAAGATAGCTTCCCCATTCTTACGTGGAAGTCTCCTAGAAGAACACTTTATCAGCTTCTGGAATCTTATATCTTGTTTTAAAATGACAGGATAGTCCGATCGTCGATGTTAAGTTTGAGCATAAACCGAAATGAGTTATAAAGATCGATGTGCGGGGACACTTTGGTGGTCGTTTCATCAATACGATATTTGATCTTGGATGAGCTTTACGCTTACTAAACCTTACGCTCCTAAACTTGTGTGTGTTTTTATCTCAATCAGCAATCAAAATAATTGTTACCGATGTGGCACATATTGTCGACGATTGAATGACGATAAAAAAACTGGGATATTCCTGATTTAAACTTGGTAGACATGTAAGGTATAAACTGTGATTTATTTGTACAATATATGGTTTGATTGTAGATATGACTAAATTTTATGAACGATTTCATGTGTGGTGTTTTGGGTATAGACCAGTCTGTATTTTTTTATTACATTTTCACCCCAAACAAGGCACATTGCCACTTTGGTGTAGGGAGCTACTATCAGGGGCAACAACTACTGGGGTACTATGTAGGGATTTGGTCAGCAAGATGTCGGTTCACGTTGCACTTCTGCACGTCAGTAGAGTTGGGGAAGCAGGGACCTGGAATGGAATTCCAAAGTCTAGCAGTTCTGGGGAAGAAACTACTGGAGAAGAAAGAGCTTATACATCTAGGGATCTCTACAGTATGGGGGTGAGATTTTGCAGCCTTTCTGGGTCTGGGTCTGTCGAGGATGTTCACATCGTGGGGGCACAAGTGCTTGCAGTTCGTTAGAGCATTCACCATTAAAATACTTGTAGAACAGGCAGAGGGATGCAACGTTTCGTCGATGGGACATTTAACTTTGTCGACTTCTTTAACTTTAAAATATGCCATTTCGTTTATTTTATATTTATTTTGATTTACTTACCTTTTCGTTGAAATTGATGAATATTGTGGTGTATCTGAATTTTTCCAAGACGGAATCGGTCGCCTTCAGATTAAATCCATATTTTGAACTGCGTCACATGTTTTTTTATTTGTGTTTTTTTTTTTTTTTGGGGGGGGGGGCAGGAGCTTCCGTCAACTGTCGTTCATTCTTTTCAAATATCGACGTTAACAATTTCAACCACTCTAATCTCACTATCAAATACAATAGGCAAAAAGAGTAGACCTAATTGTCGACGTACTCGTCTTAGATGTTTAACTTCTTAAATGGGTACTTTATATTTCTAATACGTTTTTTAAGCTAGTTATTAAAAAGGGAAGCGGAGGCGTGAGAAATGAATGAAAAGACAAAGAATAGAAATAAAAGGATGAGGAAAACGTAAGAATCGGACAATGACACGGTGTTACTATGAAAGGTCCAGGGAGAATGCGTGAGTAAAGTTATGAATGGTCCAAGAAAATGCGTGAGTAAAGTAATGAATGGTCCAAGAAAATGCGTGAGTAAAGTTATGAATGGTCCAAGAAAATGCGTGAGTAAAGTTATGAATGGTCCAAGAAAATGCGTGAGTAAAGTTATGAATGGTCCAAGAAAATGCGTGAGTAAAGTTATGAATGGTCCAAGAAAATACGTGTGTAAAGTTATGAATGGTCCAAGAAAATGCGTGAGTAAAGAATGAAAAGACCCAGGAGAATGCGTGAGGGAAGGACAACGAAAAGGCGTGAGGAAATTAGTAAAACGTCAAAGAATAGACGTGAGGAAAGGACAAATAAAAGGCGTAGAAAAATGAAGGAAAGAACAAAGAAATACACGTGGGAATAGGGATGAAATGACAAAGGAAACGCGTGAAAAGGGATGATTTGACAAACGAAGGATTTGGAAAAAAAATGATCAACGTGAGTAAATGCAAAGAGGTAGAAAATAAAAACGCGCGAAAAAAAATCTGTCTAAAATAAAAAGAAGAAACTAAAAAAAAAAAAAACGAACAAAAGAAGAGAGAAAGCGAACGATGGAAAATTGGATAACTTCGGATTAACAACAATAATGGATTATTTGTTTAATCCAATAAACAATGAACAAGAAGGATAAAAAAAAAACGAGTTAACGTTATTGAATGACTTAAGGCGTAAAAACAAAATATTTAATATCTGATTTTCTTTTTATAAAACTATAAAGAATTTACTTCTATCATTTTTCGACCACATTTTATATACCTTTTTAATGGTACGAGTGCAGCGTCTTGAAATTAGACATTTTTTTTTCTTTGAAAAATCATAAAACTTGCCTAAATAGATCGGCCTGGGTTGGAGGATTTCTTCATAAACTAATTTTCAACGCTCGATGTTTAAACTAAATCGTATTGATAATTTCTAAATTTAAGCCAGGCTAAGGTCACCACCATCAGATGCTTGTTAGCAAAACTTACATTTTCTTTTTTTTTCTTTTTAACAAACAGCTTTTGTGAGAAAATCGAATTGCCCGAGGATTAAGCTCATACAATCATATATACTAGCAGGGGCGACCAGCATTGCCCGGTCGTAAAATACGCTCAAATACGATATTTTAATTTACGCTGATTTCGTATTTATTATTACAATTTTCTATCGATTATTTCATATTATATTGTACCCAATATATAGTCATGATTTCAAAAGTAACAAAAATGATTAGAGTGGCATCAGCTAGAATCGGAATCCAAACCAAAATTGATCATGCGGATCGTTAAAAAAAATATGGCGATCATTAAAAGAAAGAAAAGAGGAAAAGGGATGACAGAAAAAAAAATAAAAATGCAAGAATAGAAAAGGGGTATATTGAAAACAGTGGATAAGAAATACGGAGATACATATAAAAATATTTTAGTGAGATATATAATTTCTGTATGGGGAAAAGATGCTTATTCAATTATATTTTCCCCTTTATTTATACCAATCCTTTTATTTGTGTAGTTCGATATACGTTTAATATAACTACAGAACATATACAAATAAATGACAAAAAATCTATATTCGAAATTCCAAGATGTTGTTCATCGTATCGATGATTACTTTCAGCATGTTAAGATGCCCAATTCTTAACACCTGTTTCGTAGCGCAGAAACAATCTTATAATTATTATGTGAATCTTTTTTTTAAATATTTACCGCTCTGACTCATCGGAAAAATAAGAACTCGTTAACTTGTAAAAGAAAAGAAAATAGAATTTACTTAAATCCAAAAAGGATTTAAAGAGTAGTTGCATTTATGATATATCCACCATCCTCGCCAAGATGAACAACATACTGTAATTTGGAATATATATATATATATATATATATATATATATATATATATATATATATATATATATAATGCTCCCTATATTAGGTTGAGCATATTGGAAAGTGATATACAAATTGCCATTAGCGTAGAAAACGATGCTCTTTCTGTAAACAGATTGAGCGTAGGTATTTGGACATTGTCAACATTGTTAATTCACTGCCCGCATAGCAGCAGCAGCCGTATAGCGCAACGGTTAGAAGCCCTGACTGTCGTTTGGGCGATCGGGTTTCGACCCTGGCTTGATGTAGTTGCTTGTCTAGCCGGACCGATGAGCTGCGAAACAGTACTGTATGTGGATGACTATATATTCAAGTAAAGAGTCGTATATAAACCATATTTTTATAGACAATATTCAAGCAAGGAAGGTATACAAAGTTATATCTATACTAGCTGAAGTACGCGGCGTTGCCAGGTTGTATATGATATATTTGAATATTCCATTCTCATACATAATTATCTTTTTGATTAAAGGAAACATGAATTCATAATGGTTCTTTTTCTACATCCAGCATGATGTAAGAGTAGTTGGTGCATTTTATTTTATAGCGGTCTCGCCAATAGACCTAATCTTCTTTTCTAGTTTTATCTTTTAGTCTTTTTTTTTTCAAAATATGATGTAAGAATTGCAACTAATTTATATCATAGTGCATATCTGAAACTGTTACATCTTTTGTTTTAACTATTAATGCACAACATATATATATATATATATATATATATATATATATATATATATATATATAAAGAAATAAAAATTACAAAAAGTTTACCAAGGTAATCAAAATGGTAAACTTAAAATATATTATAAATATTAAAGAGTTAATATTTACAAGTAAAGTAATCTCAACCAGATGAAAAAGCTCAATAAAATATAATATATATATATATATATATATATTTAAATAAAATATAATATATATATATATATTTAAATAAAATATAATATATATATATATATATATATTTAAATAAAATATAATATATATATATATATTTAAATAAAATATAATATATATATATATATATATATTTAAATAAAATATAATATATATATATATATATTTAAATAAAATATAATATATATATATATATATATTTAAATAAAATATAATATATATATATATATATTTAAATAAAATATAATATATATATATATATATATTTAAATAAAATATAATATATATATATATATATTTAAATAAAATATAATATATATATATATATATATTTAAATAAAATATAATATATATATATATATATTTAAATAAAATATAATATATATATATATATATTTAAATAAAATATAATATATATATATATATATTTAAATAAAATATAATATATATATATATATATATTTAAATAAAATATAATATATATATATATTTAAATATAATATATATATATATTTAAATAAAATATAATAAATATATATATTTAAATATAATATATATATATATATATATATTTAAATAAAATATAATATATATATATATATATATATATATTTAAATAAAATATATATATATATATATTTAAATAAAATATAATATATATATATATATATTTAAATAAAATATAATATATATATATATATTTAAATAAAATATATATATATATATATATATATATATTTAAATAAAATATAATATATATATATATATTTAAATAAAATATAATATATATATATATATTTAAATAAAATATAATATATATATATATATTTAAATAAAATATAATATATATATATATATTTAAATAAAATATAATATATATATATATATATTTAAATAAAATATAATATATATATATATATATTTAAATAAAATATAATATATATATATTTAAATAAAATATAATATATATATATTTAAATAAAATATAATATATATATATTTAAATAAAATATAATATATATATATTTAAATAAAATATAATATATATATATTTAAATAAAATATATATATATATATTTAAATAAAATATATATATATATATTTAAATAAAATATAATATATATATATATATTTAAATAAAATATAATATATATATATATATTTAAATAAAATATAATATATATATATATATTTAAATAAAATATAATATATATATATATATATTTAAATAAAATATAATATATATATATATATATTTAAATAAAATATAATATATATATATATATTTAAATAAAATATAATATATATATATATATATATATATTTAAATAAAATATAATATATATATATATATATATATTTAAATAAAATATAATATATATATATATATATATATTTAAATAAAATATAATATATATATATATATATATATATATATATATTTAAATAAAATATAATATATATATATATATATATTTAAATAAAATATAATATATATATATATATATATATATATATTTAAATAAAATATAATATATATATATATATATATATATATATTTAAATAAAATATAATATATATATATATATATATATATATATTTAAATAAAATATAATATATATATATATATATATATATATATTTAAATAAAATATAATATATATATATATATATATATATATATATTTAAATAAAATATAATATATATATATATATATATATATATATTTAAATAAAATATAATATATATATATATATATATATATTTAAATAAAATATAATATATATATATATATATATATATTTAAATAAAATATAATATATATATATATATATATATATTTAAATAAAATATAATATATATATATATATATATATATTTAAATAAAATATAATATATATATATATATATATATATATTTAAATAAAATATATATATATATATATATATTTAAATAAAATATAATATATATATATATATATATATATATATTTAAATAAAATATAATATATATATATATATATTTAAATAAAATATAATATATATATATATATATATATATTTAAATAAAATATAATATATATATATATATATATATATATTTAAATAAAATATAATATATATATATATATATATATATTTAAATAAAATATAATATATATATATATAAGATGACATTAGTAATCTAATCTGTTAATGAAAAATGTATAATTTAGTTTCAAGCAGTGCATATCTGAACGCTGGTAAATGTACTTATATTAATTTTGAAGAACCTCTACATAAACAACATTTTGGGTGTGACCTCTAACATGTGCGTAAATGTAAAGTATTTCAGGACTTCCAATGCGTGAGCAACCAACATAAAGCTGGACATGAGAAAAACAAGGTGTCTAAAGATTAAGTTCAACAACAACTTTGTTCTTGAGCTTTATTTAAAGATATGGCAAAACTGTTTTTGTTTGAGAATTGTAAACGCTTGAACTAAAATCGCATGTCAGAAGGAATAAGGGAATTCGAGGAATTAAGTTTCACCTTTAAAGTTTCCAGTTATTATAATAGCTTCCAGAACATTACTTTTCAATGATTTTATTGCTAACCGTGTGCCATTACAGTTTAGGTGGATCAAGATTTTTTAATAATATGACTGGAGTTCTTACCTTCTATATTAGGTTAGGATGTAGCATTCCGGGCGGTTGTAGTGAAGTCTACAGGAAATTCTACTGCCTGATCTTCATTAATAAGACAATCAATTAATTGATAACTCTTGCAAAAGATTATAATTGAACATATCAACATCATTTCTAGGGGCCAAGATTGCTCGAAGCCATCCAACATTTCGGAAATGTTAAGAAATATCTGAGAAAACCTTGGTCATCAGGTCACCAATTGAATTTATGGTCTGATCACATGGTAATTTGCGCAATTGAAGATGTTTATCAAATGTTATTAAACAAATGGCAAAAAAGGGAGGTGATTTGAGGAAAGTGCTGCAGAATATGTGTTCTCATAATAACATTCTCCAAACTGAAAACGAAAACCATGGTTATCACGCAGTATTGCAGAAGTACCGGATTTTCATATCACATTTTTAATGGAAATTCGGGATCAAATCAAACATTCGATTCCCAAGGACAGTAGTACTTTTTTTTGATAGATAAACCACTTATTACAGACTAAAACGTTTGGTTTCCGAAGGTGTTACGGCATCGCGACGATTGAGGACAAAATGAGAGAATGGCGGCTTGAATGGCTAGGACTTGTGTTGAGGATCAACAATGACACTATGGCTTTTGTATTAGTTTTCCAGAAGAGCTGGGTGGAAGGAAGATGATAAAATGGGCATGCACCCTGCACAAAGATTTTTCTAAAACTAATTTTTGGCGCTATCTAGAAAAATATCTACTTTATCAAAACAGTTTTTGATTAAATATCTTTCTCATTCCGTGGAATTTTGCGCTAGTTGTAAAGAATTCGACAAAAAAGTTTGGACAAAAGCAATAAAATAAAAATAATTCTACTAAACGAAAACAATTTGGATAAAAAATATTTTTTATATAAAAAAAAAAACTATTATTAAAGCACTGTTCAAGTCTAACACTCTCAGAAGTGTGAAGTTTCTAATTGAGTAAGAACGCGAAAGTTCTCTCCCTAAAACGTTTGCATGAATAAAAAGAAACACAACTATACGTATATACGAGATGCCTCATAGATTTTTTTTATTTCGCCTGAATGGATCAGAAGTGGTAGTAAATTACATTATGATGACTGAACTTATGCATTCATTTTCATCTCTCTGCTGTAAATATTGCCTTTCATAAGGCAATCCCTGTCATGGGCGTGTGTCAGAAGCAGAGATGCGTTATTTAATTCCTGATACAAGCGAATTGAGAATGGTGATGACTAAAATGTCCGATTCGTCTGCTGCTGATTCAAGCAACTTTACACGTTGTTTCTATATGATGAACAGCAGGAGCAGTCAGTCGTTCATTAATCGGGCATAATTTTGGTCGTACATTTTTAGTAAAACCCGAAATATTGGTAATTTTCAAATGGGGAAAGTGTTCACATATGCCCCCTAGAATCCCTTTCAAAATACTCCCCCACTCCAAACAAAACAAAAAGTTGAGGAATATTTTTTAAATCGATGTCAAATATAAAAGTGAAAATGTACGTGTAAGGACACGTCTCAACCTATATACTCAACGGAATTTTGATCTACAGACTTGATATTTGGCATATAAATTATTCAGACATGTGGAAAATTTTTTGGGTTTATTTGGAAAAAAGAAAAGGTGCTAAAGGTTAAAAATTGAAAAATTAGTACGGGGTGGGGGTGGGTCATCGGATTTTTATCTGTTTGTCAGCTGTTTCACGAATGCGCATGCGTGAATCGTTCAAATGGCAGATCCCTTATGTTAAAAATATGTACGTCTGAAAACACTTTTTAAAGATTGTGTCAAGCTGGCCTAATATTTATCGTACTTGACTCATTGTCTTTAGGTTTTGGTTTCGATCTCAGCTTGTGTATATTTTTTTTTTTTACTTAAAAGAAATGAACTGTTTAGAAAAAACAATGCTCGCATGTACATGTTTCAGTTTCTTTTTTCTTTTAGGAACTCAACGTTACGTTTAATACATACGGTATTTCTATTTTATAATATTAAAATATAATATTTAAGTGCTGGGCGGCATACTAGTATCACATATATTAACGATGATCTATCGATGATGGTAATAAATGAAAAACCGCTGTTTCAACATGATATAGCCATGATGAATTAAAAGTACACAAAAGACTATAAAAAAAGCATAAACAAAATATCCGTACTAAATCCACATTCAAGCTTATATTAAATCTAAAATCGTTAACCTAAATTAACGATTGCTAGCATTCGTCGTTTTTTAGCACAATTTCCTGTTCGCCATAAATAATAAGGCAAGAACAAACCTTTTAGAATTAACCATCAAATAGAAGTACATCTACGATGGACGTTGCCAAAGTAATGCCTCCTACCATTTTTATTCCGCCTGAATGGATCAGAGTGAATAGTAACTAGTATTGTTATGATGACTAATGCATTCTATGACCTGAAAATTTAATCTCTCTGGTGCAGATATTGATGGTGAGACTCTAAAATAGCAACCCTTGTCATAGACGTGCGTCAGAAGCAGAGATGCCTCATTGAATTCTTCCATGCAGCAAATATATTGAAATAATCAATATTCATCGGCGCCTGTTGGACGTTTACGAAGCCAATACAGTTGATGTCAGCACAATAGATGGGTTCGTCGATTTCATAGTGGCAACAGATGTGAGTGGCAAAGCGTGCTCCCGGAATTTACAAACAAGGCATCAAAAGAGGCTGACGAAAGTGTATTGAGAATGGTGGTGACAATGTAGAAAGATAAACTCTGGAGCACAAATGGTGGCTAGTTTTAATGATACTACTTTCTTTGTAGATTATACTTGATGTCATCTTCATTTCCAGCCGAATGTTACTAAGTACTTTATCCATTACACCGTGGTTTCTGTGGACAATTCTGGTATGAGTTTTAGGAGCCTTAAACTTTTTTAGATGTACAATATTAATTTGTTATTTCTTTTAATTTACAAAATAAATAAATAAAATAAAAATCTCATCATCATCCGAAGATTAGCTTATTGGCATTGGTTTCCCCGATATTTTTCGAGTTCGAATTTTTTTTTTTTTTTCTAGAAAGACATCGGGTACTTACAGCAGGGACCACGTGAAGGTTGCCAAATTCAATATTTTAGGGTAGGGATAGACATTCTATTTATAGAATAAATCACACTTTGTTTCTGGGCCAGGCGTTCAATATGACATAAACGGAAAGTTGAGGGGTAGAAAGAAATAGAAAAAAAAATTCCTTTGCTTTTAACCTTTTTTTTTTTTTTTTTATCCTATTTTGAAAACAGTCTTTTGTATCGGAGATAAACTTATTTTCTTAATCCGGCTTTTTTTCTTTTTTTTTTTTTTTTCAATTAATAACTCAACTGCAATTTTTTTTTTTTTTTTTTTTATATTTCCGCATTGGATTATACATTTCAGTTACCTGTATTTCAATTTCACTTCGCCCATATCATGGTTGAACTATTCAACCATTTCATTTTCATTGGTTTATCTCGCTTTCATCATCGAACCTGGACTTTATTCGAATTATCTATTTGACTTGTTGCTTATCAGCTTTCACGCAAATATGATTTCTTTTCATAATGTTTAGTTTCCAATTTATGTGCGAAATATCAAAATGTATAGGCTGCCTATAAATATCATTTTTCTAACGATATGAGCCATTCATTGAAACTCCATGGAATAAGGAAAACTGTTTAATGTGTTTATTGTTATTCTTTGTCGAAAAATGAATTTGTGAATTTTACGTCATATAATTTAAATCCAATTATCTTAAAAACAATACATTATTTTACTTTGTCATAATTTTGAATTACATTATTTTTAATAAATTTTAAATTCCGTCTTTTTTTTTCTTTTTAAAGACTTGTAAAGAGACTTTCACACTTTGTTTAAAAAAATGAAAGAAAACTTAATGGTTGCTTTTTCAGTAAAATAGACAATAGATCAATTAATATATATTTTTTTAATTATTGAAATATAGTTATTTAATTTTACAATTTCAGATTGAATTTAAAATATTTTTTTTTTTACTTATATATGTAGCCAACATTTATTTAAATAAAAATAATACATTTACTTTAATTTATTTTTTTAGGCTTACCTTTTTCTAGGCTTATATATAATGAGACAGAGTGAGATAGAGGGGGAGGAGATATTGAAACAGTCATCATTTTCGCTTTAACGTCCATTTTACATGCTAGCATGTGTTGGACAGCTTTTCCGAAATTAATTAAAAAAACTATCATGCCAGATCTTTATCCTTTCCTCTGTCGAGTCCATATTTATCACTTTCTCCCCCGTTTTCCTCATCCATTCTTTCCATGTGGCCATCCCATCAAAGTCTCCTGTTCTGCCCACATCTTCCTATATTGTTAAGATTTAATCTTATTCTGAGGTCATCAGAACTAAGCCTGCTTTTATACATCCATATATGCATTATACGCCCATCATATCATCCTCACATCATTCCTCTCCATGCAACATATGTCCTCAACCCTCATTGGCAAGGTTTCACTTACATATATTATCACATTGCATACTCATGCCTGACAGACCATTCCTAGGATTGTAATCACACCAGCAGCAAATCCTTATGTGCTTTAATGGTAGTATCAAAGTAATAAAACTTTGAAACAACCTCAATAGCTTTGCCATTCAAGTATAATGTAATGTAATTCCGGAAAGTCTTCTACTCTAATAGCCTCTTCCTTCGAACTGCTAAACTTTGGAATTCCCTCCTGCGTCCTTACTTCCCTGACTGTACTGACATGCATTAGTTCAAGTGTAATTTGAATTGACATCTTGCTGCTCAACTCCTTATATTATATCCCTATAAAATTTGGTCCCAAATGATAACTTCTTACGTCAGTTTACCTTGTTTGAAATGAAATAAGTTATATATATATATATATATATATATATACTAGCAGGGTGACCCGACGTTGCCTGGGATTTAATGATGATCAACGAATGTTTCACACTCACATATTTTTATTTTCATCGAAATCGGTGACAAATCAATTAATTACCTGTTCTAATTGAGAACCCATCGGGATGCACCTAAAGGAAGCTTCACATGCCTCTCACAGTGACTTAGTTCACTATATTATAGTCTACATTGCACAGTAGAGAATCTAGATAACTTTTATATATAATGGCTTGAATTAAAATTTAAAATGCAAAAGTCAAGTATCATGCTTCAATTGTGTCTGAGAGAGAAACATTCAGTTTGAACGCACCCCTGTCATATCAAAGAATCTACGGTTAATTTTATATGTCGAACCCTTCAGCTTGTGTGGTAATAAAACTTCTCAAAGGCACTTGCGATGTTGGGCTGTGGAAGGTGTTAACTTTGGTCAAAATCGCGTGTTTCATTTTTCATTAGATTATTTCGATTATTGATACTTATCGAAGACATTCCGACACAAAACCTATCTAAGAACATTGCCAGACACAGTGAAATTTATTAAAAATCGTCCCAGCCGTTTTCCAGTCTGTAGGAAATTGAACTCGCAGACACAGGCAAATGTCCTTTTATATAATAGTATGTATATATTATTTAACTATATCTGAACTCATCTGTGTCTATTCTCACCCTTCTTGCATATAAACAGAAGGCCTTATTAAAAAATTACAAGATTTATAAAGAAGAAATAAAACAAACTTGATCCAGAGTTGTTTCCATACGCATTCTATCAATAAAAGAAATAATTGTAATGAGTTATACATCCCCACTTTGTACGGTTTCAAATTGAGCATAATATTAGTTATAAAATTGTTAATATTTTAGTAGTTGTTAATATTAGTAGTTAGCCAGTGATACTTTTTGTTAGATCAATTTGGATGGTTAAAAAGCGAGAAAAACGGAGTTTTTTTTTGTATTTTTTTAAATTTCAAAACAAAATGAAAACCAAGAATTTATTTTTAAATCTTTTTATTGCATACAAAAAAAAGGGGGGAGGGGAGAAACACCATCTACTTGACAGTGCAAAAACTTCATACTCCACTATATAAAAATACATTAATATGGTACCAGAATATGCATACGTACAGGTGCTGACATAATAGTCATGCAAGGGGGGAGAAGGCGAGTTTGCAAGAGGAAGGGGAGGAGGAGAGTTTGGAGGGCAAGAGAGGAAGAAAGTGTAATAAATATTTGAGAGAGAACTAGAACTACGATCTTGAAAAAACAAAACAAAAAAACCTAACGTTCAATTCAGCTTATTTGACAGTTTGTAAAATAAAATAATTGAATAATTACTCAAGTATATACAGATAATGAATTTTAATTATTTATTTCAAGAGTGCTCAATAGGCGAGTAGAGCTTAGTAGTAGTACGAAAATAGCTCTGGTAAATAAACTACATAGAAATATTTAGCCTGATGATTTCCTTTCAGGGAATGAAGCACAAGCGTTTCTGTGTAGCCTACTTCCAATAAGCATATTGTCTTACTACTATAGATAAACATGAAAGAGGGTGGCAAAAAAAGTAGATTAGCTCAATCTGCTCACAATTTTTATGGTATTATCGCAATTTCGCATTCGTTCACAATTACAGTGTGTGTGTGTGTGTGTGTGTGTGTGTTGATTAAATATCCCTGATTTCAATTTCTTTTGTTTATTCATCATGGTAAATAGTTTGACTGCCCTCCCTCTCCAATATATATAACTGAATAATAATGAGTTTTGCTTATGCAAATGCATGCAATGAGATCCCATCATTCCAAGCACAAAAATAAATGACTACTTATTATTATCGATGAGGATTTCAATAATAATTAAAAAAAAAAAAAAAAAAAAAAAAAGAATTTTTTTTTTAAAAGTTTAATTTTGAGGTATTTACGGTATTGAATTGACTACATCTGTACAATATATACATTGTATCACCTGCTTCAACATATAATAATCTGATATATATAAATTTTAGCAAAAAAAAAAAAAAAAAATGTCCCATATGTATGTATGTATAGCTCTGTTCTCAGTTTCATTTTTTTTTTTTTTTTTCAAGTTTAATTTGATGTATTTTTTGTAAAATACAGATTTTAAGAGATCAAAACTGGGGGGATTAAAACAGCAGAATTTAAATTTTACATTATATATATATATTATAAAAAGTCCTACCATAACCACACCCAACATAAGAAACCTCAATCCCACCTTTGCACCGATTCCTCCTGCACATTTCTTTTAAGTACAGACTTAAAAGTTCGAGATAATATCAAAATTATATATATATATATATATATATATATATATATATATATATATATATATCTTTATCGCTTAAGAGAAGCAAACTCCTAGTGCTCATCTATATGTGATGATATACAAAATCAAAGTGAATATTCATAAGAAACCTACAGTTCCATATATAAAATGCAATTGTTCCTAGGATTGGCAATTTCAGTGTAATTCTTTTTTCAGTCAACCTGTTGATGGAAGAAAATATTACTTTGAAATCCTCTCCCCCCCCCCCAGGATAAAATGGCATATCTTATTGAAAACCATAGTTTTCATTTGACTATTAACTTAGATTTAGTATGATATCACAGAAATATATTGCTCTATAAGATACCAGTACATCCAGATTCCTCCTTACAAGAGGATGATTGGCTGGTTAAGCCCTATATAATGACTGGTACACCAGTTTGAGAGAGATGTCAAAAGGATATATCAGCACCGACCACGAAAATTCGTTCTGTAAGGCGACTCACAAGATCATTAATCAGATACCGTAGCCAAGACCACTCAACTACTTCAAATATAGCCCTTATATGGGACATTATATAAATACATTTTGATATTTAAAAATTTTTTATAAATAAATGTTATACAAATATTAAAAAAACAAAAACAAAAAAAAAACCCGAAGGATTGAGCAGGGGGAGATCCTTTTTCTTCTACAGGTTAAAAATAATAATGTGCATATTTTTTTGTTATTGTTTTTTTTTTATATTTACAAACATTTATTTAATTATATTACATGTCTACAATGTTTATCGTCAGCGACTTCTTCCACAATCAAATTAATACATACTTCAGGAATGCATCGCATAAGAAATCAAAATTCCCATAAAAAAAAAAGCTCCGGTTCACCCTCAGCAGACATATACACAACACTGAATAACTATTCTATAAGCCACTTCATTGTTTGTAACGACAATAGAAAGAAAAAGATTTTTTATTTAAATATATACACGTCAAGGTCAAAACTGACTTCCTGCACCCCCCCCCCGCCATTGTAATCACTCAATTTTGTCTTAAAAAAGAAAAAAAAACTTCAAATATAATTAAACAATTTAATTGTTTTAAATAATCGAAAACAAAACTGAAAAAAGGTATAATGAAGATTGATAAAAATTGAAATATTTCACTAACCTTAATATGCAAAAGAGTGAAAGAAGGAAGGAAAGAAAATAGGGTAACGAAAGTTGAATCTTAAAAACGTTAAATTAAAAAAAAAATCGAATCTTAAAATATATATATATATATATATATATATAATCAAATAAAGAAGCGAAAACTGTTTATTTAATTGACTAAATTATTTTTACATCAAAAATTGTAATTATCGCGGTGTAAATATAGGCACAAATAATTCGATTTGCCAAATCTGTAATATATATATATATATGTCAGTTCTGCTAGCAAAATGAATTCATTGGATATAGAATATGGGTATATATTTATTTAATTAAAAAATGTACCCAAATTTAATTTCAATAGATTAGTAGATTTAGCTCAAGTTTTTTTTTTTTTTTTTTTTTTTTTTTTTTTTGCAATTTGTATTATTTGAATTAAACAATTAACACCCTCTTTTTTGGAGGGGGCTTTTCGAAAATAAGACAAACTACTGCATTAATATTCCACACCTCGATATATTCGATAATTTAAGGCATAACATATAAAGCTCTCTTAGCTTTGGATGCTTGCAGGACTGATCTTTACCCCAAATTTGTAGAGCTAAGTTGCAATGAATTGCTTGAACAATCTCATCAACAGCACTTTAGTCTGCCACCAACACATACAGCATTTGCTCATAGCAAATTGACTTTCATAAATGGCCGCCCTCAGGCTCAAAATCCTATCTTCACTGAACTGATAAGAATTAATGTCCCGTGATTTGATAGATTTAAAGAAATATAAATGGAAAAAAGTATATTTTGATGCTCGTTTGTTTTTTTTTTAAATTTCATTGAGGTAAAATTAAATTTTCACAGAAATAAACAAAATGTGGATGAGAATTAAAGCAATCTGTTGAAAAGAATAGAAAATAATGAGGGGGGGGGATATATAAGAGAATTTCAAAAGGGAAATTTAAAAATGAACTAACAAATTCCCTAGAGTCAAGATCAAAGTGTAGTATCTGTTCTTCAGATACTGCACTTCAATTTTTTATTCTTTGTCAGTGGAGAAATCCTTCCCCGACTGAGACAATTTTTATTTTTGTTCCTTTTCTCCACGTTAAAAAATGACCCTAGTGTCTAACTCTGTCCCGTGGGGAGACATTGTAAATAGGAACAAATTTTCTAGAAAACAAAAAAAAGACATAGAAAATAATCAGACTGAAACAGTAAATTTATTGTAGCGACTAATGGAAATTTTGTTTACCTATATTGAATAAAATAATATCCCACGTTTTTCATTGAGCACTATCAACAACCTCGTTGAAATGCAATGGTTGTTGCTTTTGGATATTTTAACCTTGAATATATATATAATTATTCCAAAATGAGGTTTTATATTATGCATTATAGTTAGTATCGGAAAAAATAATATAACTAATGCTTAACAATTGCATACATTAAATACTGAAAATCAAATACTATGACTATCGTTATGATTCAGCTTTTAAACAGCTTTTGACAACAAATTATGCTAGAAAATGGAGGCTACATTATACACATTTTAACTTGCTAATATAGGCAGCAAAGCTTTGAGACCAATACAGATCTTTAATGAAGAAAAGACCAAATTCTACCCCACGCTCCACCCCAACTGTGTGGAAATAACAAAACAGCAAAGAAAAGGTGAGATTGGGAGAGAAAAAAAAACACATAACGAAACGGGCACGCACGCGCGCGCACACACACACACACACACAAAAAATGGAGGAAAAATATGGAATGGTGGCGGGGTGGGTGGGGGGTCAATAAAATAATGTTTCAAGAATCTTTAGCATTTGGAGTTCCCAACCCCACCTCGCTCCCAAAAATCACCTTTTAGGAGGAAAGGTTTTTTTTTGTGTGTGTTAATATGTATAACAGTATAGGTATTGTTTATTTATTTTTTATCCATTTTTTTTTTTTTTCAATTTGCAATATTTTAAATGCTGAAGACATACAAATATGGAATGTCACAAAAGATGGAATAATTTCCACTTAGCTGAAATTGTATACTTTTTTAAACGATTGCACATAAAGATTTATTTGGGTAGAGGTCGATTGGAGTGCAAGAGAAAGATACAACACAAAGGGAATAAATAAAATCATAATAGGTGTCATATTTTTCAAATAGTTTTATTGTTATTATTATATAGTCATTTTAAATATACGTTTACATGTATGTTGTTCAGTAATGTACGGAATATACAGATTCATATAGCCGTACTCACATTTATATATTAAACACAAATTATACATATAATATATATATATATGTGTATATACATATATATATTATACATATATTAAAAAAAATATATTGTCCATATGATGAAGCTACAGAAATGGATTATAAACATAACGGCTTCTTTTTTTTTCTTCTTTTTCTCTCTCAATGTGAATGATATTCCAGGCTGTCATTAGTTCTAACCAAGTGAAAAAAAAAAAATTTTTTTTTAAAGTTTTTTTGCTGTTCTATGTTCAATGTCGAAAAAAAATGACAAAATTGCTGTCTATGTAAGACATAATCCATTGAATTTAGAATCTTTTTTTTTTTATTCATTATCTTTCCTTTTAAATTATTAAAAACAAAATTACACAAAAATAACAAGTACATACTAGATTTAGTCAATTAAATAGGAAGTAACATCTGATTTTTCTTTGCTGAAGCTTAAAATCCATTCTTCATATATATATATATAGTCTATGCCTATCTGCAGACAGACAAAGACATGAATGACTAAAAAAAAATTTGTTATTTCATTTGAACTGTTTTAGCTGCTGGGGAAAATTCTTAATTTCAAAAAATTGCAAACATTCATTCAAATCAACTAGATAACTTAAGATTTTAAATGTTGTATGCTAGAAATGCTGTGTTATCCATTGTGCAGCTTGGTTAGGTCAGGTCAGGGAGGATAAAGGGCATTTTTCGACTAAATATATTTTAAAAATTATATCAAATTTTAGAAAAAAAAATGCACAATATTCAAGTTTACATTTTAAATTCTATAACTAAATGCAAGAAAAGGAAAACACTAACACAGATTGAGTAACTATTATGGTGTAGATCAATACAGATAATATTAGTCCCATAAAAGAAGCTTACCAAAGTAAAGAAGTAATCAAATGGTTTTAGAAATGCTACGAAATGTTGTGAAATAAAATTACTTTTTAATCTTGTAGATATTTCTGAATCATTTACGTTTAAAGTAATTTCGGTTGTATCAGAATTTAGAATAGAAGAATTACATGTACACCTTGACACGAGATACTGCCCTTGAAAATAAAATGGTTGAATTTGGAAATTATCATGATACATATATTTGAGGAAGAAAAATTACTTTTACTCTAAAAGAGAATTCGATGGGTAAGGAAGCGGGATGCCGATATGAACTTTAAACATTTTTGGCAAAAAGAACAAACAAAACAAAAAGAAAAAAAAACTAGATTTCCTGACATCATACATTTTGGTACCTTAACCTAGTTATGAATAGGAACTTTTAACAAATTTAGTATAAATAACTTATTATTATTAATCGATATTCACATGTTTTATCTCCGCACTTTATCTACTTCTAACTTGACGTGTGTGTTTGTTAAATCAGCAGATATCACAATTGTGAAGAATTAAAAACCCGACACGAGAATTCCCCCCCACACCCATAAGTCTATTTAAACTGATTCCACCCGGGGTTACTGAGGTAGCCAATTAGTGTGTATAAAGGACAAGGTGTTGTGTCATCACCAAAATGGAGGTTTAAAAGTAAACTAAACTGCATCTAGTCACCGTTACCACCACTGTGATACACAATTTTGTGAGCAACACACACAAATAAAAAAAACAAAATTAAAAAAAAACCAAAAAAAAAAACCATCACCTCTACAGGATTAGATAAAATAAATTTAGGTCTTAAATTCATTTCGAAGAAAGTGAATAAGAATTCTGTCAGTGGCAGGCTAAAAGAATTGAAACGGTTTGGACAGTTTGATAACGGATTGAACGAAAAACTCACAACAGATTGGCGGACATTTTGTAGAGAATGTACATCGGAATGTTATCACGTGGGTGGCTGTGACTTGCACAAAAGTCCAAAATATGTCCAGTAACACTTTTTTTTTTTGGAAGGCTTCAAGATAAAAAATAACACTTGTTGCTACAAGTGTTTCTTCAATGAGGTAAGAATGTCCAGTGTTACTTGCGCTTGGATCTACAAGAAGAATACAGGCATCACCCTCTATCTCTCAAATATCCTTTAAAAAAAATTTCTTTTTAATAATTATTTTTAGAAAAAAATTATTTTCTAAATTCGGATTAAAACTAAAAGGGGGAATTTTTTATTTTTTTAAAATTAAATTTAGACATTATTTAATTGGAATTCATTAATGAGATGAGTATTATTTATTAATTTACTGCAGATTATCATCTTTCTTAGATGTTGTTTCACGGCGTTTAACTATTCCTCTAGCATTCTCAGCAATTACTGCCATCCGTGGTGAGACGACAACTATGGATGGCAGTAATTGCTGAGAATGCAATTAAGAGATTCAGAGTTCCTATCCCGTTGCGGTTACTACCTGACAAAAGCCAGAGGAATAGCTGGCCGAAACGTCATGAAACAACTTCTAAGAAAGATGAAGATAATAGTCCGCAATAAATAAATGCAGATATGTTTTGAAAATTCACGATATTGATAGATTTTATATACATATATATATGTGTGTGTGTATGTATATAATGATCTGATAAAAATATTTTTTTTAAATATGGAGGCAAGTAAACCCAAACAAGAGACAAAAGTTGTGACAAATACTAAAAGAAATGAGACTTGATAAATGAGGACTAAAGAAAAGAAATTCTAAAGATGCTGGTCATTTGATGATTCAATAAATAATGTGTACTCTTAACAAGAAACTTCTTCAGTGAAAATCAGCCATCCATACAAATGCCAATAAAAAAACTAATTAAACTTTTCTTTATTTTATTCTTTACGGATATCCAAACTATTAGGTAACTAATAAGCAATAATTGATATTTTGTTAACTTGACGAAACATTAAGACAAACTGAAACTAAACTTAGATGTATTAAATCACAGAGTCCTCTAATCCTTTGAAATTTTTACATAAAATATTGACAAGTCTATCAAAAATAAATCTATAGGAATAAAGTAAACTTATTTCTTTGAAAATTGCTTGGGTTGCTGGTAGAAGACCCAAAATCCAACAATTAAGTTCATTACTACATACCAACCTTGGAACGTCGAAAAGCTGTATTTTGCAAGCACTCATTCTTTTGCTCTCTCTCTCTCTCATATATATATATATATATATATATATAAGAAACGTTCTGAATTTGCTTCAAAACAACCAAAGAAAAAATATTATTCATACGATTGTTTTTGTCATTTTCAAAACGAACATTTTTGTTCTTCATAATAAATTAGATGCTACCAAAAAGCTTCTTCGGTGAATTCTTCCCCATCAAATTAAGCTGCTCCCTTAAAGAAAACTTTATAAAATCAAAATTATTTCTATTTTATTTATTCCTTTTTGCCAAAGCAGACCTATGGTATTTTTTTTTTTTTAGTTTTTATGTGAATAAACAAAAATATGTATGAACAAAAAATGGTTTGATTTTCCTTTTTTACAAACAAATTCGGAACATTTAATAAATTATCTCTTGAGCTCTAGTGCATATATACACGATTGAGCTAATAACTAAACTTTAACTGAAATGAAATGTGTGCATGCGTTCGTGCGTATATATATATATATATATATATATATATATATATATATATATATATAATATATGTGTGTGTGTGTGTGGAGAGAGAGAAATAAAAAGGAACAAACCGGGTTATGTGTTCATCAACGTTTCCTCTTTATTTTGAGACTTCTTCTGGATAAATAAAATAAAGACGAAATGTTTATGAACACATAACTCTGTTCGATTTTATTTCTCTATTTTGTTGAAATACTATTTCCATTATTCTCATCATATATATATATTTACATTTTATTGTTTAATGATCGGTAATCAATTAAACTCGAAAGAGAATTTAATAAACTCAAACCTAAATAAACTATTTTAGATGCATTCAAGATTTATTGTCCCTTGCTTGATCCACATCTCCGTAAGGGGGTCGTATTCAATAGGTTTTGAATAACATCTCCATTGCTAAATGCACATATTATTGAAACCATCTCAGGAATATAATTTTGTGCAAAATAATACAGAACTTAGTTAAGATGAATTTTATAGGCTCATTTGGCATGATTATAGCATTCGTTAATGGCTTGCAGACCAAGGTTCAATTCTTGGCAGACTCGTACCAAAGACCTAATTAAAAAAAAAACAACAAAAAAAAAGATATTTGATGCCCCCTCCCCCGCTTGCTAACAACTCCTTATTCAAAGGTGATGATCAAGGATAAGTGGAGTAACCTTGGAAAAGGAATGGCGCTTTTTGCTGCATTTGTGCATTAACCAATGAAAAGGGAGCCTTCTAGTTGTTTCTGACTACATCTTTGTTAAAAAAATAACTAGTTTTACTGCACAATGTTTTATACATCTTCTGCAAACAAGCGATAGAAAAACTGGAAATTATTCAAAGAGTTGTATGTTCTCATCTTGCACAAATAGTTTGAGCTGTAAGACCATGTTCCAAGGTATCAGTATAGCTGTTATTTAACCCTTAATATTAATTATAAAATAAAATTATAGAAAGACATTTAAATTTATAAAGAACGACGCGGGAGAAAAAAATAGTGAATTCGAAATACTTTTTGATAAAGATGTAGCAAATGTAATAAATAAAGAACTTTCTAAAGATGAAGAACACAAGACAATTGCATAAAATTGTAGCTGAAGTCAACTCTTGTTAGCGTAGATAGTTCAAGTCACACCAAACGTACCTAACGATAGCAACGGGTTAAGTCCTGAGTCAACAGTTACCAGCATTCTGAAACAAAAGTCAGAATATCGTCTCTTTTAAAGAAGAAAAAAAAAAAAACTTAAAACTTTTTATCTTAACCACAAGCAGCAAGATTATTCTGATACTTTTTTACAAGAGGAGGAAAAAAAAAAGACTTTAAACAGAATCAAACCAGACGTTTGTTTGTTCAAAGGCTAATTCAATGAGGTATAATTTGTATAAGGTTAGTTGAGCTTAGACAGTTATCTTTTATATAAATATAAAATATATTTATATATACACATAAATACACACTAAGTATATGAATGTGTGTATGTATATCGTTGTCCCATTGCCTTCTTCCCAAAAAATTACAAAATAAAAACAACTTTTCCTATCAAGCCAGCAGTACGAGTGTGACACTCTGCACACGAATATATCACAATCAAAATATGATATGAGGGTTAAATGATAAAAAGTATTAAATACAATTGCTTTTTTCTTTCGTATTTCAGATCCACGTTTTCTTTTCTATTTTATCGATTTTTTTTTTTTTTTTGCAGTTTCTTCTATCAAAGTGTTGTAAAAAATAATTTGCACAAATTTTGGATAAGATTAAAAATTAAGTTTTTTTTTTTTTTTTTTAACCCCTTTTGTGGATTGTTTAATGCTGTAAGATTATTTATGACAAACGTTTCATTCTAAAGAATTTATTGAAGATACGGCAAATCAACCCTTTTTATTTTTTTTTAATGCTGAAAAAGTATCTATAGTAAATGAATTACTGAAGAAAACTTTAACGAAGGAAAGAGGGATTTCATGTCTTTAGTGCAGAAGCGAAAGTTTAATGATAAATCTCAATGAAGGTGGACTGGGTTTACAGTTTTTATAATTTGCTATTAACCAGTAAGCCATTAACCTTTTTAAAAATTCAGAACCATTTTGATTGATAGAATCATTGGCAGAGGACATTGATCGATGCATGATGTCTAAAGAAAGTTATAAGCGGGAAATAAAGATCTAATTTAAATACTACAGCTTTAAATGGAAACATTTTTTTTATACATTTATATTAGTGTTGGGAGGATTAATCAGAACTGATTCTAAGAAAACTGATTTTCCAATCCTAAAAGAAATTGTTTTATTTTATTTTTTTTTTTTTACACTTAATACTCTATTGCTGGTTATTAATGACAAATATTGATTTTAAAGTAAAATTTATTAATAGTCAAGTATATTGTTTATATTTGCAAAAATATATGCACATATCACGTTTTTTTTTGTTTTTTTTTAATTATAAATATTAAAAAACGAAAACATCTGTCATTAAATATTTAGGAATTTTAAAAGAATCGAAGATGGAATCAGGAATTTAGAACAGAATCGGTAATTGTATTGAGATCTGGTACAATATTGGAATCGTCCCATCACAAGTTCATATCAAGCATTTTAATTACAAAGTACATTTATAATCTGATAAATAAACTGATATTTAAAATTATTTAGAGATCGGCTAAATTAGCAAATCAGCCAAACAATAAAGAAAAGCTAAAGCTTATTTTGTAAAAATTCTGCAAATATTACCTTCATTATTCTTTTATATAATCAGATGTATTTTAAGAAAAAAAAAGATTTGGAATTTTATTTTTTTTAATGAATAGTAATCTTAAGGTATATAAATTATTTGAAAAAAACTATTTTAAAAATATTACTTAAATGCATCTGATTAAGGATATTTTAAGAAATTTGTGAAAATTTATGATGATATAAATTATCTTTTATTTTACAAGAATAAACATTTTTTTTTGCTATATATGTAAAAAAGATTATTTTCAGCTTTTTAGTTATTTATCATGTCTCTTTGAGCATTTTTTTTTATTTTGATTAATAATCTCATTTCGCTTTAAAAGAAAAAAAAAATAATTATCTAAAATCATATAGAAGGAATGCACAGGTCAAATTCTCTCCGATATTTCATTAAATAGATCCCCAAAATTGTATTTTAATAGATTTATCATTTCCTAAAATTTTATACACTAGTGTAATTCAAAATTTCAAATTATTTGTACACAAAATAAAGCACTTCCTTTTTTGACAGTTTCTTCTACCAAGATGGAAAGTATGAAGAAATTCTTTGAATTCAGTTGATCATTTAAAAAAAAAAATACTACTGGTGAATAATAGCACCCTGCTACCACCCTCGCGCACAAAAACAAATTTAATTTTTTTCTCAAAATCAATTCTTAAAAAATATACAAAGCATTTACAGTATTAATACAATACCAAATTCTTTTAGAATAGTTCTCCAAAAATGAATATATCTATCTTTGAACATAAATCTAGGTAAATATACATTTACTTAAATGTAAAATAATTCTTTAGTGAAAAAGAAATTATTAAAAAGGAAAACAGGCTGTATACCAAAAGCTGAAGGTGAACAGTGTATCTAAAATTAAAAGCTTATTTGGTTTTCTATGACATTCAATCTTAAAATGGAAGGTTACTGTGGTCTAGTCGTTTCTAATGGTTAATGACACAGATTGATAACCTGGGTGTTCCAAGCTCGAATTCAGTTCGTTCCACTTTGACTTACGATGTTGGCAACCTACACATTACCCATAACCTTAAGTATTCAATGTCTTTCTAGAGAAAATTTCTAAGAAAATGATCAGGATAAAATAATACCAGCAATAGAATCTTTGGAAATAATTCTCAGGGCAGAAGGTGGCCATATTTATGATTAATATACTTCTCTTAATCTAAGAAGGTTTATCTTGCTACAAAAAAAACAAAAAAACAAAAACAAAAACACTTCAAGAATTGGCTGTTAAAACCATTTGATGAAGACATAATATTCACGTCAACAGAATGCAAAGGCAGAAACTTAAAATGAACGGCAGATGATGAAAGGTAAACTTCTCAGCCACCATTTTCTTTTTAACAAAAGAATATGAAACTAGTATATATATATATAGTATATATGAAACTAGTAACAGGTAAGTTATGAGACAAATTATTGGACCTAGGCAAAGAAATACGAGATATATTCAAATAGGTCTGCCAAGGCATCATGACTGACAATGGACAACACAGCAAATCAAATTCAAATCAATAAGAAAAAAAAAAAAAACAAACAGAAAACAAATGTCTGTGTTTAAATGGTACACAAATTTATTGTAAATGAACCTAAGCCTTTTTTTTTTTTTGTATTTTTTTTATTTCATAGCTAAAATAGGAAGGAAAAATTGCATAAATTAATTTTTTTTTTTCTCGGTATTTTTCCACATGACTTGGTTATATACTAATAAGTCGTTACACTTCTTCTCACACAATTTATAAATCAAAACTCAAGGCTTGCATCTCGTGGGGGGGGGGGCACTTACACATATACATATTTGTTCTCCCTTAAATATATAATTTTTCTACTTGAATTTTTTTTCTTTTTTTTTTAGGGGGGATTTCATGACTTAATTTTTTTTTTTTTTTTTTTTTTTTTTTTAAATTCTCAAAATTTTGTGTAGTTTTAAAATTAGTCAAACGAGCAAGCATCCAGAAAGTTATTTTCTTTTTTTTTTTTTTTTTTTTTTTCAAGCAAGAATGAGTGTGCAAAAAACAAAACACAGGTGGGAGAAAAAGTTGCTGGGGGAGGAGGAAAGATGCTAGGAAATAAAAATCACCTTAGAATATCAAGGCTTGGAGATAAAAACAAAAACATGAAAGTAATTGGGGAGGGGGAAAAAATATTCCACCATAGTAGAGTTTAAGTAGGCTACACCTTTCGATATCAGAATAAAGATGATCTGTACAGGGTAAGAAGTCCTGGACTTTTAGCATCAAGTATCATTATCAAAATACATTTTAATTATCTTTTTTTTAACTGCTATAAAAATAAATAAATAAATAAAAAAAAGTTTTTTAAAAAAGTGGTACGTTTTTTTTTTTTTTTTTTTTTTTTTTTTAAATCAAAAAGCAAAAAATCATCGTCTGATTTTAATACGAATAAGCGTGATTTCTAAAATTTAAAATAAATAAAAATCGATTACTTAATTAAATTTAAGTTTGAAAAACATTACAAAAATAATTTAACAATTCTCATATTAAAAAAATAAAATTAAAATAAAGTAAAAAAAAAAAAAAAGACTCGGCAACGCTGAATAGATGCAATTAATATATAATAATTTCTTGGCTTAATGTTTTTTTTTCAGAGATTTTGTTAGGAATAATATTGATGTAGTAAATGCAGAGCAATTGTTAAGCCATGAAATGGTTAAACGTGCAAAACTCGAAAATAGTTAACTGTTCTGCCTTGAATGAGGTAGTTTATAGCCAGTGTTGGATATAATGGCAATTACTAAAAAACAAAAAAATTTTTAAGTCCTTGTTTAGTTTTTTTCTTTAGAATTTTGCTCAATTAGTTACTAAACTCTAAAATGAGAAAGAATATTAGTAAAAAAAAAAAATTTGAATAAAGATAGAGTAAGAACAAAACAAAAATAAATAAAAATAAGAATCTCTTGAATGATGTACAATGATGTCCAGTTGGGAAGGGGGGGATGAAGAAAAGACAACATTCGGAAGTAAATGACATACCATGATAAAGGGGGTTTATACACGTATACATAAAAACATTTTTTTGTGCTTTTTTTTTTAATATTATATTATTAAAGAAAGAAAAGGGATATTTTTTTTAAATAAAAATATGTATATTTTCAGACACATACAAAGATATACATATATCTAATATATGTGTATGTATGTTTGTATGTATATATAAGATAGGGAGAAAAGACTTTCTGAAGAGGGATGGTGGTGAAAAAAATTTTTATCTGAGGGCATGGGGAAATCGGTACAGAGGAAACAAGCAAACTTCAACCCTACTATTTTGGGGGTGGGGCGCCCCCTGGGTTATACATGAGGGTGGGGGGCAGATTTTCCATGCTACACAAATTAATGGCACTTAGTGCACCTTCCCTACACAGTGAAGGCTTAGCTTTTCAAAAAAAAAAAAAAAAAAGTTTTTCTTTTCAAAATCAAACACCGATTTATGAAATTTTTCCCTTTCAACACAGAACAGTAATGTCAGGTGACAACTTGCACTGAAGTCTTTTTTTTTTTTTTTTTTTCAAGAAGAGAAGATGGAGAAAATATTTTTTTTTTGTTGTGTCTGTATAATTATTATTTGTTTTTTTTTACATTAAATATTTTTTGCCTAAATTAAAAAAAAAAATTAAAATAAAATGGGTGGATCTAATAATAGGGTGGAAGGAGGGGGAAGGGAAAATTGGAAAAAAAAATTGACGACAAATCATCCAGCAAAAAAGGATCTCTTTTCCCGGTGTACTACATCAAGCATTCTTATTCTGCAGGAATTATCAGGAATAAGAAAAGAAAAAAATTGTATTTTCATTCGAATGAATTTATGAACAGTCAGCAATTTTCATGAAAATATAATAAGTCAATGCTTTAACAGATATACACACGAATATATATATATATATATATATATTTATACATACATATACAGGGTGGGCCAAATAAGGGTCCTATTTTTAAAGTTATTCAAATTTAAAGATAGGACCCTTATTTTGGCCCACCCTGTATCACACACGTGTGTGTGAGTGTGTGTACACACACACACTCACACACATATGGGTAAACTTCCACACACTCGTACAGACAGATATTAACTTTTTCATTTTTTTTTAAAGATTCAAGCTCTATGTTATTATTTTTTTATTTTATTTATTATTATTATTTTTTTTTTTTTAGATCAAAATGCCGGCGAAGTTTATATATGGTATTATTACAAATTACCTATTAAAAAAAAAAAAAAATATATATATATATATATATATATATAATTATCGCAAAGGAAAAAATGTTATTAAGAGTGAAAAAATAAAGAGTGGGGGGCGTTATACTGCAGATGAAAAAAAAAGCTTTAATCTACATGTATATGAGAGACATATCTGTGGTAATAACAGGCAAAAAAGAAAGGAACAAACAAAAATAAAAATGGTCTAAGCGAACTACTAGGAAAGAAACTGGTGCAATTTACACATCCTTGTGGGTAATTGACAGGCTATCAATTGCAATAATTGTCAGTGTGTGTCTCTCTCTCCTCAGAGAAAAGCCTCCAGCTTTCTTTAAGGCCATAAAAATCTAAATGATTGATTCACAGCCTGATGAATATTGATAAAAGAAAAAAAGAAGAATGAAAAAAGACATCTAAGTAAAAATGGCTGAGGTAGTTGAGAATGTTAGCTTTATATATATATATATATATATATATATATATATATATATATCCCGGTTGTATGAAAACATCAGATCAAAACATACAAGTTTTGGAGTTGGTAAGTTTTAAGGATTTTTTTTTCCCCCCAAGATTTAATTTCTTTTCATTGTGAAGGAAGGGATTCGAGGATACTTATTCCAGTTTTGGTTTACTTCTCGACTTAGCTTTCATTAAAATTGTAGTTTATTTAACAAAATAGTAAATATACTGAAACTTGAGATTATATATATATATATATATATATATATATATATATATATATATATATATATAAATATATATAGTTTAAAGTAAGTTCGCAAGGAGACAGTTTGTGTGTATGTGTTTTTTTTTCTTTTTTGTTTTTTTTTTTTTTGCAGGGGTTGCAATAGTGAATTCCTTCTCACTCTCCCTTTTCTTGGGGAGTGAAAAGCAGTGGGGTTCGATTTGGAGTGATCGTATTTAGTTTAATGATGGGAACGAAGATAGAAACAATAGAGAATGTCAACTTTACTGGCAGGGAGACTGGGGGTTAATACCCTTTTGAGCACTACTTTTTAATTTGGTTATATTATCCACGCTTCAAAGTATCAAAATTCACAATATATATTTAAAGTATTTTAGTTTTATATAAACGAAATATGTATATTTTTTATGGAATTCATATATATATATATATATATATATATATATATATATATAGGTGTGTGTGTGTGTAATCCCCAAACAGATTTATGCTGTGTCATGGCTTCTCAACGTGGCTAGACATGGTAATGGAAGCTCAGATTTGAAATCCGACCACCTGTACCATAGTCAGCTATCTTAACGCCGTTGCATTCGCCATGATAGTAAAAGAAACTAATGTTGGTTTTATTTGTATGTATATATATATATATATATATATATATATATATATATTACACATTTTTTCCTGGGTATCTGAATTAATACGGAATACCGAATTCCGCCATTTACGTGATCTAAGAGAAATTGAAGGTTTTTGGATTTAAAAAAAAAATTTTTTTTAATTTTTTTTTTATTTTGGCTTTCTGAAGTGAAATCAAGTTTGCTTGTCATAAACTGGACAAAGCTAGCTAACATTTCAGAAGCTACTGTGATTTAAAAAAGAAAAACAGACAAAAAAAAAAAAATCACAGATGAGGATGTGGAGATAGTGCACCGAGGATAGAAATGGGTTAGTGTCGGCTGCTGCACTTGCAACCTTTCGATCAAGTTAAAAAGCGAGGGGGGGGGAATCAATCTCTAACGCCTCGACTTCAACATATTTTATATTTCTCTGTTTGTATTAATAAACTTTAGCAAGGCGCAGGATTAAATTTCCACCCGACAAAAGATTTTTTTAAAAATTTATTGTTATCACTGGCCAATAATAAATCTAATAGAAAGATGGCCAAAATAGTTCAATAATATCCGCCAATCATCAACAACTAAGTTTAATCTAACCCCAAAGATTTATATATATTTATTACATCTTTATATATATGCGTATATTTTACAATCAACCAACAACTTTGAAGTCAGAAATAACTAGTAGCGATAAAGGCGGAATGTTAACAAAAATACGCAGTTCTGGAGCATTCAAAAATGAAACGGAAAACGAGCCCAACATCCATGGTTTTATGTTGTCATGACAATGACAAAACAGAAGAGATGAAGACGCAAAAACCTTATGTTTTCTCTTAAATTAACGTTTTCTTAAGTCATCCATGATGGTGATGATAATAACTAGTTTTTTTTTTTGGGGGGGGGGGTTAAATGTAGAATCTGTCTTTGTGCTTACTTTTTCTCGGCTAAGCAGGACAGAAGCCAGTTTTTTTTTTTGTGACCAATATTAATCAAGTGACCATGGCAATTTTGCTGATGAGTTTTTTTGTTTGTTTGTTTGTTTTTTTGCAAATAATAATTAATAATTGCTTAAGCAAAAAGCTACGACAGGGGAGATGGGGGTGGTGGATGGTTATCGAAGTTATGAAAGATACAGAGAAAAACGAGAAGGAAAGTTAAATAATCATCGGCATTTTCGTGCGATATTAGTCCTCAAATTTTTTTTTTTTAACAAAGTAGTTTAAATGTTTGTATATCCTACCAACACTTTTGCTTTGAAAAATATATCCACTGTATGTAAAAACTCGAAAATTCATCAATCGTAGTAACTTAAAACTATTTAAAAACAAAACAAAAAAAAATGATATCACTATACAATTGAATACAATTAACAATTGAACGGCGTGTTATATACTTTTTGCGCCTGTAAACTGTTAAATGTAATGATCGACTTCTTTTTGGGTATCGGAAAAATCAAAAGAACTCAAACTTTCTACCAACCTAGATATATTTACCGACAATAAAAAGAATCTTCTAACCAATTACAAATTTTCTGAGAATTGGGAATATTAAGTTGGAGCAAAAATAATGTTTATATATAGTTGAACGTAAAAAAACGACATTATTTTTGCACCAACATAATATCTAATAAAGGTGGGATTAGGGAGGGATTTAAAAAATAAAAACAATTATAGGAACACTTTCATTAAATGTGTGTGTAGGTATGCATATAAACTTATACATATGTGTGTGTGTGCATGGATTCAATCAGAGAAAAATGCTGAGAATTGAGACACGAACAAAAAAGAGTGGATCAAATACAGAAAACTAAGTCAAATCATAAGTGTTTTTGGTTGATTACATCATTCTTATTCAACAAAATAAATTTCGTTGAATTAAAAATGGATGCAATATTAATTCGTTCAAAAGTGATTTTGATTTGTCCTCTGCATTTAATACTTATTCACATTTCTAATTATTTTTTCTCAGTAACACACACACATATATATTATACACGTACAAAGTGCAATAAAATATCCTCCCAGATTTATCAGCTTTCATACATATACCCAGGGAGATAATTCTGCTACACCATGTACGTACACACATATACTAATATAACTTACAGATGCATACAACAACATTTGACCGTCATTTGATATACATTAATTTCACTTCACATATATGTAGAGCTTTTTAAAGTCCTACACAATCAAATCGATCAGTAAAATTGGTATTTGTTTATGAAAATGTAACGAAAGTATATCAAAATGAACAATCAAAATCGACAGAGTTGATTTCTTTCTTTCTTTTGTAGTTAGTATGTTATTAAAAATTGAGAAATAAATGAACGAGGAAATAAAACTTAAAAAATAATGAAGCATCAGAATGTCATGACCTTGCTGGATGATTGGTCAGTCCTTGGAAATGTAATTCTGAGATCAATCGAGTCGTCATTTTGTCGCTTATATAAATATATATATATATATATATATTTATATATACATATATTATATAAACATATGTATATATAAGCATCAGCGCGCACTGTATAATACAGTACTGTTCTGTTCCAGTTATAGTATAAGGGATGTATTCCAGCAAAACTAAAAAAAAAAAAAAAAAAAAAAAATCATCATCTTACAAAGACAAAATAATGATGATTACACAACAGAGCAACTAATCATTTAGGTAAAACCAATAACAACAGTTAAAGCAGTTTCATTTTGCAACACTAAAAAAAAAAAATTTCGTAGTTGTGGGGGTAAGGGATGGGAGATGGGTGTAAATGAAACAGCCGTTTTTTTTTTTTTTGTACTTTGCTAAAAAATAACTTTTTTTTTTTGTTGTTGTTAAAAACTTTTCTTTTTTTTTTTTTTCTGTTTTTGTTAAAAATTATTTTCTTCTTCAAAAGAAGAATAACCGCAACCGAAATACGCCACATGCTATTTAAATGGTGGAGAGGAAGAGGTGGTATGGTGGGTGGGGTAGGGGGTAAAAATGCTCTAACCTGCATGGGAGAAACACGCACACGCATACACACACGCATACATACAGATGTGTGCGCAAGATTTTAAAACAAATTTAAATCTCAAATTAAAAAAAAATTACATTTTTTTTTTTAAAATAAGAGAAAAGTGAGGTTAAAAAAAAATGCCCAAAAAAAGAAAAAATTCACAAGATTTTTTTTTTTGTTCATTCTTATAGAAATAATAACACCATTTTTAAAATTATATCTACTTGAATGATACAAGAAACAAAAAAGTACAACTGATGAAAAACAAAAAAAAAGTATTTATATATATATATATATATAACGAGAAAGCAGACTTCAGGAGTTGCCAATTGCTCTAATATATTTCCATCACACTTTGTTTGTGAGCAATTAAGAACACCTTGTGCCCCTCATTAGCCTTCAGGTGGCAATGCGATTTTTTTTTTTTTTTTTTTTTATTAATTTTTAATTTTTTTTTCTTTTTAATATCTTATACCTTGTAAGTAACGAGGACTTTCCAGAGTCATTTGAAAATAAGCTTTGAAAAAAAAATAAAAATAAAATAAAATAAAAGCTATCACTTTGAAAATGTTATTGAATTTTGCATTTCGACTATCCATATAATTATTTTATTCAATTTCAATGCAAAAGTGATTCACTTCTACAAATAAAGACCAAAGAAAAAGCAAAACCTTTTTTTTTTTTTTTTTGGTTAGATGAAGATAAGTGGAGATTATTAAAAAGGGAAGAAAATGCCATACTGTCCATTAAGTACCTCTCTCTCTCTGTCTCACACACATATATGCAAGGTGTCCCTATGAAATGTATAGGGATTTTAATAGCTGATTACTCAAAATACCTTCTTTCCAAACTTAATGATAGTATCTGGTACAAAGTAAATTTATTCCGAATTGCTACCATTAGGTTGGCGCAAAAATAACGTTTTTTGATGTTTGACTTCAAGTCAAAAAACGACATTATTTTTGCACCAACCTAATAAAAGTTGGAAAATGTTTAGGAGGAAGTAGCAAACAAATCCGCCCATGCAACTTACAACTGCTCGAATTTGAAATATTTTCGAGACAGGTGGAATTCTTCAGAATATGTAAAATAAAAAAAAAAGCATTATGGAAAACCATGAACATTAGTGACCCCCTAGAAACAGGAAAGACAGATAGAAACCCATCATACGAGTCCAAAGCCCTATAAGCAGATTGTTTCAAACTCTTTTCTAACCTGTCTGTACTGTTTTTTTTTTTTTCTTCTTCAAATTTCCAGTGGCGCTTGAGTATATAAACTTTTGCGAGAAACTAATTTATTCTTTCAAAATCATCTATATTTCACAAAAATAAGAAATTTAGACAGCTTTCTGCTGTTTCTATTTAGTTTTCTCCCCACAATAACAAAGTTGGTTTTTAATGTGGGGGAAAGCCCAGCTATCCTCAAAAGGGACACTCTGAATTAGAACAATAAAAATTAAAATTAGGTCAGTCAAGAAGGATCTCTCCTTCACTGACAGAGAGGACAGGATAGACTAAGGTGCAGCATCAATTTGATGCAACAAAAATCCAAGAAAGTTGCATCAGTTGGTATAATATGTACACCTCCTATTAAGACATCCTGCATATACACAGACGCTGCTTTAAATGTATTTTAGAAGAGAGAAGCTTGAAACAGATAGGCAGGAAATCCTGAATTAATAAATCTCCGGAAAGGAAGGAAGAAACAGAAGGAGGAAGAAAAAAAAAAAAAAAAAAAGGAAACAATGGAAATTCCACCATACAGAATATCAGATGAGGATATGATTTGCTCTTATACTGTTTTATTTTTTTTTTTTTAACTTAAAATTTTTTTTTTTTTTTTTTTTTTTTTTTTTTTACCTTGTATTGGTAAGATGAAACTTGTTAAAAGTGGCACAGATATCTGGGATGTTGACTAAAACTACTTCTACCTTTTAGAACCACCCTTATTAAAAGAAGCAATACTACTGAAATCGAATTACTAGATCGTAAGTAACACATCAAGCCCAAGGAGGCTATCACATATTATTATATCATCCGGGCACTGTATTAAAAAAACATCCACAACCTTGATGTGTCCCAAACATGCGTAGCTTTTCTAATGACAAGCATTGCGCAGAGAACTAAGCACACCTTAATATATGAACGAATAAATACCCCCACCCCCTCTATAGAATATATATATATCTGGTTTAAACTACATTTTACTTATGATTTAATTAATAACAATAAGGTAGTTAACTTTTATTTTAATATAGATTAAGAAATTGTATGAAGGTTTAATAGGTTAAATTATTGAGAAACCAAAGTGCTTATAGATTGTATATAAAGAGATAAAATGTTTCTGCTATGATACTGATTTTTGTTTGTATGCAACTTTTTTAACTAAAAATAGATAAAAAGAAATCTTACTGAAAACAAGGATGACTTCTTTAATCCTATCAACAATGAAAAACTTGGAAAGAAAATAATAATTAATAGTAAGTAGAAATAACTAACATCACAAATTGTATAAATTATTTATTTTTCCAAATTTTTAATTTATATGTAGTATACGTTAATGTATATGACTGTGCAGGTAAATACCATGAAATATTGAAATTTATTCTAGTCTAAAGATTGGCCTAGGCTATGGATTAGCTGTAACAAGGAGCCGAGGCTGGGTCAGAGTGATGAAAAAGTAGGAGGAGAACAATGATAAACAAGAAAAAGGGAAATTCTATGGGCAGCAAGAAGGGACAGTTGTCCAAGACCCCCCCCCCTCTCAAAAAAAAAAAAAAATTTAATGAGATGCAGTGTCAAGCAGAGCAGCACACACGAGGCAATAACAGGACAAAAGTCCTTCGTTTTGTCTTTAACTCCCCAACCCTTGGATCTTTCTTTCTTCCAATATAACTCCTTACACAATGCTATCATCATCATCGTCATCATCTACAGACCCAAGATAGAAACAGTTGGTGGGGGAGGGGAGAGACACTATACTGTTCATTAAATAGAGAACAGGATTTCTTTTTCTGTGTGTGTGTTTAAATGGTAAACTTAATCAGGACAAAATCAGAAGAAATATATGACTGGCATTTAAATATCTGAGCGGCAGGGAGGTGAGATCCCAAAAGAAAAGCTTGTGGGTGAGAAAAGATGTTTTCTCTCTCTCTCTTTTTTTTTTTTTTTTTTTTTTTTTGCTTCTTTTTTGAAGAAAACAGTAACAATAGATTTTAACTAATTCCAATTTAAACAAAATAAGTGCCGAACAACAATTATCTATCTCCCAAAAGCAAATAACTAAATTGGAAACAATTGTCGTAAAAATGTTTAAATTCTGGCAATCTATTTAGTAAAACAAAACTAATTTTATTTCAAGTTTATTCATTTACTGTTTTTTTTTAATTTTAAGCATTTAGTATAATGGACTAGAATTAGAAAGCATTAATTAAGTTACTATGATGATTAAAATTTAAAAAATCTGTTTGGAAAATCCAATTCAGAGAAAACAGATTCAGTTAAAATTGATGAGTTTAATATTAGCATATTTTTAAAATCCTTTGTAAAGATTTGGACAATTTTCAAGAAATCAAAATTGGGAAAGTTTTTTTTTTTTTTTTTTTTTTGCTTGTTTAATTTCTATTTCATGTTTTCTTTATCTATATACCTATAAAGTTGAGTTTTTTTTTACTCACTCTGACATTGATATTAAAAGCCTACTTTTTTTCTATTTCAAAATTATCAAAAGAAATTTAATATACTCAGTCATTGATATGCGAGCGATTACATGAACGTTTGCATATTCCTTTGAAAAACGAGCGTTAATTATTTATTAATTTTTTTTTTTTTGTTTCTTATTAGATGAGTGGATTCATTTCACTATTACCCTTAATTCTGTTTATGCAAAAATTCTATGCAGAAAGTAGAAACTAAGATGAAAACATTATGTAAATATTTATATAAGTGACCTTGTCAGTGTACATGTGAAAAACATCTCCAAACTTTTTTCTCATGACCCTAGAATCTTAGTACTAATAAAATAAAAGAAAAACACCTTATCCACTTTGGTTCTCTTGTTTTTAAGCAATTTAACCTGTAAAGTTATTCATATGTGACCAGAGAAGGAACATTAATTTTTCATTCAGTACAAAGGACTAACTTTTGCGAAAAAAAAAAAAAAAAATGAAGCTGCTGATAGCAATGACGGATAAATTTGAGATTGGATTTCTTAAGAAAAGAGAAGAATAACTGGTAGCAAATAAGCCCTCCATAAGCTAGCACCACTTTCCTATGTGTCAAAAGTAAAAAAAAAAGGGGGGGAGGGAGTTAAAGCTGACAGGTGCATAGATAAAAAGCATGCTAGAGTTTCATATACTTTCAAATATAATCAACATTTTCAACAACTTGTAGAAATAAAAAATAATTTTCAATATTGGCAGGGAATGTCGAACACACTTCCAATATGATCATGTCAGCTTCAAGTTGTACGGAATGGAAAGGGTTAGTGAAATACAAACTTAACGTCAAATGCAAACAGCTAGTTTCACTCTCAAACATATGTTATATATATTTTAACATAATAAAATGTTATTAAAAATATTTTTAGTGTTTATTTTAAAAACTGCTCAGCACAAAGTAGAGCTTTATAATCATGCATAAAATTTTAAATAGTTACACTATTGCGATCAGTTTTCTTCACCAACCTTCTGTGTTTGCTTATATCTTCATTTTAGGCCGAACCCTTCTTATATATATATATATATATATATATATATATATATATATATATATATATATTCTAATGTTTGTTTTTTTATTATTTGTATAAAAAATAGAAATAAGAATGTATTTAAAAAATTGAAAATTAAAAAAAAGAAAAAAGAAGAGGGACAATTTGATTTGAAATGAAAATACATATAACTATTAACAAAACACAAAAAAAATGGTAAGAAATCAGAGATTAAAATATAATTACATTGGTGTAAAAATTCAAAGTATATAATATATATATATAAAATCATCCATTCAGAGTTTCAAAAAGCCAATTATTTTTCTATTAAGATTGGAAAAAAAATATGAAAAGAAATTTAAATTTAGATATTAAATATCCAAACCCACATTTTTTAACTTAAAATATTTTGTAAATAACTTCGTTTAACTAGTTAAGGAATAATTGATACCCGCCCCCCAAAAAAAAAATTAGGCACAAGAAATTTCTGAGGAATACACATGGAAATTAGATCTTTTTTTTTTCTACTGTTATTCTATGTAAATAACATAAAAGCTTTCTTAGTTTTGATAAGTTAATGACTGGTCCCAGATGTCTGTAGCCAGATTAAGAAACAATTAAGTTGTGACATCCAAGTGCTTTACAAAACCCCAAAGCGGATATGAGGCAAGTAAAAACTGGCAAATAAACTCTGCCTCATTTTTTTCTTTCTTTCTAGACTGTCATAATCTCCAAATGGACACGCAAAATGCAAAAAAAAAAAAAAAAAAAAAAAAAAAACAAGTGATCATCTAATTCATTTTAGCTTAGCATGGCCAATCGTTAAAACAATGCAATCAAGTCTAGAATCGCAAATATTACGCTTTAGAGTTAAAAAAAGTCAGATGGTTCAAAAGTAAAAATACATATTACTTCTTGATTGTTTTACTGGCTAAGGACTATTAATAAAGTATAAAAATAAGCCATGTATACATTTTTTTTTTTTTGCATATTTTAAAACCCATCACTCAATGCCACCAATTCCGAAATAATTTCTAAGATACCAACACGATAGCAAATATGTCCTCTTTGATTTTTTTTCTAAGAATTCTTTAACTTGTTGAATTTAAAAACAAAAAATATAGTTTTGAAGATGGAGCATTTTCCATTCAATAGATTCTGTCGTGTCAAAGACAAAGTAATGTAGGATTTTTGATAGAACAGCACGATATGTGAATAGAATAGAAAAAAGTTTGATTTCCATGAGGGATGGAAGAAGAAAGATATGAAAAACCAAAAAATAGAGGTGAATGAGTTAAAAAAAAAAAAAAAAAAAAAAAAAAAAAAAAAAGGATTTTGTCTTTCTTGTCTTGTTAGTCTTTAAGGATTAGCCAAAAAAGTGAATGAGAATCAGTGTTTAATTATAAAAAAAAAAAAAAAAAAAAAAAAATGAAAATGGACAGCGTACAGGATTAAAAAAAAAAAAATAGGTGTGAACTTATTTGTTCGGAGGTCAAGCACTTTTGTTGGTCATCTAAGCCAATTATTTTAAGTTTTTTATTTAAACTCAAAAAACGATTTGAAACATCATCATCATCTTGATCATGAAACTATCATCACTGGCATCATATATATAACTCAGAGTGATTCATGGATCTAAGAGGTCTGTCCGGAGTATGAAGCAGTCAAAGAGTACATGATCATTTATTCCCCTGCTACTGCAAATGTATATACACATCACTATTAAAGTGTGTATCAACATATCTACCACTGTGTTAATATATAATCGGAGAGAGAGCCTTTACTAAGTAATAAATTATCTCTAATTACAACGGATAGTACTTTAAAAGTTGAACATCATAAGGCCAAGAACTTGTTCAAAAAGATATTTCCAAACTCAATGGCAAATGACTCATGTGAGAGATTAAAATGGAGACCTAACGGTGTGTGTGTGTGTGTTTGTTGATTAGTTGTGCATGGAACAACATGAAAAACACCTTATAACCGATTTAAAAATGTGAAACAATTTTTTGGGTCAGGTATGGAGATACAGAAGAGGCAGGCAAAGACCAATCGAAAGGAGTAGAATGGAAAGAGAAAAAAAACCCAGTGAAACAATGAAATGGAATATGAAGAGAAAAATGAATTGTTGAGTGAAAGAGAAAGTTGACCAACTGGATGAGCAGAGGTCGTAATTGTTTAGGTTTCGATAAAAAAAAAAAAAGAAAAGAAAAAGAAACTAAAGCCTAATGATAGATTGAAAACTACATCATTCTGGTGATGATTTGGGTTAGAACATTACAAAATAAGAAATATATATATGACAAACACTTGTACATGCAAACAAAATTAATGAGAGTCATGGGAATCAAATAAGACAAGGGTGTGAGTTAGGACAGAGCTACAGTTATGAGCACAGAAAGGATGCAGTTTTCATCAACAAATAACAAAACAATGTCTAAGAACTAGTCATGTAATAGGTAAATATGGTTAAAAAAAAAAAAATTAATGAAATGATTCGATTTTAGTAAGATACCGGCAAGATTTTCTTCCTGCATCTAGTTTTAAATATATAGATCTATATATTTTTAAATGTGCAATTTTTTTTAAATTCCGTTTCTCTCTCTTGCCATGACTAGCTCCAATAATGCAAGTTTAAGAGCAAAACTATAATTTAAAAAAAATTCATAATGAGGTAGGGAGTCATTGGAAATACGCATAAATAATTCATGATAAACATATTGAAGCACTTTCAAAATGAAGTCAGCTATTGGACAGTTTGGTTAAATGGATGCAAACAATTTATTACCTATGGTCTCATCAAACGTGAACATTTGTTGCAGTTTGAAAAAGATCAACAATTTCAAACGGTTTTATACGTAAAAAGAATTAAATGGTAGAATGATTTCATGATTTCCAGAGTAAACAGATTTATCATAAAATTAAAAAAAAAAATATTTGTGTAACATTAAGTTACATATGATGGACCATTGCGAAAAAACCGTTTTATTCTCTCTATAATCATCAATTATATCTGTAATTGCATATGTAACTACTCTCCGAGTTATTTCCTAGAATAGTACCTTATACAAAAGAATACTGCTTATCTTTAGAAGCACAAATGAACCATAATACTTGTCTTTGGCTAATAAACTTTCATTCCACCGTGAAATTTCTACTTATAAATATAAAAGCTTCAAAATCAATTTTTAAATGTCCAAGTTTTGTACATATATATCTTGTCAAATAAGTTTCTTTTTAAATTACATATATATATATATATATATATATATATATATATATATATATATATATATATATAAATTTATATCATAGAGTCAAAATTGTGGTGCCATTAAATTCTTTGTATCTGTTGGAATTTCTAAAGTGTTTTTCATGCCATTTGTCATACAGATAATAGATACTTCTTTGAAAATCCACTAATCAAAAGAAAAAGGATTTTATATATATATATATATATTTGAGAAAATTAGATTTAGTTTAATACATTAGATATTCTTACATTTTAATTTGGCTTTATACACCTTTATAGGAGGTGACTAAATACACAGTCTAGATGCTGGTCAACAGAGTGGACATTTGGATATTTCCAAGCTGGTGGACTGAACACAATGGACAATGTTTGGGTTCCTTATTGATCATAAAAAATTTGTTATATTTTTTATTTTTTCATGATTTACAGAATTTTTTATCTATATTCAAAAATGCAAAGAACCAAGTACCCAGAATGAAATTCATGGTTCAGTTAGACAAATTAACTATTATAAAAATTAAGAAACTTGGAGGAAATCATAATAAACAATCGACTTTTCCAGGGGAATAAGTTGAGCATTTCCAAATACTCACTGAACTTACATATTTGAATTTTTGTTCTAGTAAAAAAAAACCCAAAAAACTCACTATGTACACTCGATTTGATGTGAAGTCTTGAATAAATAAGCTAAAATACATAGATCTACACATCACTGGTAAAATATTAATGCAGTCTGATGTAAGGTCAGAGTAATTAAAAAAGAAAATTGAATATTTGCTGTTTTTTTGTTGAGCTTAACTCGAGGGAAAAAAGAAAGAATTGAAGTGGGAATAAAGTGTGCTCAAAGATGTAGACCTGTTTTGAAACAAACAAAAAAAAAAATTCAAAGAATGGAGAAATATAGAAAGTGTTGAAGTAAAAAGAGAAAGAGAAAGACTAAACAAAATGGATACCTTTGTTCTTTATCTTAAATGTACACGCCTGTCAAGTTTCAGGTCCGTTAACAGTTTCGAAATTAAGTTTTTAAAAAATAACAATGTCAAAAGTTCACCCATAAAACACACACACACAAATTAAATAAATATGTAAAAAAATAAACAAATACCCAAAATGTCACACGTTTTAAACTTTCCGATTTACCCAAGGTCTAATCTTTATTATTTTATGAGCATAAAGACGAATCATGGGAGAGAGAAAAAAAAAATGATTGGCTCATTATAACTTATATTTTTTATCCCCCTCCCCTAAATTATTACATCTGTAAGTGATTATCTGTTATTTTTTTTTTTCAGGTTAGAAAAAAGGTGAGGGGGAATAAATATAAAATATACCTAAAATTAAAAGAAAAATAATCAAGGTATATTTTTGTAAGAGCTAAGTATCTGTTATACTTTGAAAGCCATCTCCAACAGCTGAAAATGCTAATCTATTATACAAAGGGCAGATGTTTGTATGTTTAGCTAAAATTTGAAAAATACACAAATCCCTACAAAGTTGATATATATATATATATATATATATATATATATATATATATATATATATATATTAAATCGGCATAACCTCAGAAAAATTTTAGAAAAAAAGAATTCATATTCTGGAGGTTGAATGCTATAAAAAATTAAATGCAATTTTTAATGTTATCGTGTATTAATAACAGGCCAGGAAATGAGCCAGCAGTTTTGCAAACTGAAAGGTGTTATTTCTGGATTTACTTTATCGTTTCTTAACTATTATCATTTATCTACAAAGAAATTAGGGAGGACTTCGTTTCAGTAGTGATCTGAAGGCATCCTTAATTTTATTTGGTGTTTTCAGTAGCGCTCTGAAGACCTCGTAAGTTTTATTTTTTCACTTCTCTCATAAAAAAAAAAAAATATTTTTCTTTTCTAGCCGGTGAGAAACACTATTTAGCATTTTTCTATTTAGGTTTTTATAACTTTGGACACTGCTAGTTTTATAAAGAATTTCTTAATGATAAAAAAAAAAAAACAGCAGTGACTTGCACAAGATCACAATGATGTATATTCATTTCATAGATTAATAGTTGACTTCAGTTTTATGACCTCTTTAAGCTGCCATGAACATTTTTTTTTGTTTTTTTTGTTTTGTTTTTTTTTTAGAAACCTCTGCAGACTAACTCCTTCTGATGCAGAAGAGAAATTCATCTCATTCAAGCAAAGTCCTAATTTGTTACGATAATTACAAGTAGTTAATGACACCATTGCAGCACAAGCCCACAATCTTCATGACACAAATAACAACTCACTTCAACTTCTTGAAGCTTCAACGTGGGACATGCAGTGCCAAAAGACTATTTTTCAACCAAACGTTTAAACAATGTTTCGTTTCCCCAAAACAAACAGGAAAGAAACGAGAGATCAACCATTTCACATCACATCTGTGAACCCTTGAAAAATAACAACTGCGAGGGAAGCAGGAATTACTCTTAGGGTAATGGGCAGTTTTATAAATGAAAACTCCAGCTTTCATTTTATTTTTTCTTTCTTTTTTTTTATATTATAATTTTTTTTGTTTTATATATGTGTAAGTTGGTCAGCGAGAATTCTCCTTATGTCATCACAGTATATTGCGTATGGGCTTGGTACAATTTAGTGTAATATTACAGGCTAAGTCTTTTAAATAAAAACTTTTTTTTTTAAAAATAAACATTAAATGAAAAAAAATCTGACACACAGCAGGTTTTAATAGAGTCTCCAACTGAACAAAAAAAAAAAAGTCATATATATATATATATATATATATATATATATATATGAGGTTAAAAAACAAAGGATTCCAAACATAAAAATCAATCTTCCTTGATTCAGGGCAAATAATTACACCAAGTCACAGAAAAAAAAATGACAGTTTATGATGAGGGTCTAGACAGACTCGTTAGGGTCCAGTGGTTTTGATCTTCCCACCAGCTGATTGATAACCTCAGGATAGATGAGGGCAAGGATATAGGAGGATGAGGGAGAAAGTAACAGCAGCTATTAATGACACCCCTGTAGAACTAATTTTTTTTTTCTTTCCTTTTTTTTTCTTTGTACACATTTAGCAAGGATTTGAACGTTTTTCTCTTCTTTTTAAACTACAGAAGTTGGAGATAACTTTCAAATCTGGGGGAATTTCTTTCTTTTTGTTTCGTTTGGGAGCTTTTTAAATAAATTAAAAGATACAATTAAAAAAAAATAAATGGAATAAAATATACGAGTGAGTGGCAGGATTGGTTCCAGATAGCTTGTAGCGGGAGGAGATGGTCTAAAAAGGAGTGGGAGGTATGTATAAGACACCATCTAAAATAAAAATTTAAATTTAAAAAAAAAAAAAAAAAAAATTCATTTTTTTTTTTAAATCCAATATTCTCTTGTTTCAGGAAATGTTTTTGTTTCTTCACAACAAAAAATTAAAACTTATCCAACAATCCATTTTTGTGTATTTTTTTTTTTTTTTTTTTTTGGCAAACTCTCACGCATCAAACACACTTAAGTTAAAGATCACAATATTGCCATATATAGAATCACACATCAAACAAAACCAATCCAAGGTAAGCTCACAAAAATATCATATACGGTATTTCTCTCAAATTGTCTAAAATGAGGTTAATTCATTTTCTTTCTTGCGTTTTTTTTTTTTGTTTTTTTGTTTGTTTTGCATTCTTTAAGAATCCGCTTTTTTTTGTTTTTTTTTAATACCTTCCAAATGGCAATCGTAGTGCACAATCCCTCGTCCATGTTTGAGGTATAGACACATATAAAAATAGTGCGTAGTGGTCCAACAAATTTTTCCTTTGTTGGTTTGTTGAAACAGGAATAAAAGTTGACGATTTATGTGGCATCTGTCTTTGTTCTGTTATCGCGACAGACACTTTGTATTTTTCGCTTTTGTTTTGCCTTTTAAACTTTTTGTATATAGATTTGTATATATTTCTTTTTAAATGTTTTTTTTTCCTCTATTTTCTTTTTTTTTTTTTTTTTTTGAAATTGGTTATGAAAATTGGAAACTGGCAAATTTACCGATGCTTTCTTGGCTTAACAACAGAGAGACAGAGCTTTAAAATACTGAGATTCTAAGTCTACATGTTGTCCTTGCTGCCTTCTAAGAAACAACCGAATCTCTTGGATTCTGTTCTTCCAGGAGAATGATCGTAATCTTTTGTTTTTTTGCTTTCCGTTTATACAATCGAGTTCTAGCAAGAGACCAAGCAGAAACGTAGATGCAGGTTTGAGGTGGGTTAGTTCATTGCACAAAAACCTTCGACATGGTCTGAATAAATAGCACGTAAGTAATTCACACATTACCTGCTGAGAACACTGTAATCTTCACTTCCTTCTGCAGATTCTTTATTTTAGAAATTAATCTTAATTCACGAGTGTTTTGTTCTCCTTGTTGACTGTCCATACAGTAACAGTCTTTGATGGTTGCTTCAAAAAGTTTACAAAACTGCCGCTTCAAATAAGTGTTATCTGAACAGTTTTGAAAGGGGGTAAATTTTATTCTTCAGCATGCCTGCATATTTCAGATAATTTTTTATTATATATAAAAAAAAAAAAATGCCTAAGGCTCAGCAGGTACCAACGTTAGTGTGACAGTGACAGGTTCCATGACACGCTGACGTACTGGCATACGCACGACTGAAGGTATAAAGTTTGTTTCTGAACTATCTTCAAGATGAAATGCTTGCATATTGAAAGGACTTGGAGAATTGGTATCACTAATTCTGCTACTGAAGCCATTGTTACTTGTATCCTTACTGATATTGTTAGAATTGTTATTACTTGTGTTAGTGATATTGGTAATAGTCGGAGAGGTACTGTTATTGTTGTTATTGCCGATTGTCTCAACTAGAGGCTTAGTTGGAGACATTTGAATATCATTTGAGAAAGCACTTACACTATGAGGCAGCAAGCTCAAATCTTCAAGATTCGGAGTCTCATTCTCCATTCGGACTGAAGGCGATGGCATTTTTGGACCATGGTTATGAGCCAGGTGTTTCTGTAACTGCTTAGCGAAACTACATGTGAAATCACAGCGCCTGCACGAGTAGAAGCCCTTCTCTTCCACAGCGTTTGCATCCGAGGGCAGGTTAACTTTCTTCATGTGGACTTCACGTATATGCATCTGGCACGCTTTCTTCGAAAGATACTTTTCACCACACTTAGCACACTTGAATTTTTTTACACGATTGCCTTTTGGTCGAAGTTTGGATTCTTTCATGTCCGTGCCATGATATTCCGTGATATGACGGATGAGCGAATGTTCGTAGAGGAATGATTTAAGGCAGGTTTTGCAAGTGAACCTCCCAAGATTACCCTTATGTATGCTGTGCTTGCGTTCCTCATGCGAGTAGATGTTGGAAAGCCATCTTGTTTTATAATCACAGTGAACGCAACTGTAGAGCTTTGGTTTACCACCCCGCGAGTACTTCCTTCGCAAGCTGTTACCCCAGCTGAAGCTGCTGTTAAGCATGCCACCAAAGTGGTTGGGTGGTGTAAAATCGGGTTTCACACTAACCTCTGCTTTGTGGTCGTTTAACACATGCATCTGAAGGCTTATACTATTGGGGAATACTTTGAAGCAAAACTGGCACATTTGGGCTTCCAATGGGATGTACTTCTTGTCAGAGGGCAAAGACACTCCGTGGTCTTTTAAGACGTGAGCATGCAACCACTTCTCATTCTTGAACCGTCTGTCACAGAGTTTGCAGACTTCAGTGAAGTGGTTGTAGTACCGGTTGTTGACTGGACTGTTGTCGTCCAGCTGTTCTGTTTTGATTTTCACCTCGTCAGGATTCTGAGAGGAGAGTTTGGGGTCTGTGTTTGTGAGGTTTGAGTCAGACAGGCTGTTTGGCAAGAGTGAGAAACTATCTGATAGCTTCTCAGTCTGGCTACCAGGTGACACATTACCGATGCTACCGCTGTCAACTGGTGAGGAGCGCACAGACTGGTTTGGTGTTAGCTTTTGATCGTCGGTCGGCAAAATACCATGCTTGTTTAGTTTATGAGTTCGCAGGAAGTACTTGTTGCAGAGTTCTTTGTTGCAGATGTCACAGATTACACGGGAGGAATTAACTGGCTCTTTCCATCGCCAAGTATGCTTCTCAAAGCTGTCGTTTGGTTGGAAACCATCCATGTTCATATTCATGTTCATACTCATGCTCATGGCCAAGCTGTTCATTAACTTCTTATTCGGCTGCGAAATCTGTTTTTCGGGTTTGGCATCCACCTTGTCAGATTTAATGCCGTGGATGTTCAGTTTGTGAGTGCGGAGGAAATATTTGCTACAAAGTTCTTTTTTGCAAATCTCGCAATATGCTTCCGGGTCAATGCCCATCTTGACCAACTCATGGTTATCAGGTTTCTCGATGTTGACCATCGGACTAAGAAACTCCTTCCCGTTCATATCAATCTTTTGCATCTCCAGCAATGCTAACTCTTTAGCCTGATCACGAATTATATCCCGGACGTACTCTTTCTGCTGTTCTTTGAACATATTTAACTTAGGCGACGCCGACTTGTTCTCACTTTGTTTGTTTTCTTTCTCGGCAGACATGATGTCGATTCCATGTACTTTCAGTTTATGATTCTTAAGGAAGTATTTGTTGCACAACTCCTTGCTGCAAATGTCACAAGTGACACGGTCAGCCAATTTAGCAGCAATCATGTTCCCAAAGAGTGTCGGCATGCCATCGCTACCGCCGTTCCCGTTCCTCATATCAGTGCTTCCGTAAGCAGCCATGGCTTTCACATGGGCAGCCATGTCGCTCTGAAGCTGCCCATCTAATGGGTGATTTTTCACATGTGGGTCATGAAAGACACCGTGGACATTCATGCGATGAATGCGATAGCTGTATTTACTAGAGAATTCACGATTGCAAATGTTGCAATAAGTGACGTAGCACTCATTGTTGGAATTGGAAAGAATGTTCTGAGACATGCCCACTACAGGACTGGTCATACCCGACTGACTCAGGTTAATTCCAGCGCTTGTTAAGAGATTCTGTGAGATATCATTCATTCCAGATCCCTTCAATAGTGCCAAGTTCTTGAGAATGTTGGGGTCTTTCAGGCCCACATGTTCTTTCACCAGATTAGCAGCCTCCTTAGAAAGGATCTGATCTTTCAGCTGGTCCACCTCTTTCATTCCCATTTCTTTTGATTTCATAACAAGCGGCATACCTTGATCCTGCGAGACACGGGCAGGTAAACCATCCTCCTTACCCATGTCTTTCGAAAGCAAGGGTGACTCTCGTATTTGTCCGGGCTCTTTTTTTACATCTGGATGCTCGATATCAGCAGCAGATCTGGACGAAATTTGGGACTGAGGTTGTGACTGTGGTTGGGAATGTGGTACCTGTGATGGAGGTGGTGGTAGTGGAGGTTGCTGTTGTTGCTGTGGTGACTGCTGTTGCTGTGGGGACTGCTGCTGCTGCGGCGACTGCTGTTGTTGTTGCTGCTGCTGTTGTTGTTGATGCTGCTGCAACTGTTGTTGTTGCAGCTGCTGAAGCTGTAACTGCTGATGTTGGTGCTGCAGCTGTCTTATAGTGGCTTCATCTGTGTACATGTTATGCATGTTAGCCTTGTGGATCTTTAGGAAATATTTGTTGCAGAATTCTTTGCGGCAGATCTCACAATATGCTTCTGCATTCAAGACCCCCATACTGCGCAGTGCATCACTCGCAATGGGTGGTGCAGATGGGGCGGAACTTGATATTGGTGGGGGCGGTACTGGCTGTGGAGGCTGAGATTGTGAAGATTGAGATGACTGTGGTTGCTGCTGCTGTTGGCTTTGCAACTGCTGCTGCTGTTGGTGGTGGTTTTGCAACTGCTGCTGCTGTTGGTGGTGGTTTTGCAACTGTTGGTTCTGCAGTTGCTGCACATGATTCTGCAGCTGCTGTTGATGGTTTTGTATCTGCTGCTGCAGTTGCACGTGATTCTGCAGCTGCTGTTGAGATTGCAACTGCTGCTGATGGTTCTGCATCTGTTGTTGATGGTTCTGCATCTGTTGCTGATTTTGCATTTGTTGTTGCTTCTGTTGTGGAGATGGCGTCTGTTGTGGTGGTCCAGCTTCCATGTGTGATGGGAGCGGGGCACCAAGGGGTTGGGACAGAACAGAGCCCGAGTGAGACTGGAGTTGCTGCTGGTGCAGCAAAGGCTGTGCAGGGATTAATGCTACAGGTGGTACGAAGGGATTCAACACCATAACACCAGCCATATTAGGCATGCTGGCCATGGACTGAGGTACGATAATCGGTGAGGAGGTAACAGCAACGGATGTAGGGATGTCAATTGGACGTACACGTCTGAAACTGTTCGAGTTCTCTGGTGGAATACCATGAACATCTTGTTTGTGTTTTTTGAGGTAGTACTTGTTACAGAAGTGCTTCTGACAGAGTTCACAATAGTCCTCCAAATCCTGACTGACATTGCCTGCGTCAGAAATGATTTTCGGAGCTTGTGGCTGCGTATCTAATCTAAACGATGATGGGGCGACACCTTGCTCAGAGGGCGGTTGTTGTTGTTGAGGAGGAGGAAGAGGAAGAGGTGGAGGAGGAGGAGGGGGAATCATTGAAGGAAAAGTGTTCATAGAAAACGGTGACGGGGCATTCTCATAAATACCATGTTTATTTGCTTTGTGAGTCTTTAGAAAATACTTGTTACAAAATTCTCTATCACATATTTCGCAATATGCATCCGGATGAAATATCCTCGTCCCATCTGTCTTGATGCTCACCTCGCCAGTCGGATCTTTGGGTTCTGACTCTGCTGCAGTATCAAGGCCTGTGATGGTGCTAAGTGGCAATGGTGCCGGCACCATCGTTGAAGTAGGTGCTGGCTCCAATCCATTGTGACCATTTGACAGTGGTTTGGTGCTCTGTTGAAGTTCATTTGCTAAACGATGGTATTCTGTTGGAAAAGACAGTCGCAGCTCTGACTTTATTAAGTTGCTACTGATAATGTTGTTTATGCTATTTTCTTGAGATGGTAATTTCTCTGCATCTCTCGCTACTTCTGGTTCCAACAATTGCTGAGGTTGAGGTTGTTGTTGTTGTTGAGGTGGTGGTAGTGGTAGTGGTAGTGGTGGTGGTGATTGTAGTAATGGTTGTGATAAAGGTTGCGCAAGGGAAAGAGATTGTGACACGTGTTGTGGAAAGGAGGGTAGTTGTGATAGGTTTTGTGCAAAGGAGGGTGGTTGTAATTGTTGTGGCGGAGAGTGTAGTTGTTGAGGTTGTTGTTGTGGTGATGGTTGGGGTAGTGTTGGTGGTGCCGTTGGTAAAGGTAAAGGTAAAGGTTGTGGTTGCGAAAGTGAGAGAGAGGGTGGCGTTGGTGGCGTGGTGGGTGTTGGTGGTGTTGTGGGTGTTGGAGACTGTGATGGTAAGAGTTCAGGACAACTTTGGCCAGAAGACAAATTATCAGCAGCCTCTTCTTTTAACTGGCTGGTGTCCTCCTCATCAGTGGTTAACCTTCCCCCTCCTTCTTCTTCTACGTCATAGTCTTGAGGACTCGGAAACTGTTTCGGGTCAGTCTCGCCAGATTCCAAATCTGAACTATAAGAAACCCGACTTGGTTTAGTTTGCTTGCGACGGTTTGATTTCATCCTAATGAATCAGCTGGATCTTTCTGGGAAGAAATATATGCAGATTATTGTGAGGTATTTGTTGTTTTTCAATTGGAACAATGCATCTTGTGGCCTCGAATTTTGTCCATGTTGAAGTTTGCATACATTTATAATAGTCACTGACCCGTATTCCAATTTTCATGTCTGCAAAGAAAAAAAAGAAAATATAAGAATTAAAATGAATATCAGAAGAATAGCAGTAAAATGTAGTTTGCTTATAGCATTGTCTGAGTTATGTACTTGGAAAAGTACTGCAAGAAAAGAACAGTTGTCCATGTTGAAAACGGAAAACAAGTGATATTTTATAAATTCTATATATATAATTTTTAACAATAATAATTCTTACTTGAAATGTGAAACTTTAACACAGTGGTCTACTGTGTGTGACATTGCCCCATAATATATTTCAAGGAAAGTCCTATTTTCATCAAATGGCGGGTGTTTCAAATCAAGATTTCAAGATTTATAATTGATAATATATATAATATCACTCATTTTTACCTTCCTTTCTTAACACCAACTTTCCTTTTTTTTTTTTTGCATTGTGATGACATAATATTAGGAAATTGTAGTCATTAATAAATGAAAATAAAGAAAAAAGGTTATATTGTACATATGTTTTTGACTTAATTTGATTGAGTATTTTTTTTTTTTTATTTTTACAGCGGAAAAACGTTCTTATGACAGCGCGTTGAAGGTTAACATCTTGGAATTTTTTAACATGCCACGGGGAGATAACTCAATTTAAAGAGCTGACACTCCCTCTCTCTTTAATACTAGCTTTGCTTCCTAAAAATTGAACCTTTTGCTCGGTATCATAACAAATTGTTTTTTCGCTGTTAAAAAAAAAACTACTTAGTGAAATTTATTTTCGGAGAACTTCATTCCATAAAGGATATGTACAATTTAAACTTTTTTTTCGATATTTTCATTTTTAAACTGTACAAGTACCAAATATTATATCAAGCAAGATGGCTTCCAGTAGAAGACAAAACTAAGGCAAGGTAAATAAATAAAAGATGATATATTAAAACCAAAAACAACTCGGGTCCACCTTGCTTCATTTAACTCTTACTACAAAAAAAAAAATATTCATCTCATTTTTTATCTGAAAAAATAATCTCCATTCAAATAAATTCATGGGAAACTGCTAAGTAAACAATTTGAAAGAGAAAATTTTAAAATAAACCAAAATTCTGTTTTTTTTTGGTTTTTTTTTTTTGTTTTTTTTTAAATTTTCATTTTTCTTCCCCTACCTCTCAAAACCCAAAACGAAATTAATGTCTACAAATATAAGAATATAAAGCAACGTTGGTACATTTAAACATTTTCATATGAGCAAAAAACAAGAAAAACATTACATTGAGATGAAGAGAAAAAAAATGTAATGATTGATATAGATCCTAAGATTAAATATTTAATGATATTCAATCAATAGATTATTAATAAGCCGATGGACATGATGAAAAAGAAAAAAAAAAGATTAGTGATTAACAGAAATCACTTTTTCTTTAGCTTGATCCATCGCGACGAAGCTGATTCCAAAAGTAAAGCCTCCGATTTTTTATTTATTTATTTTTTTTTTGAAGAGCTACGAAGGTGGGAAGGGTACCAGTAAAAGGAGCAGCCTTTTATGCTGCAAAATTTATTTTTCTACAGGCATCACCATTTCCAATGCACTTTTGCCAAGAATTCAGTGATGTATCTCTGCTTCTGACACACATCCATGACAGGATGCTTTTTTTTTTTTTTTTCTTTTTTAGAGTCTCACACCATCAATATCTACAACAGAGAGATGAAACTAAGGTCATGAAGGTATAAGATCAGTCCCGTAACAATGCAATTTGCAATTCCCTTTGATCTATTCAGGCAGAATAAAAAAAATAGGAAACATTAATATTGGAACATATAAAAGAGGGGGCATTGTCTATGTAAGTGAGTAGAATTTGGATCTTGGGTTTATTTTCAGCAGCCCTGTAACTCACGCTTCCCCCCTTTTTTTTTTTTTTTTACATAGGCATCACCACGTTATCAAGGCCAAGAGGCCACTCAAGGATAAGGGTTAAAGAGTGTACAGTAGAAATTGGACAATATAGTAATCATTAGTAATGAAAATTTGGTAAATTTGATAACTTATATGGAACGGCTCATCAAGAACTTATTTACGTTAGACTTGAACACAACCATATTGTAGTCAGCTGGAAAGCAGGAAAACGGAAGACAATTCCACAGGCGTGCAGTTCTAAGAAAGAAGCTTTGTTCATGGAATCTACGTTTAGGTTTAGGCACAGATAAAGAGTGGGGGGAATTATTGATAGTGTTTACAGCTAGACGAGTGTTTCTTGTGAAAGTTTGGCGAGGGGGGACCATAGATTGAAGCTCAGTCGAACACTTTCCATGAAAATAACGATACATCAGAGACAAACTCGCAACATATCTTCTGTGAGATAGAGGTTGCAAGGAAGAGAAAAGGACATCTCCTACGAGGCTACTTGGTCCTTTAGTCCGCATGTTCCATGAGAGATATTTCTGACAAAAACCATTTAAGTATGATGTAATTATAGCAAACTATTTTCATAATTCTGTAAGAGTTTATGTTTAAAGATCATAGTCAGAAAAATGTGAAAAAAAATTTGAGTTTACGAACTAAAAATGGTTTTATGTAGATTTTATTAACTATTATTAATTTATATTATTATTAATAAATATAAAATCATTTCAAGTGGAAATTTTGAGTTTCGATTTTAGATAAACACGACATCAGGTCAAATTCGGTGGTCATTTTGTTTTGATTTAGCCTATTCACATAATGCTAACACATTTCAAGCATGTTTTTTTTTTCTCAATGTAACATGCATAATACCAAATGAATTTTAAATGGAAATAATGATTCATTTAGAAATATATATAAAAAAATAACAAAACCATTTGTTGTCTATACAAATTTTTGTTGCATGTTTCTAACTGTGAACTTATCAGGTGTAATCTAGCATTTCTATAAGCTGGTTTATCCAGCATTCAGTCGGACGAGTTCTAGCTTGAAAATGTAGATCGAATAAATGCATCTTATTTTCGATACATACAAAGATGCGCCATTGGTTAGTCTGTTAAATTTGAAATAGTATGTTGCTAAGCATACAAAGTGAACAGGCTGATTTAAGAGTAGTCTCCCTTATTTTATTTTCAGTTTGATTGAATCATCTTCTACCATCAAATGTAGATATTAATTCAGACAAAGCAAGAACAGTGAATATCTTAAAGGTCTTTATATATAAAAAAAAAAAAAAATTCTAGCAGCATTAAAGAATTCTCGTTATTGATATCTGTAGCTTGAAGTTCACATTTGTCTAGACACTTATATTGATCACCCCAAAGTGTTGCTAAATATAAATTAAAAAAAGGGGGGGGGAAGAAAATGCTCTCTGAATCCATATCAACAAGCAAAGATGTTATACATCTTTGCTTCATAAAAATGTGTATTTAAACATCTAGCCTCATAAGATACCATGCAGAGAACCGATCGTTTTACAAATTTCAAACAAAAACATGCAGCAATCAAATCAGAGGATAGTGTATTTTTTTTTTTATTTATTTTTTTTTTTTTCACTTATGACGAGAGCATATGAGGAATGTTCAAGTTATAAATCTTACTGCAGGTGCAACACCTATTTTCCAACATGTTTTAATTAGAATAAAATTATAAGAAACCCGACTCTCAGCAGACGGCGGCTAGGGATTTTTTTTTCCTGGGAGCCCCCAAAATCCACAGAGATTAGAGCATTCCTGTTTTGATCCAGTCCCTATTGATTTTGCAGTGAGAGTTTAGTTCTGTGCAATTCTAGGAGGTCAAACACCTGAAGCAGTGTGAGAGAACTAATCAGCTCCTTCATCCAGCAGGCAACAGATGGATTTGTTTTCAGTGCATTTGCTGGTGATAGTCTCATTTTTGAGATATCTTATTTTGCTGAAGTTTACCGCTAGTTATACCTCCACAAATAAATTCACGTTACAACTTTAGAGTAAACCCTGGCCTATTTCTAACAATACTTACATTCAATACTTTTTAAAAGTTCCTAGTAGTAATTCTTGGTAGTCTAGCGACATAGTACATGGCTAATAAGAAAGGTGAGGGTCTTGAGTTGTTATTAAGGTATAGTACAGACCATCTGAATGGTTAATCTGGCAAGGCTCTGGAATTAAGAATGCTGCAAAATCTGTGTTTTGTCTATGTATACAAATTATAGTTTTTAATCTTCTGAAGAAAGTACATCTTATAAATTGAATATGATATTGATGCATCACAAATAAAAGATAAGAATTTTAAATAATTTTCCCAAGTTTATTTAAATGTTTTTTTTTTTTTTTGTTTTTTTTTTTAAGCAAAAAAATTAACTTCTAATTTGAAAAACCTAATGCGAAATAAATAGTGTCACCAGATCAGGCAGTCTGAAGATATTGCCCTCCCGATCTAAAAATGGACCAAACATTGATGTCATTTTTTTTTTTTTACATTTTCCTTTACGGCATTAAATTATGTTCTGCAAAGTTAAAAACAAAAACAATTTTTTCTACCAAACAAACAAAACCAAACACCATAAATAAATATTTAAAATGGATAAAAAAAAGACTTGAAGCATAAAAACTTTTTATCAAAAATGATAGAATCTAGCATTAAATAACTCCCAAAAAGGTTGATATGCCGTAAAAAAAACCCCCCGCAAACCCAATCAAATATACCTACATGTATACAACGGTTAGTAGCTTGTAGAGATAGGCTACTAAAACAATGAAGTCAATACACTTCCGTATTACATGAAAATGTCATTGCTCATTAAAATATATCAATACAACATGGACTGAATCTATTCTGATAATATGCAAAACATGAAACGAAGTTGAAATAAAATAAAAGGACATTTTTGATAGAAACAGTTCATAACTGACTTTGGGTGAAAAGTAATTTTAATGACCAGAATTGGAGAAATGCATGGTGAAACTATCTCTTTATGCATTCTTTTTAATGAAGCATTGTCTCTACTTACATCCAGATTAAAATGCATGTAAGATTGAAAAAAAAAAAAAAAGATGATGCACTTATTAAACATGAATGATAGAAAAGACTAATTTATTATGTCTTTAATATTTGTTATAAAAAAATAGAAATATTTGTATGACTTCTTTGATGAATATTGAAAAAATGTATTTATTTAGAAAAGAATAAAAGCATAAATAATTTTAAGAGGGCAGTAATTACATTCAATACACCTTTAAACTATATATAATATCCAATACACTTTACAGCTATATATATATATATATATACATACATATATTATATCCAATACACTTTACAGCTATATATATATATATATATATATATATATATATATATATATATATATATATATACATACATACATATATTATATCCAATACACTTTACAGCTATATATATATATATATATATATATATACATATACATACATACATACATATATTATATCCAATACACTTTACAGCTATATATATATATATATATATATATATATATATATATATATATTCTATTCAATACACTTTATATATATATATATTCACTACACCTATCAACAAAATATTTAAAAGAAAAATAAACAAAGTCTTGTTTCTTTTATCTGGAAATTTATTAAAACAGATTTAAAAAAATTAAATGTATCATTAACCAGTTAGATATTTTTCTAATAAAGTGATATATTTTTTTATACATAACTGAAAAATCAGATTTAGGACAAAGATTTGATTCGATGAATAAAAAAAGTAAAGATTAGTTTTTGTTTTTTATATATATAAAAATATATTTTTGGAACTATAAATCACCTAATTTGCATATCAATATTTTTTCAAGCAATATTAAAAAAAATGCAGAGGTTCAGCTAAGATGGTTAAAAAAAAAAGCTATCTTAAAAAAAAAAAGTTAAGTCAAATTGGTAAAATTTAATCAACTTTCTTAACTGATAAAAATTGACTAGTTTTTAGTGATTTTGTTTTCTCTAATGAATATACATTCATTTATTGTAAGAAAATATAAAATGTTTAAATTCATAATAGGCTAAGACCCAACAGTATGCTGATTGTCATTTTTAGTACTTTTTAAATAGGACGTTTGTAAAAGTTAAATTAATTTAAGATTTTATTTAATAATTATAACAATTTAATAAAATAAAAAAAAAATCTAATCAAATATAAAAGTTTAACAAAATATAAAAATTTACCAAATATGAAAATTTAATTTAACTGAATATAATTGCTTAAAATAAGTTTCATTTTTTTAACAGTCAAGTAAAAAAGTTATCGGGCCTGATAAATGTATTACATAAAGAATATAAATATAAATTTTCCTTTGAGCATTTCATTTTTCTAACAAAATAATGCAGGATGACATAATACTAGGTGTACTTTTAATCTAAGAGCATTTTTACCAAGCATAATACAATCTATTTTAATAAAAACAAGCCAGATCTAATTCTGCACAACAAATCCAGTACATCTAAACTGGTAACCTGTAAGCAAAAATCAATCATGATCACCTATGGTAAACTTATCCGCATCGACCGAAATAAATCTGACGATTTAGAGTAATTCTTCGATGGTTATAAAAATATTATCACATGATTGACACATGCAAAAAGCAATTAACAAAAATTTGAAAGAATTTCACAAAAAAAGGGGGGGGAAGGGGGGGAAGTTGGGGGGAAACTGTGCACTAATATTAAAGGATAATTTTTTGCCTTCTTCAAAAAGTTAAAAAAAAAAAAAAAAGTCTATTAAAAAATTTTGTGATCTCTATTTTAATCTCATTGCAATTTTACCGAATATACTAAAAACAAAGATTTTAGCCATTCATAAACGATGAAAAGAAACAAGTAGTGAAAATGACAGGGGTAACCGACTAAATCCACACACTGCAAGCTTAGAACCTGTATAAGCTTACTTATCAGTGAAAAATTCATAGAATACAAAAAAAAAAGGGACCTAACTATATACGCTGTAAACAAACAAGGGACATTACCCTGAATCGTAAAACAAAACTGATCATCAGATTTTAACTATGTAACCGTTTCAGAAATTTAAAAATTATTAACTTCATGGCTCTTTACAGTACTTATCAAAATACCACCTCTCTCATATATATATATAATATTTCACATGTATTTATTTGATATCATCGTCTCCCGACACCTAACCGAAACGTACCAAGACACTTATGAATGAATATATATATACAGATGCACAAGTACACAGTCTACTTTGTGATATCAATAATTAATACTGAAAGCATACAACACCTACATATCATAAATAGGAAATTGTTTTATTATATATAATATGGCGACAGATGGTAGGACTCCTTGATCAAATTATAACTAGTGCAATCAAACAATTCTGAAATTAAAATCTAGTGCAGGACCGTGAATTAAGACATAATATATATGTGCACACAATTTTAAAGATTAAAATAAGAACATACAGATAAAATTCTTAAACATTTCATCAAACATATCTCCTCAAAATGTCCTTCAAAATCCATTCTCTTTACTCTTATTTCTTTCAATTAATTATCAAAATTTTTGACACTAGTATTATTTTAACTTGATTAGAAAACACGTCCACAACTCCCTGGTCAAATATATTTTAATATATCTTACTATTTCATATATATATATACACACACACACACACACACACATAAATAAATATGTATTTTTGGTAAAATATGTCTTCCAAATATATTTCACTGTGTATACCAATCCTTTTTGCTTATCTCAATATAAAAGAATAACAGTATAGTTACATATATATATATATATATATATATATATATATATATATATATGTGTGTGTATATATATATATATATATATGTGTGTGTGTGTGTATATATATATATATATATATATAAAATAGTGCTCAATGCTGAGTAGAGCTTTGTAGTAGTAATAGTATAAAAATGCAGTTTTAATGGCATTGATATTTTCATACTACTACTACTAGGTGGAAGATTTTAATTTGTTTTAAATCTTTCTTGCCAATAAATATCCGGTGCAAGAGGAGAGATATTAAGATAATTTTTTCTATATTTAGAAATCCCATTAATTATTTTGACGGTCTCAACACTCCCTCTCATTCTCCTTTCTTTTTCATAAAAAAAAAAAAAACAATCCGTCAGAAAATATTAAAATCTTTCACTCTAGAAGTTGGTGAAGTTCATTTCATTAGTGTTTAAAAAAAAAAAAAAAAAAAAAAAAAAAAAAGGGGTTCTCCAAAGAGAACTAAACTAAATTCACATAAGAGGTGTAGAGGAGACAAACCAAACATTTTACTAAAGATGGATCCAAAGCGGACAAATCAATGATTTTAGTCGCTCCCTGTTTACTTGCCTCCCCACAAAGGCAGGGTATGGTACATGGCGAGATTTTCATGTAGGGAACATCCAGATCTCCAAAAAGTGGCACTTTGGATTGGGAACAAAATATGCCTAAATTTAAAAACATTATTCACTCATTTTTGACTGAGGACAGAAAATATGAACTATAGTATCAAAACATACACTTTGCTCTCAACCAGAAATCTTGCCCACCCTATTTAAACACAATTTTAATTCATTAGAAAGCTTAAGTAACACCTTTAATATAAAGTTATTAAAACCGACATGAATGCTAACAAAACCAAAACATGTCCAGGTAAGATTTCAACAAAACGAGGAAGACATTATATTTTACTGAACAACAAAGCAAACAAAAGTGAATTCGAATTATTCAAACTACTATAGACATCTTGGATGCTATAGTCACACAGTTTCAGTTTGGTGTGAACTCTGACCTCAGGTGCTTTTTTAACATTTGGGAACTTGAGCAAAGATACATAGGTAGGAAGATGCAATGGTCGAAACATTGTAAAATATATTAAATGGAAACAGTAATCCACATTATTGATCCTCATCTTTCATTGTGAAATAATTAATGCAAAACAATACTTTATATTTTCCATCGTTAATGGAATAGTAATACGGTTCTGTTCTGTCTTGACAGACTCTGAATACGCACTGAAGGATGCCTATGTGTGAAATTATCGCGGCAAGAGTTGGACAATCTCTAACCACACCTTTTCTGAGTTGGCACTGTTTTAATTCCGGTTGCAAATATATATATATATATATATATATATATATATATTCAAGACCACTGGAAACAATGCAGAAATAAGCTTAGAGCATATACAGCCTCTAGCATTCCAAAATAGTCACCCATCTGGTACTGGCCAGGCTCATCATTGCTTAGCTTTGGTGATTAAGTGATAACCGGTGTGTCAATGTAATTGTGCTGTGTTTTTTTTAAGTAGAATAGCAATAAGCACAATTCTATAGCAAGATAAAAAAAATTATGTTTTATTAAATAGATAAATAAAAATCTTATGTTTGTCAGTAAAAACAAAAATAAGAAGTAAAACTTCCTACAAAATCATGACGGCTTATCTATGGTCTTAATCTTTTAGATCAAGATGTTTTAATAGATACAAAAAATTACTAAAATACTAAAACAGAACCAATTTGTTGTAGCTTAATCGTTTTGGAGATATTGTCTTAAAAATTTAAGGGAAATAAGTAAAATATATTTAGATCATAAGCCTTAGTAAACACAAGGAAAGGGAAAACGGGGGGAAAAAATAGATAAAGAATCTAAATTTTGTACAAAGAAATGTAATTTAAAAAATATTTTCGAAAAGTCTAATAAACGGAAACGTTTCGAAATTAAGAAATAAGATCATTCTTATTGTTTCTTAAGTGTAAAGAATATATATTGTTTTTAATAATAAGTTTAAAAAGATTTGGTTTTGATATTTGCAAAAAATCAGCAAACTGATTTTATTGTTTGACTTGCAAAATTTCGGTATTGACATTAGTTTTTAGATTCTATTTTAGAATTGGGTACTCACAGAAGGGACCATGTGAAAAATGCCAACATCCTAAAGTGAAAATGAAACAATAGCTCCAACAGAATTGAAACACGTCAGACAATTCAGGCATTGGTGTCCATAACCCAAAAGAAATGCTGCAGAATATTTGTAAAATATCAAATTAAAAATTTGATTTGGAGAAAATTGATGAACTGAATTAAAAAGAAAACTAAAACAAATATAGTATTTTTGGTTTAGTTTATCAATTTATTTAAATATCTTAGTAAAAAACAAAAAAAAAAAACAAATTAGAATTTGATTAAAAAAAAGTCCAATTTTAAGTTAAAACAATAAAATCTCATCCGATATTTATATTCGACAATTATTATACATACTAACAAGGCACCCGGCATTGCCTAGTCATAAAATACGCTTAAATATGATATTTTGATTAATGCAGATTTCGTATTTATTATTATACTGAACCCAATATATAGTAAAAATTTTAAAAGTTAAAAAAAAAATTACTTGTGTGCCACAACTGAAAATCGAAATCAAAACATTTAGCTATTTATTTTTTCATCTGCTGTTAATGATTGAGCTCTGAAGACATATTTGCTGCAAAGCTAAAAATTAAAACCTGAACCAATAGCTACTACGTTACGCATGCATATTCGTAATGTTGTAATTCGACCTTCCCCTGGCGAATTTCTTTTTAAATCCTCACACTTTTTTACTGATTTCCCCTGGCTAAAACCCAAATATAAAGTTTCATGTCTGTAGACTAAAAACTGACATGAGTTTGGTAGGCAAAATTTAATATATATATATATATATATATATATATATATATATATATATATACAGACACACACACACATGCAGATAATTAGATGTAATAGTTAACTAAATATTATCCTATAAAAAAAAAACGAAAAACCTAATAGGTAATTAATTAAAGTAAATGCTTAAAAGAATATGAAAATTAGCTAGATCTTTTGCTAGTGACTGCCGTTTCACGATTCATATAACAAAGTTCTATTTTCTTTTTAAATAAATAGAAAAACAGGGGTTTTTTTCATACGAATATCAATACACACAAAAAATTTATAGGAGTATAGATATCTGATGTCCTACGTTCAAATCTAGACAATTATGATCAAGTTTTGAAACTAATAAAATTTTAAAAACTAATAATGTAAAAATTTTTTAAACTAAGCTACTATAACCCTGTAGAAGTGAGCATTTCAATTTGAATATCACTTATTCAAAATAACCGAAATGAAATACTTTTTCTTCAGCTGTTAAACTCTAAATACCATAATTATAATTAAACAAGAAAAAATATAAATAAATTACAAGATATTGATAAAATATGAATAAAACGTGAAAATATTACAACCTCGTGCAACAGATTTCTTAAAATACTTTGTATTTGTATAAACTAAGAATGAAAATGTCCAAGTTTTAAATATGGTTAAAAATAAATTTATAAAGATTGATAATGAGCACGAGAAAATAGTATGTAACAAATCGAATTATATTTGATCTAGACGGTTTTTATTGGGTGATTATAAAAAAAAGGATATTCAAAGAGTTAAATAATAAAATTACATTTAAATGAAATTTATTTTTAAAAATAATTTTATGAACTTTGCGAAAATTTAGCCATATAAACAAAAACTACTAAGTTAACTATTATTAAAATGTATCTGAAGTTGTCTACTTCATTAGAAATTATATTTCTAGCAATAAAAAAAAAGAATTGAAATACAGTCAACCAATTTAAAAACATTAAATTTAAATATTTTCAATTGACAACCTTAACTAAAAGCCTTACATTTGAATAATTGAAAAAATGTACTTCAAAAATTAAGATTTAAAATAATATAATTTATCAAATTCTTTTTTTTTTCTAAATACTACAGAAATTATTTAAAGTAAAATTTAAAAGAATCTTTTTAGCATGAAAAAATTAATAAAATCTGAAAACTATTAAAGCACACATACCAGGATAGGATCTAATATAAAACTATTTATCTCCTTATTGTTCAATATATATATATATATATATATATATATATATATATATATATATATATATATATACACACATACACACACACACACACACACACTAGAAGGCTGCCCGACATTGCTCAGTTGTAAAATACACTTAAATATGATATTTTGATTAATGCAGATTACGTATTTATTATTATATTGGACCCAATATATAGTAATGATTTAAAAAGTTTAGAAAAAAAAAAAATGCCTCACGCACCAGCACCGAGAATTGAAACCAAAACGTTTAGCTTATGATTAACTTTTTTAACATTAATGCCTGAGTAATGAAGATATGTTTGCTGCAAGGCAAAAAATTAAAAAAAGAACTAATAGCTATTACGTTACATATGCATAGTCGTAATGCCGCCATTCGACCTCCACCTGGCAAATTCCATCTTTTTTTTTAATTTTCCCACTTTTGCAAAGATTTTCCCAGGCAAAAACCTAAATATAAAGTTTTGCATGGGTTCGAATACCCTATATATTAAGTTTCATGTCTGTAGACTAAAACCTGACAGGGGGATTTAGTCGGTAAATTTTTTTTCAACAAATATATATACACGTACATAAATCTATATATAGAAAGAGGTTTGTGTTTACTATAACCTTTTTACAGAAGTATAAATCATGTAGAATGGAAGCATTAATATAATTACAGGTAATAGTTAACTAAAAGATGATCATCCCATAAGAAAACCGAAAAAACTAATAGGAAATTAATTGAAATAAATGTTTAAAAGAAAATGCAAATTAGCTAGATCTTTTACAGATGAATGCAATTCCATGACCCATATATAACAAAGTTGTATTTTCTTTTTAAATAAACAGAACAATGGGCTTTTCATATGAATACACACACAAAAAAAAAAAATTTATCAGTGTATGCGTGTGTACATATATAAACAATTTTTTATGGTAAGCAACTGATGATCCCTACAAAGAAGGATTACATTAAATTCTTGGAAGGAAACTAAATGACAAGAAATTAATTGACTTACAAACAAAAGAGTTTTCCAACAAAGGACTTGGCATTCAAGTTTTATATCATATAGTTTTAAAAGTTATAAAACATTTAAGATTATATATAAATATACACAGGAGTCCATGTTATTTGATTATATACAGGTGTAGTGTATTTTGTTACTAATTGCTAATGCCGTATCCCGGGGGTTCTACTGTATGTGTGAAAAGTTCAAAGACGTGTGTGTGTGTGTGTGTATATATATATGAGAGAAAGAATAAAAACAATAGCATATATCTTAGCTTGAATAGGTTTGCTAAAAACTAAAACGTGTGAAAATTATTATATTCATTAAAAAATTCAGATGAAATGAAGTTCACTAGTTAACCAAAGCATTAATCCATCTTTCCAACTCTGGGCACAAACATGGCAATTTCGAAAATGACTAAAAAAACAAAACTATCTGAATGATTGAATCAGAAAATAAAATTGAAAATGCAGTCTAAACACAGGCATTACATTTTTTAATAAAACAAAAAAATTATTTCAAAACTATACATTCTTATACAAAAAAAAAAAAAATCAAAGCCTTTTAAAAAGTTCTCTTTTGGTGGAGGAGAAATCCTTCACGACTGAGACAATTTTTATTTTTGTACCTTTTCTCCACGTTAAAAAACGACCCTGGTGTCTCACTCTGTCCCGGTGGGAGGCATAGTAAATAGGTACTTTAATTGGGGTGGGGGGGGGTATTTGTAAAGCTTAAAATAAAATGAAAATGAACTAAAATGTCGTTTAAAATTGATATAATTTATGCAATTTTTACAAAGAAATGGATAAACCTAGAAACAATGGAAAACTATATATGTTCAAGTATATGTTGTGCTCTATATGATGGTATATTTTGAAGAATTTGATCCATGCATTTGTGTTATATATTAAGTATAGTAGAACACCGGGATCAGGTTACGATGTTAAATACAATGTTTTTCCGGTCCCTGATTACGGTAATTGCCTCGCCTTACGGTGTTATGTTATTTAATAATAGACATTTGTATTAAATACGGCACTGTATTTTGTTACTAATTTTTAATGCCGTATCCCGGGGTTCTACTTATATTATTTAAAGTTGAAATGGAGTTGTTGAATAAAATAATACATACTCAAAGACCATAGAAAAAGAGTCTTATCTCACCACGAGGTTAGAGCAAGACATTAATGTTTTGTGTGCTTAAAAAAAAAAAAGAAAAAAAAAAGGGGGGCACTCTGGATTGGGGCAAAAACTTACATTCGCTTTAGTCTGGAAGGATTTCTTCAAACATCAAAGACAGAAATGATGAAGTGTAGAATGAGAACAGGTACTACACTTTTCTCTCAACAGTTGTTTCCATAAAAAAAAAAAAATAACTGGACCAAACAGTGTGAATATCAAGGAGGGTGATTTGTTAATATTCTATAATTAAAAATACATACATCTTTATGGTCTATCTGATGAAATATTTTAGAATGTTTTTTTTTCATGTGAGTCACCTCAGATGACGACAAAAAAAAAAGCACTTGCGCATAAGACTTAATGAAATTAATACATTTATAGTTGACTGATAATGAATATCATAAGATAATTGAAAATTATCACATACCACCCTTTACAAGTAACTACTGTTAGCAATTGTGTACCCTTTGTCAGAAACATTGTTGATGGTATACAGGAACTAAAGAAAAAAGTGAGGGTTATAATGCTGCTGAAAATAAAGGCAGTGTCCCCTCTCTCTCTTTCACACACACACACACACACACACACACACACACACACACACACACACACACACAGTAAGGTATGAAAGTATATGTTAATTAAGATAAACACTCATCCACGTATGTGTAACCTAGTTGCCATATATTTTCATAACCTAACTAATCACATATTAAGCACTGTTAAAGTAAATACTGAAATTTGATGTATCAAATATTATATTTCTTCATAATATAATATGTGCATACATGAAATATATATATATATATATATATATATATATATGCACATCAAATGTTATAAGGGAATATATTTTATGTATCTATTTTCAGTATCTAATCAACAGCGCTCTATATGCAAGTAGAGCTAGATAGTAAGTTTTTATATATTTACACGTACATATATTTATATATCTATACATATACACATAAATATATACACACACATAGGTATGTGTGTGTATATATATATATATATATATAAGCGATTACTCTCATTGCGTTTTGGCTGTGATCAGATCAAGACTATTAGTTATGTTGTTGTTTATAAAATCAAACTAATTAAACAGTTAAGGTGCATATGTTAGCCAATTAAACTTTCATTATTCAATACTTTAACAAGAATATTAATGATTTTTAAAAAATCTTTTGTATCAAATATATAAAATTTCAATCATTTTAATTAGTTTTCACCATTGTTTAAATCCATTAATATCACTATCAAGATTTTATCTATTCTATATACTTACTTGTGTGTGTACTACCTAGCTCTAGTGTTGAGATGATTAATCAGAATCAGAATTGGGAATCAGAAAAATTTGAACTTTTGGGAGTATCAGAATCCGTATCGGAAAAAATGCATGCCTTTTTTCCGATACCAAAGGCGATTCCTTTTTTTTTTTTTTTTTTTAATAAACAAGATTTTTCACTACTGGCCGTACAAATAAAATAAATATTTATTGATTTAAGCTTCCATTAAAACTAAAATCAATAGATCAGCCCTCACAAGTGTATTTTAGGTTTAAGAAAATAGCTGCACATTTAACATGTGTCTTTACGGTAATCAGGAAAAAAATAATTTTACAGTTAAATATTTAAAGATTTATATGGAATCAGAAATTGTATTGAAATCAGGAATTTAGTACCAGATCAGTAATTGTATCGGAATCAGAAAAAAATATTGGAATTATCCCCTCACTATATATATATATATATATATGAGAGATCTGAATATTTATATTATGTGAGATTATTATTATGTTTTACGGTTGACGTGAGATTAAGGCAAAAAAGTTCCCACAGAGGCATACCAAATAAATGTAATATATCCAAGCTATTTTAATTTCATCCTTTAGAGAAAATTTATTTCATCAGAAATAATGCACACAAAAAAATGTTACTTAATTATGTCTACTATCAGTGGAAAAAAATTCATTTTAGGCTTCACAAAAGTATGCAAGCATTCCAACTATCAAACAGAGTTGCAAGAGAGAAATGTTCTGTAATCTAATGGTTATAAATAAAAAGCTCAGAAAAATTATATTTCTAATATATGTGAATTTTTCTGGGTTTTTTTTTTTAAATACTGATAAGGATCTTGTTCTGATGCAAGCGATTGTTAGTTTTGAGGAATTATTTCTGCTTACCGGTAATAACAAGATGGACGCATGTACTTTAATATTAGGTTAGTGCAAAAATAATGTTTTATGAAAATCAAAGTTGAACGTCAAAAAACATTATTTTTGCAGCAACCTAATAACAAAAACGAACTGGCTCCCTTTGCCATTTTAGCCAATCATTTCGCGTGAAACTAAATTGGAGAAATGAGCATTTTACAAAATTGAAAATGTTTTTCATTAAAGTTATATATATTAAATATACATAAAAATACTTTGGATAAAGGATGGATGATCTCCGAATTATTAAAAAATAGAATCAAATGTATAAGTTACATATTTTTATAGTCTTCTTAGAGTATTTTTTCATTTAAATGTGAAGAAATTAACTTTTCATAAATAAATTTGGTGTGTGTGTGTGTATATATATATATATATATATATATCTCTAATATGTGTATATACATATATCAAAAAAGTTATTGATAGTGGTACAAGACTATCAGTACATAGGTAATCAAAACGAAGGCGATTAATATAATTTATTTTGTTGTATATTTGATCTCTCTCTACAAGCGTGCCTGCAGTCGATGTGAAAAAACCCCTTCATAGAATCTTCATTTGTGAAATACTGCTACTTATAATATAAAAGACATTTGTATGTACATGCATGTTCATTCCATATGGACTCCAAAACAACTAGGCAGATTTTTTAAACTTTCACACAAATATACTTTATGCGTCTTAGAGTGTTCTTAGATACGTTTTATATCAGAATGCATCCAATAAGTATTGATAATCGAAAAAAATCAAATTAAAGAAGGAACAGTTAGATTTTGACCAAAGTTAACCCCCTTATACAGCCTAACATCACGAATGCATTTGAGAAGAGCTCAGGGTATAAAATCTACAATATGTTCTTTGATATCACAGGAGTGCATTCGAAATGAATGTTTCTATTTAGAGCACAATTGAGCTATGATACTTAACTTCTTCATTTAAAACTTTAATTCCAGTCATTATATAAAAATTTTATGAAATCAACTGTAGATTTTCTACAGTGCAATATAAACTACAATGTATTATGGACTAAATCGCTATGAGGAAGCATGTAGAATTTCCTCCAGGTGCACCACAGTGGGTCCCCTGACTAGAGCAGGCAATCAATCAATTTGGTTGAAAAATGGGCAATTTCACTAATTCCGATAACGATAAATGAAACATTTGTTGATTCTCCTTCAATCTTGGGCAACGTCGAGTCTCCCTGCTATTATTAAATAACGATTATTAGTTGTTTACCTATTGTTTGCCAATTCTTATTTGCTAAATACAGTTTTCATAAACAGAACAAACATTTTAAAGTTTTTAGTCATTATAATGATTTAAATGTTTTTTTCTCTTTTTTATATAAAAATAATTGTCATCAACTAAAAACACTTTGAATAAAATATCTGCTGTCAAAAATTATAATAAAAGCAAAGAGTAAATTCTTAAAACTGATAAGTCAACAGGATGACAGAATTCGATTTTGGAGCAATTCATTTTCAAATGGGTAAAGTTAGATTTATTATATTTATTTATTGGTTATTAATATTGGTATAAATTATGGGAGAAAAAGAAATGGACAACTAGCTGACAAGTTTTGGAGCTAAAAATCATACAAAATAGATGTGTAGGGTCAGAGTAATGAATGGAAAAATTATTCTTGTTTTAATAAAAATTTCAACTATCAAAATCTCAGGAGCGGGGAAAGTTTAAAAGTTCAATATTGCACACAAAAGTTGACATTTGATGAGCATTTTTTTTTTTTTGCTTAATTTTTCGGTTCTTCTCTTCACATTTAGAGATGTACATTAAAATAAGTGCAAAGAGAGTTAAGTCAACAAGATGACAGAATTCGATTTTGGAACAATTCATTTTCAAATGGGTAAAGTCTAGATTATTTTTTTTTACATTTGTGACAGCAGTTCAATTATTTGACATTTTAATTATCCATTTTCAGTTTTTGTAATATTTTTTTTTTTTACTAGAAATTAACATTGTTTTTTTTTTTTAATTATTTCATTAGAAGTAAAGCAACAATTCAGAACATTTCAACTGTTACAAATAAAAGTTTTTAAAAATCGGATAATTTACTATTCAACAATTCTAGAAAAAAATATTCTTGATTACATGTGATGCATATTAATGAAGTCAATCATTTCCCAACATTTATGAAAACATAATTTAAATATAGCTTTTTTTAATGAAGACAATTGATTAAACATTTATTATATAAGTGAATTGAAATTATGCTGTTGCATGATATAAGATGAATGTTTCAGTGAATGATAAAAAAAATAACTAATCAAACTTAAATATGGTCAAAATATGAAATTATAGCGTTAAAAAAAAAAAAAGGATAAAAACATTTTCAATACCAAAAACTATTTCATGTTTCTACAGCAATTAAAAATTAATATACAGTATATATTCGTACACTCAATGGATGCCCTATTATAAGTAGAGAAATAAAGCAGAGCTGTAGTACAGGATTAAATAACTATTTTATTTACATACCATATAATTGTACTTTAATGGTATATTACATTTATATATATTAGCAGGTGCTCTTCTCATTGCCTGCAAAGCTGGGACGTATACTGTAATTTTGCTCCAAGCCCCGCTGTTTTAATCTTTTTTTTTAATAATTATATTTTATAATAATGTAAAGATATTGTCTTGTCGATGTTATTGTAAAAAAAAATAACTAGTACCAAATTGATATCATTATTAAATCTCTTGGAAATTTTCTCCTTAAACTATTTAATCTTGGTATAGGTCTTTGTTTTTAATTACATCCCAGGTAAGTGATAATTGGAATCATTAACCTGATCTTTATTTAATAATTTGGAATTTGGAATATATTGATTTCCTTATATATATATATATATATATATATATAGGGGATGGAATACTGTTGCCATATCTGGGCAGGAGCTGCTAAAAACAGCCTATCCTGCCTTGACAGAGTACTAAATAGACTTTGTGGCTTAGTGGGTGATGCCCTTTTCTCTACCCTGCAACCTCTCTCCCACAAAAGAGACGTTGCGAGCCTATCCTTGTTTTATCGTTATTTCCATGGCAGGTGCTCGTCTGAACTCCAATCTCTGGTCCCCCCCCCCTCGCCAATCTTTCACGAAAAACACGCGTCTAGCTGAATCCACTGTCAAAAGTTTCCCCCACTCTTTATCTGTGCCTAAATCAAAACGCGGATTCCATGAACAAAGCTTCTTTCTTAGAACTGCACGCCTGTGGAACTGTTCCGTCTGCCTGCTTCCCACCGGACTACAACTTGGATGTGTTCAAGTCCAACGTTAACAAATTCCTAATGAACCGCCCCCTTAAGTAAACACTTCATCAAATCTCCACACTAACGTAATGTACTTGCAATAACCCTTATCCCTGAGTGGCTTCCGGGCCTTGATAAGTGGTGATCAATGTGTAATATATATATATATATATATTCAACTTTATACTAAAATTAAAATCGTGCAGTATAATAGAATTTGATTAAATCATATGCGACTTCTTAAACATAATAAATGTTAAATTAATTAAAAAATGAAAAGAAATACACATCTTTTTTTTTCTTGAAATGTGGACACCTTTATAAACGGTGACTTACTTTGTAAAAAAAAAAAAAAAAAAAAAAAATGCAGCTGGAAAACCCACCGATCAGCTGGTAAGTTACTAACTACAAAAACAACATTATTCTTAAAAACCTGCGTTATTGTAATTGATATACCAAACATTAAAGGAGGCAAGGAGTGGAAAGAAGAAAAAAAAAATGGAATTTTTAACAGAACTAAACAGAAAAGCATATTCAAATATAGAATCTGCTCATACAACGAACGATAAAACATCTTAACGGTTTCATTTTACAAGTTTTACAATCGTTGTCAATATTTTGAACCGAATTGTCACATAAAACTATATTTTGAAACTATACACAGATCTAATTAAAAATTAATAAATGAAAACGAGTTTTTAGTTTTATAAAAATAGCAAAGTAAACGATACGAATAAAAGAAAAGATCTGAATAATTTAGGGCAAGAA
>NC_136497.1:72315318-72365318 GCF_053919585.1 Euprymna scolopes
TTTTGACATTGATCGTTTGAACAATTATATTTCGTTTTTATATCTGTTGTGATCTAGGATAGCAAGTCAAAAATGTTCTTATCAGTTATTTTTTTATTTTTTTATTTTTTTTAGAATGCGTTGATAGTGGATGTCACAATTTCAATGTAATTCGAGACATTTTTATGGGATTTTAATTTGTAATTAAAAACTAATATCAAAGTTGCCAATTAAATTCAAGGATTTTCAAAATCATAAAACATTTCAGCTGAAGTTCATTTTATTTATTTATTTTTTTACACACACAAACACACACAAGAATATAAAAGAGTCTATAAATGGGGATGGTCACGTGGGTGTCACAAGGTATATGCAATAAAGAGGACCTCAAATTCTATTCGGTTGGCAACTTCCGGCCTAAATCTGGGCCTACATATACTCATTTAACCCAGTTCTGGTACAAGTTTTGTAGCCTGATCAAGTAAGTCTTTTGATGTTTCTCGCATGGGAGAAAAGAACGGTATGGTTTTTAGATTAATTTTACTTATTTTTTATTTTGTTAATTAAGTTCAAACCAATTAAAACATTCTTAGTTCTAAACACAGAATGCAAAGTGGTGGAAAAGATGGGAATGGGGACATGAAACGGGACGAGTCCAAAAAGGTAGTGATTATATTAACTTTGTATATAATTACAGTCATGTGATGTTTAAAAAAAGAAATATAAAAAAATGGCATATGGTGGGGTGGGGGTGGGGTCAGTAATACCTTATTACCCTGTAATTTTTAAGTACAACTCCAAGATAATGCTCTAATGCCAACCCATAATAGAAGGCATTTTAATCTAGATGTGTGTCATAACTTGGGACAATTTTAGTTCGCTAAAAAAGAAACAAAAGACTCGGATATTTACAAACATGTGTTTGAGATTATTTTAAGAAACTGAAACCCTGTGTCCGCAAGGAAGAGATTCGATAACTAGCTATGGCGGCTAAGTGGTTAAAAACACGGACTGAAAGCCTGGGCGTGCCAAGTTCGAATCCAGTTCATTTCACAAACACTTTCATCAACCCATACTTGACCTTGTGTCTGACCTCAGAGAGGAAGTAAAGTAAATAACTATTTACCTGGCGTTGCTCGGGAGATCTTGCCTTCTGTAAATCTATTAAGCCCACTAGGAATCATAAAAAAAACTCTAAGTTAAATAATGTGTAGAATATCGTTATATTAAAACTTCTACCTCTTCGTCTCTCCCCAGCCGTATCTTTACCTCTTCCCCATTTTTCCATCCTTTCCCTGAGCCCTTTCTTTATTCTTCGACCAACCTATTCCTCTGTCGTTTCACTATTCAGACATTATATATATATATATATATATATATATATATATATATATATATATATATATATAATTACGTAATTGATTTACTGGAGCTATCCGTTTAAAAGTGTAAATTTTCCCGTTATACGAAAAATGTTCCAAAAGTAATGCCTCCTGTTTTTATTCCACCTGAATGGATCAGAGGAGACTGCAAATAACATTATCATGTAAGTTACAAAGAGACAAGAAACACAAGCATACAAGAAATTGTTTCATATTTTTTTTATTAATATAGAGATTAGTTCCATTGCAAAAAAAATGTTAAATTCATTTAATGTTGCCTTTCAATATTTGAAGTAATGAACTATTGATAAAGATGTTCAAAGAAATTTTTAAAAAGTCCTATGATTTATAAGTAAATCTGGAAAATTCCACAAAAAGTGTCAAATTTCTGTGACAATTTCTAACTCAACATTGAATGTTAAATGACTTAACACACAAGCCGAATTATTTAAAGGAAATTGTTTTAAAATGAGTAAAATATATATATATACTGTTTTAAAGAAAAGGAAAAAAAATCATGTAGATATTTTAAAGATAAATCGTTATTTTATTCACTTGTCAAAATTAAGAACTAGGACATCACCGAAAAAAAATTAACCTTTAGAATAAAAAAGAAAAAGGAAAAAAAAATGGCCGATGATTTGGATGGAGTTGTGTCTTTCAACAAAGAGGGTATTGATGAAAAACGCAGGTTATAGCGAAGATAAGATTAGATTTTTTTTTTTTAGATCAAAAGGATTGGGCTAATGGAAACTAAAATGTTACTTTGTGATTTACTTAAGAAAAATTAAAAAAAAAAATCAATGAATTTGGTTAAGAAGTTTATTGCATTTTAAATCTTAGAAAGAAAAATGACAAAAATTAAATATATCATTTTGTAAACATTAGAAATAAACTTAAACCAAACACAAACTTAGAAAGCAATCTTTAAACATGTAAAAAAAAAAAGGAGTCGATTTTTATAATGAAAACAGTTGAATTTTTTTCCATGACTCATAAAATGGAGAAACTATTATAGAAAATGGAGAGTATTATCAAATTTTAATAAATCAAATGTAATGAAAGAAATATTTGAAAATAATAAATGCTGATTAAAGTCGACAATACCGATGGAAAGTTCGTTAATAAACGAGCTGTATTTACCTAGCATTGCTCCTATTTACTTGCCTCCCCACGAGGGCAGAGTTAGACACAAGATCGATCTTTAATGTAGGGAAAATCCAGCTCTCAAAAAGGGGTACTCTGTATATGAAAAAAAATTAAAATTGTCTCACTTATGAAGGATTTCTCCTTCATTGACCGAGGACAGAAAAGGTGAAGTGTACGATAAGAACAGATATTACACTGATGTTGGCCTGAAGGCCAAGGAATAAATTTCTAGAGAGAGTTGGGGAGGGTTCTTAGCCTCAAGTAGTATTTAGTCTTGATAAGTGTTGACTCATTAGTATCTAAAGATTTAAGAAACATATTGTAAAAAGATAAAATAATTTAAAAAGTCATCTTTACAGTTTAAAAAAAAATTATTTTAGTCTTTGATTCGGTTAAAAATAAATTTAAAAACGAAGTCAACGTTTATTAATTAAAGTTTCTCACAGAAAAAAGTCTTGATAGTTTTTTGTATGAATAGAAATAATTTATTAATAAAGTGATATTTTTTTCTGTGATGTATATTTTAATAACTTATAAGTTAATTTAAATTGTCTTTTTCTAATTTATGTAAGCCCATTATTAGTAAAATCTATATTAATTTTAATATACATTGAAGTGTAATAATTTTGAACTGTTAAATCATAAGTCAGTTCATTGCGTTTGTGAAGAGTTAAAGTAATAAACAATAAAATTATGACGAAAAACAAAACAGTTTTCACTTGTTTAAGTAAACCATTTTATAGAAAATACAGTAAATTATAATAAATAAATGCAATTGAAATTGGAATTTGCATTGGATTATTGAAAAAAATAAAAATGACGAAACAAAGCAAATTATTTGTTGAATTATTTTATGTATTTTTGAAGCAAAAGAAAATGTAATCTTTACAACTACAGAAAATGTTTTTTTCTCAGTATAAAAAAAAAGGGAAAATATCTAAACAGGTTGTTACATGGACTGACGACCCGGGTGTGCCAAGTTCGAATCTTTCCATAGTTCCACTTTCACTATGAATGTTGGCAACCTTCACCTGATCTCTCCTGTGAGAATATGATTTTGAAAACTAATGAGAACACTAGAATGGAACTAGTTAAAGTCATGCGATGCCAATTCAAACAAATTAACATTTGAAAAATAAATGGATTTTGTTTTGTTTTTTAGTCTCAGTGAACTTATCTGATTTGGGAGTTTAAAATCACCACACATCAACGCATTTCAATACAGATTTTGTTCATAATGACACACACCTCTCCCTAAAAGTTCTGAAGATTAAAAAATAAAACTAGTGGTTATTATAAACTTATTTAGTTTTTTTTAATCAAAATATAAATAGAAACAAAACAGAACTGTAAAGTTAAACAATTTGCTACAAACACACTAGTGTAATATGTAAAGTTGAAAAAAAAAATTACAATTTAACAGGATTTCTATTGAATATGCATAATTTGATTCTAGTGTATTTCTACACATTGCCATCGGGAAAATTGACGTTGAAAATCAATCGTAACTAAAATTTAAAATAAGAGATGCCATTTCAAAATTTTGAAATGACAAAAATAATTAATTTCAACAAAATGAATGAAAATGTTGAAAGTTTGATTTGAAACTCGAGAAATCAAAGACAAATAATGAAACAGAAAGGGTAAATAGGCAATATATAATAATTGAAATGTTGAAATATTTCTTTGTTAGGAATTTATAATGTAATATACTTTAAATTTTAAAGTACGTTCCAAATCAGTCGGGATATAAGTGTCAAAATAATATTAAATTTGCTTTAAAGATAAATTTAGGATTATTTAAAAGACAGACACTTGTCATTTTTATGTGGACGAAATATAAGTACATCAGAATTCAGTTTTTATTTCATTTATAAATTAGTGCTTAATCTTTTCGTTTTTATCTGTATATTTTGTTTACAATTTCATATCAATTACAAAGTTCAGCAAGTTGAAATGTTAAACTTGGAATAATATATATATATATATATATATATATATATATAATCTATGTCAGTATCATAGTGAATTTTAATCAAAATAAAATTTCACTTTAGACCGAAATTACATAATCCACAGCAGAGTTAACTTTATGATATTTGAAAAGTGTGACATTTTTTTTTTCTTGTGTAAATAAAGAAAATCTATTAAGAGATTGAAATATTTGCTTTTTAATATATGTTAGTCAGTTTTTAAGGATTTCACTGAAGAATTGTATTTGCTTATTTTCTGTTGAAAGTTAATTATTTTGAGTGGATTTGTCTATTAGATAAAACTATTCAGAAAAAGAAACATTTCAATGCTAAAAATAAATGTATTTCGTATTAACGAATCAAATAGGACTATTTTATATTGCAAATAATTCCCAAATTCTATGGATTTAAAAGAGATAATTGTGAGTAACTTATCACGTTTGATTTTAATCATAGTGGAATTGGAAAGACAAACCTTATCTATTTGATATTAAAATTAATGGCTTATCTATTTGATATTAAAATAAAGGATGAAACTGGTTTTACTAAATATGGCCTTTTTGCGTACTCGTACACACACAAATAATTACAAAGATAATATTTATCTAAAATATGTATATATATATATGTATATATACACACATACACATACTCACACAAGGAAACTTATAAATTTTAGATATAATACATCTTTTTAACTAATTACTATTTTATACAATAAAAAAATAAAACAAAACTTTAAAGCATAAGTAGACTAAATTTAAGTACAACTTAGTCATAACTAATCTGAAAACCTCAAGAAATATTATGTATATAACCCCCTCCACCATCATCGTTTATATATGCATAAATCTTTTTGCAGATATATTCGACACTAACATTGAGCAAATTATAATTAGATAAATGAAGGTAGATTAATTGTAAAAAGATTCAAGGTTTTCAAAATGAAATTACCACAGAAAAGTTTTCATTATTTTTATATTTTTCGTCAAGTTTGTTCTTATATACAATGCTTCAAGTAAAAAAAAAAAAAAGAATCAGGCCAAGTAGATGAAGGGCAAAACACTTAGTGATAGTATTTGCAGTGGGTGTAATAGGAGTTTGTGTTATTAAACAGCCACTCCCAATCTAGAAAAATAAAACTCATATTTCCCCTATGTGTCCAATTATGGGGCTCTGAGCAATAATCCAAATTACCTTTGAGATTTGTTCACTACAATCTGGCAACATGTCAACTCCTCTTAGCCATTTTCTTTTGGTCTATCATTCTAATAGAGAAAGATTAATAAGAGATGTAGTTTTTTGTTAATTTTATTTTCAAGTTTAGTAAACATATCTGGCTAAAATACAAAAAGTTTTAAATAATATATTAAAACATATTTGGGGCCATATTTCCAGTTATTTATTTCAATAATAAACATGGCTGCCCAAATAAGATGAGATGCCAATCCCAGAGTTCCATAGTTGTTTATATCTTTATACCTTTAAACAATGCTCCCATTTTGGTCATTTTTTTTTTATTTATTTAAAATGCTAAATTGTTCAAACCTCACAATTTTGTTTCTGTTATCGTTTTTAAGGTTAACATCTTATTTAACCGGCTAACTCCCTTGTCATCGAAATAAAAAGATATAAAATTTTAGAAGTTATAAAAATAATAAATAGCTACAGTTTAAAATGTGAAATGTTTATAATGAGCAGCTGACTATGGTCAAAATGTGATATCCGTTTTAAGGAGATTTATGTCAAAGTAATTGTTTATATTATTGTTTCCAGTTTTGTGTGACAATTTGGGGGAGCTAAATTTTCCATTAAAAAAATCGACATTGTCCTCGTGGGGAAGCTAGTAAATAGGAAGCACTGATTAGTCATTAAAAATAAGTTTTGCACAAAAAAAAATTTCTAATTATCCGGCGTTGCTTAGTAATGTATTTATTGAAATGTTTTTCTTCGATTTTTTTTTTTAAAACCAGTAGTTTTTTTTTTTCGCTTTATTTTTACCCCACATTTTTTGTTTACTTCTCTTTGATTGATACAGAGAGTTACCTACTATTTTTTTTAAGACAGTGGTCATTTCAAAATAATTCCGACCTGGACAAAGTACTTTCTAGGAGGAATTAAATAGAGTTACATTTTATTCTTTTCGACATCTTGTAACGATGCATAAAAACCCAGACAAATCGGGTCAAATATTGATTATGTAAGACAGCTATTGATGATTGAAAGAGACCGACTTTAATTTATATCACACACACACACACACACACACACACACATATATATAAGTAGAAAATTTTGAGGCATGAGTCAATGTAATTGAGAAAGAAATCAATTGGTCTAAGGCACTTCTATACTATCTTGCCAGATGTGAAATTAAAACTAACAATTTTTTTTTCCTTTTTAAAAACAGCATTAAAAGACAGATCTAATACAACCATCAGAAAACGACACTAAAAATCGATATCAATGAAAGTATAAAAATCCATTAACAAACAAGTTAAAACATGGTTAGTAAGGTTTCGCATGATTTAGGACAGAAAATGATATCTTCATCTCATGTATGTTCATGAGTTCAACGTCTGTTTCACTTTTTCTCATACATTTTAATCACACAAAATACATGCTAAAATACTCCTCAATTTTGAGATTGAGTTATGTTTAGAAAAAAAAATGTAATTTCAATTGTTCAAATAAACCATTTTTTTTTTTCAATCCACGAGCCATCATTTCTGTCACTTTTCCATGGCATGCTGTTTGACCCCCACTCTAATTTGATAGCTTTTAGGGTTTTAAAATAATTTTTTTTTACTCACATTCACCCCAAACAAGGCATATCACCACTTGGATACAAGGGGTTACTAATATTTTTTTTTTTTTAGGAACGATTAAAAAAGACGTTAGTTTACATTACATTTAATGTTCTGTACATCTAGGGAAGCAGGTAGCAGGAAGGAAGTTCCAAAGTCTAGCTGTTCGAGAGAAGAAACTATTAGAGTAGAAACTTTCTTGTATTTAAGGACCTCAACAGTGAAAGGGTGTTTTTGTTGTTAGGCGGCTTTGTTGGGGATATGTGTGTCAAGGAAGCACATGTGCAAGAAGTTCATCAGAGCACATGCCATCAAAATACTTGTAAAACAGAAATAAAGATACAAAACTGCAGCGATGGGACAGGAGTTGGAGCTTAGTTGACAAAATGAAATCTATTACATTGGAGACTTTTTTGAATAACCTAATTCATGAGGAGAGACTAGTGGTAGATGCACCAGCCCAGATGTGGCAACAATACTCCATGCATAGGCGAATGGTGGCTTTGTGGAGGTACAGGATGCTTTCAGATGTGCATAGTCTTCTAGTACAATAGAGGGAACCCACCTTCCTTACAGCAGCCTCTGCAATGTCCTCAATGTATTTGTTCCAGTTCATATTTCCTGCGAATGTTAACGCCAAGTAATTTGAAGAAAAAATTCTCAAATAATGAATTATTTGTCATGGTGGTTGGAGAGGCTTCTTGTAATTGTTAAAGGAGAGCAGCTTAGTCTTACTAGCATTAAATGTTACCATCCATTTACAGGCTCCATGCAACTACGATTCTGTCACTCTCTCGTTTCCGGAATTCTTTCAGCTCATTAAAAGACAAAAGTAATAAAACTAACTACCAAACTTGGAATAGTCCATGACAAACAATAGGAAATATCACAAGATGGATAGGGGGAAATGTAGTGAGCAGAAGGGTGACTAATTTGTTATTTTGTCTAGCTTTGCACACCCACTAAACACTAACACAGGTTTAATGGCTGACACAACGGGTCATATTTTTCTCTGTGTGTTTATGTGTACATATAATGTTACCAAACCAGATTATTGTGTGTTTTACTGTTTCTATGTGAATCTTTTGAAAATCCAAACCTATTTGAAACAACCATATCGAAGATTAAACGATACCTTAAAAAAAAAAAAAAAAAATGACTAACAGAAGTCATTTAAAAAAATATAAGAATTTTGAAAAAATAGCATACACTTTTTAGTTCTCAGATTTTGTGTTTAAGCGTTAAATGCAAAACAAAAAAGAAAAAAAGTTTAATATAAATATATTAGTTTATTGTTTTTATTTATTTTACATCTTGAAAACTACTTAAATAATAATTAAAAAAAAAAAAAAACACATTTAAAAGAGCACCCAATATATGTCTCAGTAAGATATTGGGTGGGTTTCTAACAATATTTTGTATAATTTTTTTTTATTTTTAAGTCCTTATCAAAACTTGAAATATTTAGGTGTCAACTCACGGCCATTTTTCTCTTTCTTACCTAACGCTCGACACGAATAAACGTTTTAAAGTGAGGAAAACCACTAAAAACTTTTCCAGATAAGTAGAAGAGTATCTTATATTGCTTTTGATAACTTGTTATGAATTTGAATTTTTGACTTTTTCACATCTCTGGATTGTAAAACAAACGAAAGTATTTTGATGGAAAAAAAAAGTGCAGTAAATTATTAAGGATAAAACAGGCATCGTCAAGATTAACAGTTTTATCTACGATTTGGATTAGAATCAAAGTGAAGTATCTGTTTTGTTCAGGAAGAGGAGAAATCATCACATTTTGGCAACTTAGTTTTTTTTTCCCCAATTCATTGTCCCTTTTTGGGGATGAGAGGAACTGCAGTGTCCCTACATTAGACACTAATACAGTGACTAACTTTGTTCTTATGGGAGAAACAAGTAATTAGAAACATATTAGATAAGAAAAGATCAGATTTCAGTTTGAAATTAATCATTAATTATCATTGAATTATGCTCGAAATATCATATTTATAACCGAAATTCACAGTATCATTTAACAATAGGAATGTTATGTTAAGCACCGGTTACTACATTTAACTACACCGGTGTTATTTCGCATGATGTTCCTTGTGAATAATATTCCAGGTTTCGGTGACAAATATATACATACACAATGAATCCCGTTTGTAGTTAAGGGCAAGGGTGGCGGCACAAGCAGTTTTTAACATTAACATCCATAGTTCTATGTTTCTGTTAGCCAAGGATGAGCTAGTTGGTTTGCTTTGTGGAATATCAACCGTATTTTGGTTATTTAATCTAGTTATTTTGATAATTGTTTTTATGTTTCAGTTTCTGAATATTTTTTTTAATATTTAATAAATCATATTATGAACACAAATAGTTTGTAGATTCATTTGTTTTCTAGGCATATATTTTTTTAAAGAAAAAGTGTATTTAATTGCTTAATTCTGTTCAAGCCATATATGGAGCATGGCAGGCACTACAATTCTAGGTCAAAGTAGACCAGAGTTATTAAAAAGTAGTCCATATTCTCAAAAGCTCCCAAAATTGAGGCCTCACTACCAGATATGCGTAAAGGTCAAGATTACTAAGAGAATTTGTGTACTAAATGCACCGTGTATTTAAACAGTAAATGAGGGGAAAAAATTGGCAAGGGAAGTTCGGCTAAATTTTAATTTAAAAAAAACAGTGTGTCTTTATTAATTTGATTTACATGAAATAATTTAGTTCTTTTCGAAAAAAAGAAAAAAAAATATCAACCATTAAAAAATCAGTATGATGTACGTACTCGTAACAAAATGAAAATGTCATATTCTCAAAAAAAAAAAAAAAAAAAAAAAAAAAAATCCCGTAAATTGATCAAGTAGCTTTATTTTTAACCAAGAAAAGTTTTATAAGTCGCCATTTTGAGGAAACAAAGGGAGATAACTGAACAATTAAAACTTACGAGATTACCCTTGTAATATTACGATTTCCCATTAATCGCTTTCACTCGTTTAAAAATGGTTTTCGTTATAAAAATAAAACTGATCAATTTGTTGAAACCCACCCAATATATTTTTGGACTATATGATTTTGTTCCTTCCTTTTCTGTGTGTGTGTGTGTGTGTGTGTGTGTGTGTGTTAATTTTATTACAGTAGACCTCGGGGTGCAGTGGCCCCAGGATACATTTTTTTTTTTCAAGTTACGATATGGAATACGATGTTGTACCCGACCCTGGTTACGAAATTTGCCTCTCCTTTAGGTGTTGTTTATGTTATTTGATTACTGTGCTAACTGCTACTCTGCTACATTTTGTTAATAATTTTTAATGCCGTATCCCGGGGTTCTACTGTATAGGGGAAAATTCTGGACAACCACCGATAGTTTTGTCGCTTTTTTTTTCTTTTTAAATCATTGATATTTATAAATAAAAAGCTTTCGTTACATTATATATATATATATATATATATATATATATATATATATATATTATATATATATATATATATATATATATATATATATATATAAATAGATTTTCTTTTGACTAATCTTTTTTGTCAGTCGTAATAATAATGCAGGTTTTAGGATTTTACACATTGCCAAATTACAGATTAAAAGTGAACTATTTACGTCATTGTGTATTCAATAGTTGTAAAAATAATCTTTTTCAGTCAAATAAAAAAGATGACAACAATGATAAAAAAAAAACAAAAAAAAAAAACAACTAATAACACAAACAGGTTTAATCATCCAATGTACCCACCAGGAAATCAATTTTATTTCAGCAGATACAAAAATCATTAAAAAAATAAAAATAAAACGTATTTCAGGCTTATATAAACTATTATTTAGATTATTATTCCAACTATACTCATTTTGAGTGTTACATTCACAACGACCTTCTTCAGGAGCAACTTTTTGTCCAACTCTGAAAGCTGTACGGAATTTTGAATTTAATCCTTTATTTCATTCAAGTTCTCATCGCATCAGCTAACATTGGCCAGAATAATACAGATGCAATGCTTAAGTATCATTCTGTGCCGAACAGACCGAACCTGCAACAAACCCACATACATCACTATCACACCACACCACACCGGTGTTTGCCGAGAGATGTACCGTCAATCTCCTTTCACACCGTATTCTGTAATCCTAAACCTGCTGCCTCAGAACTGTATGAATGAACATGTACCCCTGTCACATTTTCACAGTTCTGTATTGTCTAACTATCGTGACGTTCCAAAATTTTGTGCATGCCCTAATTAACTAGGTAATCTGTCTATTATTGCTAGCGGTTTTTATAACTATGGCTTAATAAAGGAAAAAATAAATAAAAACCTTCATATTCTTATCGACTGGTTGTTTTTGTTTTACGGCATATAAACCCTTTTCAGGTTATTTAATGTCGAATCCAGTGATTTTGAAGAAAATCTTTTTATTAGAATATATATTTTTTTCAAGTTGGTTTCTATTTAACCCATAATTGGGACCTTAACAGGTACTACCACTCCGGGTCAGAGTGGACCTGGGAGCAATGACAATTAAAGGGTGGCTCCACACTCCCCAAAGCTCGCAAGCCTCACCATCGGATATTGTTTAAGGTCATATCGAGAAAAATAAAAAAAAATTAAAAAAATAAACTAAATTATGCTGACACCAAACCTCATCAGATCAGGAATCTGGTCAGTACATGTGGGTAACCGCGTGGGAATACTAGATGCTGTAAGCAAATGCCCCGTTAAGGTATATACATCGTGTACCAGACGGACTAATTAATTATTATCCTAAAACGTAAACAGAAATTTGTAATTGCAGTTAATTACAAATTACGAAAAAGCAAGATAAGGTCAAGAAGAATCATGAAAAATTAAAATAGATTAAAAATTTTTTTTTTTTAGAGAGAGAAGACATCTTTGTTAATATATGAAATAAGTAAAAATACATTAGAGGATATATCTATAATGTTTCGATACAGCATGAGACTTCTTCAGCGTCCTTATTTATTTGTTTCTTCACGTGAACAAAGTCAATCCTTCATGTGGAGCATATCCAACCTAAAAAATAGGGAGACACTCTGACAGGACAGAAATAAATTACAAATCTCTGCACTCGAGAAAGTTTTTTTTTTCGTGTCCCAAGAACAGACGCTTTGAATTATTTCTTCATAAATAATATAATTAATCTACAAGTAAGGCAAAATGTAGTAAAAAAACGGCAAGTCGATGGCAATCCTGTCTAATAAAACGCACACTGATCCATTCCTATAAACATTTTTTTTTTCTTTTCTGTTAACCATCTGTCTATCACTTTCACTTCAGTAATCACCATAATACCACATTTGCTCTGTAGATTACTCGACTTAAAATATCTACAATAGTTTGAAACATTTTTTTTTTATTTACAACAGATACTTTAATCCCGGGAAGTGCAAGAAAGGCCACGAACCATCCCGCGAAAACAAAGATAGACACGAGGTCGGTTTTTAATCCGAGAAAAATTACTCAGCCCCCCCCTCCCACCCTACAAAAAAAAAATGGTCACCTTGGATTAAAAGTAAAATCATGGTTTAAACTTTATTTACTCTGTGTGTGTGTGTATATATATATATATATATATATATATTGATGTGTGTGTGCGCGCACGCGTGTACGTGAAAGGAAAGGTTAAAACCATTGTATTTCACTAAATCTCATAGTAACATTTCATAGCTGAGCGCATGTACGACAGATTTCATTTTTTTTTCTTTTTTTTTTTTTTTTTAAGATCTCAAAGTAGAGCACGAGTCACAGGGGCTGAATTCTTTTAACACCTGGGTGAGTTGATGCCATAAATATGAATGGCAAGAGGCCAACATTTTTCTTACTGAGCTGACACACTCCCAAACAACTAAAACAGCTTAGTTTCTCGCGGCGGGCAGGGGGGGGGGGGTGAGAGGAATCTTTTAATGTTAAAACTAGAAAGAAGGGAGGGAGGGAGAGAAGTATTCACAGTTCAGTTAACTGAAATAGTATCGTTTGAAAATTAAAACATGCCGTAAACATGCGAGTTTTTTTTTTTTTTATCCTAATCTTTCTGAAGGTTACTGTAAATAACTGACATTCAAACATTTACGAAATTAATCAAGCTTCACCTATCATCACTACTGCGTAGGGAACATATATATATATATATATATATATATATATATATATATATATATATATATATGAAATATCTGTTTTAGTTAATATAATGAGCTAAATGTCAATCGGCAGATGGACTTTAATTCGATTTGGTCCACTTTTTCATTTATTTATTCTCTACATTATAGATAGATATACACACACAACTGCCTACCTTTATAAGCAACCCCACCCCACCGGTCAAAAAGTTGGCTGACAAAAGCGAGAGTGGTTTATAATTAAAATTAAAGGAAAAAAAACCCAATGCTTTTGTTTTCGCTTAGGCTCACTCCCTCAGCTTGAAACCTAAGGTACATGTGGGTTCCAACCTCTGTAATATACATCGTAGGCTCTTATTAAATAAACAAAGGCAACTGGGTTTATTTCTACCCAAACAGCATAAAAAATTGTGTGTGTGAGAAAGGGAGACCGAGAGTTGTAGTTGATTGTTCATGAACTCCCATAACAATATATATATATATATATATATATATATATATATATATATATATATATTATATATATATATATTGCAGTTCTATTACCCAGAGTGTATGGATAAGTATATTTCATGTTGATCAAAGAGAGGCTCCGTTTGCATCTGACATTAATAAAAAAAAAAACAAGTACATTTTACTCTATAGCATGAAAATATAGAAATATAAAACATAATAGAAATGCTAAGAGGTTCAGGACCTGGAGCAAGAGTGCAAAGAGTTCGTCATTAATTCCTTGGAATCCCCTCCTCCCAGTATATCTCGAGAGGCTAAATATTATAACATTTACCAAAATGTATTTCAATTATTTCCACCTTTACCCTTAATCAATGCCGAGTATATACTTGAAGCCAAAAATAATGATTATAACACGCGCACACACACACACACACACACACACACGAAAAAAGAATTTAAAAAATGGCGCAAAACGAAATAGGGTTCCCTTTTAATTTCTGGTAACGCCGGGTTTTCCTGCTAGCCATAAATATAAAACGAACGTTGTTACACACAGAAAACTAGAGAATCCACGCACTATATGGATATCATGAAAGGACAGATATCATCATGAGAAAGAGTGAATAACATTTCTTTCCCCCCCTTTTTTATTTATTTATTTATTTATTTATTTTTGTTTGTTTTTTTTTGTTTTTTTTTTATTTCCAAGATTCAATAATTTTGATTACTTAGTAATCATCTTTAATTCATTCAAATATTGCAATATGACAAAACAATAATGCACCAAGAACACAGAAAAGAAGCAAATTGATATTTTTATGAACGATATCATCTCATGATTAAACAGGGCAAATAATTCGAGAGAATAATAAACTCCAAGAAGAGACCATCAGACAAGAATAAAGTTTATGGCAAACTTTGCTTTATTTTGTAGAGGCCATTTTGGACAGACAATAAATAAACAAACATAGAACGCAGAAAAAAAGAACCCAAGATTTCCACAAAATCATTCTTTCTATAAAAAAAAAATTACGTTGATGTAGATAAATGATTTTTCCTTTTATTAAGCCATGATCATTAAACCTTTTAGCACTAGACAGAGGCTACTGAGCTAATTATGAAATGCATAAAACATAGGAACATCACGATAGTTAGACAATACGGAACTCAGAAAATGTGACAGTGATACATGTACATTCAGACAATTGAGGCAGCAGGTTCAGGACTGCAGAACACAATGCGAAAGGAGATCACCGGTATATCTCTGAGCAAACGCCGATGTGATTATGTAAAGGGTCTAATGTGAATGTATATTGTCTCAGTCTGGAAAAATAGTAAACGTCGTCCCACAAAACAGCTCTTTGAAAGGACATGGGCACGTGAGAGTTCTTTTCTTTTAAGAACACGAACCATGCTGCCTTTAAACTTTAACTTACGCCATCCATCTTGTATTCGGTAGAGAAAATGGTTTCAAAATCCATTTCGAATTGTTACGATAAGGACAAAAGTCACTCTAATAATATTATTAATACGATGAACAAAGGGCTGATATGTTTTTCTTTCGTGATCCTTTGAAAGCGGCACTGAAGCCTTTAAAGTTTAAGCGGTCAATTAGAAAGTGATTTGTCGGTTAAGTTACGGTTAAAAATGGCAAAGTTCAATGAATATGGTGCATTTGTGCTCCTAGCTTCTCTTGGGTCGTCATCGGATTAAAAACGCAAACAAAGGAAATCCCAAAAGAACAAATACTTTTCAAACGATAAAAATGATGAATGAGTTATCTATTTGATCCCAAACCTTCCACAATAAACTTAAAACTCCAGCCTTCAAGACTAGGATCAAATTTCAAAATGTCTGCTTTATTTTTGCTTGTCAGAAAGAGAAACCAAGTTGAAACTATAACGATTTTAAACGACTTCTATTCCCATCTTTGGGGAGTGAAATTTTCTCTGCATTACAAACTAAACGTTTGTGCCTGCATTTGCCCTCGCGAGGAGGCTGCTCATCCGTGACTCTTTCGGACAGGGATCTAAGTGCAATATCTGTTCTGCCATCATTCGCGAGTGGAGGAACTGTTATTGCTGTTACATGCAGAGTGTTCCATTTGAGAGAAGCGAATATTTCTCCGTGTTCAACTTTGTTCTCCTGGGGAGGCAAGAAAATAGGGGAAGTAACATCTTTTATATCCGCATCATCATGCTTTCCTGTCATCGTTGTTTTTAATCCAATATTTGCAAATTCTTGTTCTAAAACCTTCATTAACTATTCAAGCAATTCATGTCATTGCTTAATAGTGCTCTACATCTTTCTGCGTATAATCATTCTGTCTAATTAATCGTTATTCTCAAGTGACCCATGGCCTTGCTAAATGGTGACCAGTAGTAAAATCGAATATATTCCTACAGAGTTTCAAACTTCTGTCTTTATAGCTTAATAGTGAACGGACGTGTGTGTGTGTGTGTGTGTGTGTGTGTATATATATATATATATATATATAGTTCATAATTTTATTAAAAATTAAAACCTTTTTTTTAATTAATCATTGTATTATTATAGGTCTTTTTCATTATTACTCATTTCTACAATTGTTAACGATAGTCTAGCTTTAACTCTCATAGTGTTCCTCATCTTGCAGTCGATTATCATTTCATCCCATTAACTTTTGTGATCAAATGGATTTTGGTCGCGAGAAGTAGTAATTGCAATAGAAAAAAAATGCGAACAATGTCAAAAGGCGGATTTCGAAAATAAATGTAGACTTAATCTCAGAAAAATCATTAAAATAATTAAAAGTGTATATTCATCTCCCATTTTCTGATTTATTAAAGTAGAAAGTATGTAATTTATCTGCATTCGTGTCTATCCTCTACATAATCGAATGATTTTAATGAGCTGCTCAAGTTTTTTTCCACTGACAGAGATCCTAAAAACAAACTTTGCAAACATTAAATATTTAATGACGACTTCAGAAATTAGAGAAATAAATTCCTTTCTATAAATGAATCAGTTCATGATCACACACACACACACAGCGAAAACTTTCTAACAATCTCCAAGCCCAAACACGTATTTCATCTCAGTAAAGTTACATTTTTAAAAACCTCATTAGCAACATTAGAATTAAAATATCTTAATCGCTATTCATATAAAGTTCGATATATATATATATGCACCTATTTTTATAAATAGCATCCACTTTTAAAATAAACGATCATGATTAGTTTTGGAACCCAGCAGCCGTAAGGGGTTCAAATGTAGGCTGTATCTAGTTCCATGAAAAGCGTTAAAAGCCCTTCGCGAAAATTCAGAAACTTTTGAGTTTTATAAAATTTTAACAGCCACTCGACGTCGATTAACAAATAGTCTCCATATTTCAGGACTTTTTTTTTTTAATTTAAAGGGATCAAGGCGGCGAAATATGGGCAGCCGGCAGAACATTAAAATATTTCAGATTTGCATTAAATTTGACTCAGTCATTAGTATGGCTGTGACAACAGCATATTCTTTTCATTGTTTTGACTCTCAAGTATATATCCGACACAGTTAATCAATCGAGAACCATATCACTCTATATAAAAGCATATAAGATATCAACAGATACACACTCGAGAGTCAAAACAATGAAAAGAATATGTTGTTGTCCTAGCTCAAGTCATTAGACACAAATCACGATTATTTGAATTTCAATTTTAAGCTTGAGTCTTACATTTTAAACATTTTTAATAATGATAATCAACGGTTTTTGATCAACATTGGAATAAAAATTATAAGTTATATATTTTACTTTTAACTTTCAGAATGGGACAAAAAACTCTTCCGGTCAAGACATCGACTTTATCCGTTTAGAGACGGCTATTCTTGTAGTTCCTTATTTAAAAGCGAACAAGCAAGAATTATTACAGTTGTTTATTTTTTCTTCATTTTTAAACCTCACATCACATCCATATACACAATTCAATGTATAGAAAAAGTCTCTAGAGATGTGACGATTAAAAATATTTTACGAAAGTTAATTCAGATTGGATAACACTTCTTTTTTTTTTTTTAATAATCATGCAAAAATATACAACTAAAATATGAGAAGTTATCCAAGTTATGAATAACCTTGAAACTGAACACGGCCGAATATGATAACTCCAGAAACTGATCAGACCCGTCGTAACTAGTCCTTAGATAATCGCCTTTTCTCTTTTTTAAAGGACATGGGCAGGTGCCCGGATCAACATGTAATGTTTTGTAAATAAAATTCATTTAAATTAATAGGGAACATTTAAAGTCGGGTAGTCCATAAGGTAAATGTGGTATTGTGGTTAAGGTGAGAGTGATAAATAAATGGTCAGAGAATGACACGAACAATGCTTGTAATAATGGGTGAAAATGTCTAGTTAAGAGTAGAATAGATAGAAGGGGAGCACGCGGCACGCCCTCCCCACGTAAACTGCTGATAGTTTTGATGGCCTCGTGCCTAATTTGTAAATTTTTTATTTATTTATTTGAAAATGTTCTGTCGACCAGGAAGAAAAATTTCTTCTAAACCGATTCAATTTATGTATTAAAAAAATGTCAGAATCCAAGGTGCCCGTTTGGGGATAACTGCCTTTTATCCAAATGAAAAACCGACCTGGTGTCTAGCTTGGCCTATGCGAAAAAAAAGAAAAACACGGAAACTATAGGCAAGATCTTGTGCAAACATTTGAAAGTCCATATTATTGAATACATACATTTGTAAATATTTACAAATGTATGTATCGGTTTAGAAATAAACGAAACTTATTAAAATAAGTAAATACGGGTTTGTATTACTGTACACATAGATTCGAAAAAGTTGTCAAAAAACAAATATATAACAAATAAATGTTATCAAAGGCAAGATAAGTTACTTTTCTACCAAACTGGATATAATTTTCGTGTTTTTATTCAATTTAACATGTTTATTCAGCTCGAAAACCATACAGTGTTTAGCGATGTATTGGAAAATTCAAAATGGCGGCCGATTCTCTCTTTAACACGGTAAGTTTGGAAAAAGGTGTAATAAATAATAAACTAGACAAAATACTGTTAGAAATTCGCTCAATATATGTTACCGTGACATAACTTGACATATATTCGGTGGTTTTTAATAGTATTTTGTCTAGTTTATTATTTATAACACCTTTTCCTGAACTTACCGTGTTAACGAGAGAATCGGCCGCCATCTTGAATTTTCCAATACATCGGTAAACACTGCATGTTTTTCGAGCTGAATAAACATGTTAAATTGAATAAAAACACGAAAATTATATCCAGTTTGGTAGGAAAGTAACTTATCTTGCCTTTGATAACATTTATTTGTTATATATTTGTTTTTTGACAACTTTTTCGACTCTATGTGTACAGTAATACAAACCCGTAAATACATAAATAAAGGAGAATCAAATATTTTCATACGAGAAAAACAATGTTGTAAACGTTTCATATCTACAGATTAAGAGTTTGTACATATCAGGTTGACAATTGTCACTAATAGTTTTTTTTCAAAATAAATGGATATATTAGAATTTGTTGATAAATCCACTTTTTACACGAGTCGTGTAATTAAAAATATATAAACATTATTGATTATATATTTTTTTTAAATATGGGTGGGGCTATCTTGGTGGTCAACCCAAGAGAAGTTCATTCTAAATTGATTTTAGATCAAGTTAAATTATTAAATGACATTTTTAAGTTACTTTTTAAAAAAAGTAATTATTCGTCTAAGATTAAAGAAATTTAATTATATTTCACTAACCAGGGTGGAATAGACAAAAACACAGAAATTTACGGAAATTTCCGCAGAAAGGAGTTTCTATTGTCGTTTGTCTTAACTTGAATAAGGGAGGAGAAGAAAAAAAATTATAAGATGGAATAATGTTCACACACATCAAAGATTCAGAGAATGAAAATACAAGAAAAATGGAATAGAAAATAAAAATGGAAAGAGAAAGAAAAGTAAACAAAATAGAAAAGAAAAAAAGAAATATAAAGAAAAATAAAAAAAGGCAAGGGAAAAGAAAAGGACATAAAAAGAAAGGGCAGAAAAGGGACAGAAAAAGAAAGGAAAAAAGAGGAAAAAGAAAAGGAATGAACAAGAAAAGGAATGAACAAGAAAAGGAATGAAAAAAAAAAGGAATGAAAAAGAAAAAGGAATGAACAAGAAAAGGAATAAACAAGAAAAGGAATGAAAAAGAAAAGGAATGAAAAAGAAAAAGAATGAAAAAGAAAAAGAATGAAAAAGAAAAGGAATGAAAAAAGAAAATGAATGAAAAAAGAAAATGAATGAAAAAAGAAAACGAATGAAAAAAGAAAATGAATGGAAAAAGAAAACGAATGAAAAAAGAAAATGAATGGAAAAAGAAAACGAATGAAAAAAGAAAATGAATGAAAAAAGAAAACGAATGAAAAAAGAAAACGAATGAAAAAAGAAAATGAATGAAAAAGAAAATGAATGGAAAAAGAAAATGAATGGAAAAAGAAAATGAATGGAAAAAGAAAATGAATGGAAAAAGAAAATGAATGGAAAAAGAAAATGAAAGGAAAAAGAAAAGGAAAGGAAAAAGAAAATGAAAGAAAGTAAAAGGAAAGACAGAAAGAAAAGAATAAGAATTGGAGAAAAAAATGAAAAGTATGAAGAGAAAAGTAAGAAAAGTAAAAGTGAAAGAAAAAAAACGAGAGGGGGGGGGGGCAAGCACTATTATAATTTAAATTGAAACAAATATGTCCGAAAGGTGACGGGTACCATGGAATCAAGAATCTCAACGGTTCATAGTTAAATAAAAGGAACGAGATTAAATTTAGGACACAAGAAAAGGGTTAAACTTTAAGGGAAACAAAATATATCTCGAAATAAAAATCATATGTAAATGCGTGTGTGTAATTAGATATAAAGAAAATGCAAAAAGAAAGAAAATTAAAAAATAAACGAGTTATCTGTGACCAAGGTAACACCACAGATAATGGATCAACAATGAAGAAAAAAAACTGGTTCAGAAATTTGAGAAGTTAGAAAAATAGAAACATTCTTGAATTCATATAGGTCGTTTCAAAAAGAAAAGAAAAAAGGGGCGGGAGTAAATTCTAAAAAGATAGAATGTAACCAGGCTATAAAAAGGGGCAAACAATGCGTAGGTTAAGACGCGGGGGGGGGGGGGAGTAAACTTCAAACCAAACGAGGAAAAGTCTTTCAACTTTTAGCATAGTTCTGTCCCATCCTACCCAGAGAAAAAGATTATATATATATATATATATATATATATATATATATATATATATATATATATATGACGACTTAATTTTATCACATAAATTAATATATGGAAATATAATTTCATGCGTATATTTTCAGTATTTACTTTAACAGTGCTCAATACATAGAGCTAGGTAGGTAGTAAGTTAGAAAAATGTATATGGCAATTAAGCTACACAAAATATTCCGCGTTTCATTCTCCTGAAAATTCGTCAGGCTTATGAATTCTGACGAGAATGAAACGTGGAATAATCTGTGTAGCTTAATTGCCATATATATATATATATATATATATATTAGTAGAAGTAAGTTATGAAAGTAAGCATGACATTAGCCTGAAAAGTCCTCACAAGGATGAAATGCGAAAAACCCAGTGTAGCTTAATTGCCATATATATTTTCATAACTTATTATTTAGCTCTACTGAAGCAGCAGCACTATTGAAGTGAATACTGAAAATGGATACATAAAATATTATATCGCCTTATAAAATTTTATGTGGATATCCAGTTTCCCCATCACCAAAGGAGCACTAAAAGGTTACAAAAAAAAATAAATAAATAAAAAATAATCTCGTCGCCACTCCCCTGTAAGGGTCGCCGCACAATTAACTAACTCCTCTTTTGAATAAAGAGATAATGCTTGGGAAGATGATCTCCAAGAACCGTGTCGCAAAATAATGTTAAGGATTCTCCCGTCTGAAAAGATAATAGGTCGTCTGACTTACATCGACAGGTCGAGGTTTCGGTCTATGCGACCTCCCCAAAAGCCACTCCCTTATTAACTTATTGTATACATATATACATACACATGTACATAAAATAACACTGCTCATCACTTTGTCTATCTCTCTCAGACACACGCGTGCACTTCTGTGATGACATTCCAAAGCTGCTGCTGCTGCTGCTGCTAACGTGGAACTTATTTCCCATGAATGCAGCAAGAAAACATCTGGTAAATCCCAGATTCCTTGCACACACACGTTTAGAAATCGTGAAAGGGGAGACAACTACGTTAGGTTGTTTGCTTCTTTAAAAGAAAAACAAAAAAAAACGGACTTTCACATACACGTTTATGATTGCCATGTGGTCAGACGAAGATGCAAAATAAACCCACTTATTATGGAGATTATGTTAAAAATGCGAAATCATTTAAACATCATGTAAAAATGATTATATTCATGTAAAATTTTAAAAACTCATAGCATTTTTGCGTAAAACACACACATACATATAAAGAGAGTCCTTGTGTAAAAAAAAAAAAAAAAAAATCAATAAAAGATATCAAATTTTAAAAGAATCGACACTTTTGCTCCCACCCCACGATGTAATTTCGATTTTTTTAAAAATCAAATTAAGTTCAAATTTTAATTTTCCGAAATTATTTTAAAGGCTTATATGAAATCAACAGGCAATTCAATCGGCGAATAATCGCTCGTATGTAAACAAAGCACTTTTTCTTTCTAAGATGTGTTCTATTTTGTACTTGACGTAAAACAAGGTGGGTTACCCGTTTTTTTTTTTCCTTTTTTATCCGTCATTGGATTTCGAAAAAAAAATTAAAATAATTTTTTTCAATTACAAAAAAAAAAAAAAAAAAAAAAAAAAAAAAAAAACTAATTGAACTAAGCTTTATGACACGTTAAAATAAGTTCGATAATTTTACTAAAAATATTAATAAATAAGCAATTTTTTACCGTGGATTAAAAAAAATCTTTTTCTATAACAAAAATAAATATATATGAACTGAAATGTATATAGTTACCTTCACTGCAATAGGTAAAATCCGTTGTTATATTTTAAAGTACAAAATAAAGAGAAAATCCAATTAGATTTTTTTTTTAAAATAAAAAAAAAAACATGAGCTGAAAAAAAAAATACTAAAAACAAAATACATTAAAAATCGATAAAAAAATATAATTTTAGTAAACAAGTCGATTTTCAATTTCAAAATTAAATTAAAAATGTAATTGTACTCTCTTAAATATGGGTAACGTTTGATTGATTAGGGGATCACAAAACTCGAAATGAATTAGCTTCAATTTCACTGCCAAAAAGTTACAAGTGCCCGACGTTGCATCTTGAACCACGTGCAAAAAAGTCTCCTGCATTTTGGCCTGTCGCCAACACCACACGAGATGTTTACTAAAAGAATGTCACCAATGTATGGGAAGACGGGGTCAAGTGAAGTAAATAAAATTAAACACTATATATCTCCGATGAACCAATGTTTTTATTGTCGGCTAAGCACGGCGATTCTAAGTCCGAATTTAATTTTAATAAATTTAAAAAAATTAAAAATTAAAAAAAAAGAAGACAATTGAGGTTTTAAAAGTGAATTATCAAACGTGAATACCAAGATTTAAATTCTCTTTGTAAAACTAGAATTGTTTTTTAAGCGCGTGCGTGTGTGTTAGTGAAGTATATTTCAAAGTAAAATTTTCGATCATTCGAAACAAAAAATAGTCAAGATACCGGTTTCATATACAAGTAAACAAACGTATATACCTGGATATAAATACCGAGAAAGAATTCACAAATATATATAGAGAGAGCAAGAGAGAAAGAGGTATATATAGAATCACATACAGAGTCATAAATTTTTGAAAGCCAACATTTTTTTTTTTTTTTAATAAAATCTAATAAATGTTATAGCAGTCGACACACTGGTAGGTAAAATACATAAAAACAAAAAAAAAAAAAAGCGAGAAGAATCATTTCGCCCCCTTTCCCTTGTAATCGGGGGTAAATGACTATTGAACTAACCTGGCTAGATGCTAGCTAGAATGTCCGACAGAGAAAAAAAGGATCCAAGAATCCACTCACTTTGCATTGCGGTGGCATATTTTAAAACAAATATTTTTTAGCTGAATTATTCAATCTAGTCTTGACAAAAGGATTTCCATTTCAATAATATGCAAAAGTAAAGTGTCCGGCCTAGCCATCATCTGAGCCAATGAGAAGAGAGAGAGACGGAGGAGGCATCAGCAGCAGCAGTGTGACACTTAGCAGCAGCAGCTAGGGGAGGGGGAAGAGGAGAGACAGAGAAATACGGAGTAGGAGGAGCGGCCTGCGCTGGTGGACGATAGGGGAGGGGGGTTTCAGGGAGAGAGGGAGTCGACCAACTAGAAAACGAAGGAGAGAGTGAAAAAATATATATATACATATAAAAAAAGGGGTTGAGTAGGGACGAGGGAGGAGGTGCAAAGGCGAAGGGAGGGCGGGGTGAAGGGTGTGAGCAGCAAATGTAAATAAGTATATACAGCTAAGTAACGTGTTTCGCCCGCTTCATCACTATCTTTTTAGCAGCAGCAGCAGCAGATGTAGTAGTAGTAAAAATAGTCGTGGTTGTAGTGAAGTTATATGTAAAGCGAACACAGCTGACTCGGGACAGAATAATTCTTCAATGAACACACACGCACTACAAACACTCACACACTCATTCATTCATTCAACCAACAACAACAACTTAATTGGTCAGCAGTCACACATGCGTTGGACATATATAAAGGAAAATGGTTTTATAAATATATATATATCTATATATAAAGGATTTACTGTAACGTCATTATGTTGGAATACTTACAAACGCAGGATTCTATATATATATATATATATATATATATATATATATATATATATATATATTATACACACACACACACGGAACAGAAAAGAAAAATCAATTTAAAATAACGACATTATTAGATAATTATTCAATCTTTATAAAATTAGCAAAAAAAAAAAAGCATCGATCAAACAAGCACCGAAAAAAAAAAAAAAAAAAAAAAGGATTTATTTTACTTATGGCAAGAATTTTAGAAAAAAAAAAAAAAGAGCGCGTGTGTGTATCCTGTATTTTGTTACGTAAAAACACCTTCGCACTGGATGCAGACGAAACGAGATAGGAAAAAGATGACAAAAAAAAAAAAAAAAAAAAAAAAAGAAGAGGATATTTAGCAGACAAATCACCTCACCTGATTTTTTTTTTTTTTTACAAACAAAGTATATATTTTTTTTATTTTTACAGAGGTTACCGTTGTTTTTAGTTACACCCCCTCCCGTTCCGAAATGACAAAGTTCAATTACTAAATGTTCTTTATGTGTGATATGTTCAGCCCTTCTATGGCGGGGGGGGGGGGGGGAATAGATTCTTTAAGCACTTACTGTACCGCGCTATATTTTTAATAGTATTTTCAAGTTTTACGAGATATATATATTATTATTAAATTGTTAGACGAATGTACAGAAGTTAAGAATGGTTTTCTAAATAACCCGTGATCATTAATATATTGATCACTGAACAGACCAAACTTGCGACGATATATATTCCCATTACATCCTTTAGTTTGCTCAGAGATGTATGTACTGGCGATCTCCTTTCGCGTTGTGTTCTGCAGTCCTGAACCTGCTGCCTCAGAATTGTGTGAATGAACGTATATCACTGTCACATTGTCGGAGTTATGTATTCGCTAACTATCGTGATATTCGTAGGTTTTATGCATTCCCTAATTAACTTAGTAGCTTCTGTTTATTGCTAACAGTTTTATGACCATGGAATAAGAAAGGAAAAATTAAAAAATAAAAACAGTGTATCCAAACTAGTAACAATTAAATGCGGTGTATATATATATATATTATATATATATATGTATATGTATATATATGTATATATATATATATGTATGTATATATATAAAATGGTAATTGGAAATACAAAAAGTATTTAGTTGATACTAGTATTGACTCGATTAATTCGGATATTGTTTGGGTATTGGAATCGGAAAATTTGTGCCTATTTTCCGATGCCAACAACGATTCTTTTAATTTGATTTCCTTTAAAGAAAACTATTCTACCGCTGATAGTAATACTAAAATCGCGAACATCTATTGCTTTTAACCTATTAGTAAAATAAAAATCGATAGATCATCCCTCACAAGTGTATCCTTACGTTTACGAAAATATCTGCACATTTAACATGTGTTTTTACGGTAATCGTGAAAAATACCAACTTTATAGTTAAATATGTAGAGATTTAGAAAAAAATCAGAATTGTATCGGGATCGGTAAAAATACTGGAATCGTCCCATCCCTAGTTGATACCAAAGTTTCCATAGTAAAATTGACAAAGAAAATGACGTACCTGATGACGAATGCCTAGATAATGATATATATTAATGATATTCTTTTTTTCATTTTTTTCTGTAATCATTAACTCCGCAAAAATAGTTTTAAAAATATAATAATCATTTCCCTTCTAGCTGCCAGATCTAAACGACGCCGTTTTTCTCTTAAGGTAGTCAAATCATACACCTTTATATACACTCAAATCAGTAAGTTATATATTATTTCGTTTGGAGAATACATGCTCTTTTCTTTTTTTTTATTCCCCCCCCCCCGGTCTACACTTCCTTGCTCGCTCGCATCATGTCTGACCCAGTTGCATTTAGGACAACACCTTCTTTATTTTATGTTTACGTATGCTGCCCTTTTGACCTCGCAAAAAAAAGAAAAAAAAAAAAGAAAAAAAAAAAGCGGAACACACCGCGATGCGGGTGTGCGTATCTCAGAATGAAAATATACTTATGGCAAGTAAGCAATGCAAAAACGTTTGACTTCACCCCGAATGAAATCAGAAATATATAATCCCAATCGACATTACCCACTAGTTTGATCTTCTATTGATACCTTCGGTTACACGGAACTAGAGCAAACAGGGGTATTGATACCAAATCAGTCTATGTGGTTTTCGTAGTTTAACACGTTATATGTATCTATTTACAATGCCTCCCCAGAGTTAGACACCAGGGTCGTTTTTTAACGTGGAGAACACGCTATATGTATCGTGTCAATTGATATTAAACAATTAAACACACACACACACACACACACACACACACACACAATGGTTGTATAGATTGATTTCCTAGATGTAACACCACTGAAACCCGTGTGATTATTAAAGAGTGCTCAATGGAGGACAGAGCTGGTATATAGTCTGTTTATTATGCAAACATTATTGGTTACATATGTGCATACATGTTTCAGTGAAATCTCGATTCAGAGAGACCTACCTCATCAGACCGATAATGAATAGCGTTTCCTTTCTCGGTCTGATGAGGAGGTGGGTCTCTCTGAATTTCAATTCCACCGAAACATGTATGCCCATATGTAACCAATAGTGTTTGTATAAAAAACATATATATATATATATATATATATATATATATATAATACAACATCCTTCTTCCACAAACGGTAAAAATATATCCATGTGAATTCTTTCGAACATTGTTGCCAGAAATGAACGCTGTCCAAAATACAAATTTCCAGGGTTTTTTTTTAACGTCTTTCATTTCGATACATTTTTGTGAACAAGAGCAGAAAGCCGCTTGAAAAAAAAAAAAATAAATAAATAAAAAGAACATATACACACACACACACACACACACACACACACACACACATTTTTGTACAATTAATTGAGCACTAATTATTACTCCTATATTATGAAGAAGCAAGAAGAGGACATTTAATTCTCCCGACAGAACGAGCAAGGCTGTATTAAACAAACATTATATAACTATTTTTGAATTAAAGGATTGAAAAAGCACTAGCTTCTTGTTAACTTTTTCCTTTCATATATATATATATATATATATTAACAGAAAAACAGTGCGTGATCATTTAGTACTGGAAACTCAGCCTGTATGGCTTAATATACCAAACGTATCCCTTGTGATGATACAAAACTTTATTCTATGCTCTGGTCCATATAACAGGGAACTCTGGTCATTTTTTCCTATATGACCACACATTACACGCAAGTTTATATAAGGTACTTATGCACTTATTGAACCATGCGGAAATTAAGTTATTTAGAAAGCCATTCTTAACATGGGAGAGGAGGAGGGTGTTTTGTAACTATTCTGAACTTTCACCTAACAATTTGATAATGAAAAAAGATATCGTAAAACTTTAATTGAGCTTGAAAATACTATTTAAAAATAACGCAGTTCAATAAGTACACAAGCACCTTATATAATATAAACACACCGCAGTGTCAGTGTCTGTCTCGCCCCCCCACTCTCTCTCTCTCTCTCTCTCTCTCTCTCTCTCTCTCTGATTGTGCGTGTGTGCATAAACTTCGTCAAAAGAAAAAAAAAGAAAAGAATTAAATAGTCTTGATCAGCAGTTAAAAAACAAAAGTATTTTTCTGTCCCCCCCCCCATTCTTACAAGCGAATGAGTATTATAGCAGATTATTATTATTATTATTATATCACAACCAGTTCGGGATTACTCTGAATCAGAATCTGTAAGATTTGTAAGTGTACCTTTGACAGTTCCATGAATTTAGTCGCACACAGACAGATAATATTGCTCTGTATAATAAGGTAGTTAAAGGAGATTAACAGAAATGACGAATTTTTTCTCTCTCTCTTAAACACACACGCGCTCCGGAGTAATTCTTTAGAAAAAAAAAATGGGTGTGTTTTACAGTAAACTGAGGAAGAAAAAGTGACAAACAAATATATAATAAATAAAGGCGGACCTGTATGAGAGTGCCCACCCACCCCTAAAAATGCGTGTTTTTCATCTTTTTAAAAAGTTTTTTTTCGCCGATTATCGTAGATAAACAAGTATCATATTACCAGGAAAAAAAAAATTTGAAAAAAAAAAAAAAAAAAAATTAATGACTTTTATGAAGGGGGTTCACTTTCCCATAACGTTCAAATCATGTGACAGGTCGGTAAACAAATGGACAGTAAGTCAGGTAGCAATAAAGTAGAACGTTGTTACGAGAAAAGTCATTAATTTTTTTTTTTTTTTTTTTTTTTTGCCTAATATGATCTAGTCTGTAATCTATGATAATCGTCGAGAAAAAAAAAAAAAAAAAAGTGTAAAATACGTATTTTTAGGGTGTGGGCACTCTCGTACAGGTCCGCCGAAATAAATATTACTAAAGTGAATATAAGTCACTTTTCTACCTACCTGAATAAGTTTTTAGTGTTTTAAACTGATTTTACATATTTGGTAAAATATCGCAGAGACATTTTTTTTTTTCGAGTTGTTGACCGATTCTCGGGACTCCAAAAGTAAAAGCGTTTTAACTAAAACGCTCAGCAGAGGTCGCGTTTCGCACTTAAAACACACTTTAAAATCAGTTAAAACGCCAAAACCCATACAAGTACGTAGAAGAGTAACTTACCTTGCCTTTGGTAACATTTATTTGTTATATAGTGGTTTCGTTACCATTTTTCGTACTCAGTCAATTGTAAAATGAACAGGAAAAAAATTTAAATAGAAGAGGATAATATATAAAATTTACACGGATAAAAGCATTTTATATATTGGCGTTTACAACTACACTATTAGATATTAACATTGGCATTAACAAAATATACGGATGAAAATGGTTTATATCCGAACGGAATTCAAGACAAATAGCAAATAACTTCGGGCACCTGGCACTTTCACGAGTAATAACGGTTACTAGCATTTCCGATAGAAGTGGATAACTATTTTAAAAGAAATAAGTAAATAAAACTGATTATTTTACAAAAACAAAAAACAAACAAACAATAAACACCACAGTATCCAAACAGAAAATATGATGCTGTAAGGGAAACTATGTGAACATGTAATGAGAGAATTGAATGGAAAGACAAACGCAATCGAACGAAGGAGAAATGTGCGCATATTAATACGCCGCTATATTATTATGGCTGCTAGTGCTACAGTGCTATGCTACACAAGCGCACGGAGAAAACCTAGGCCATTTTCAAGGAAGGTGAACAAGTCTGGTTAATGGGAAAATAGAAAAAAAAAAAAAATAAATAAATTAAAAAAAAAAAAATAAAGGACATGAAAACGAGAAAATTAAGATTATTATTAATTCTCTCTCACACACACGCACATGATGAAACTGGAGATTGGTCTGACGAAGCCGCTTAACGCGATTTAAAATAAATAATTACCTACAAACTACAATGTTGTTTGCGTTTTTTTTTTCATCATCATATATATATATATATATATATATATATATATATATATATACCAAGAGTGCTTGATATGGGTATCTAAAATGGTCCCCTATTATCAGGTTTGAAACCGACGGTACTGATGACATATCTAAACTTTATGTAAAAAAAATATAAATAACGCTCTTATTTTCAGATTTTTTTTTTACTTATGATAGGGCACTCTGCTGGAATCCTTTTTTCCAATATATATGTGTGTGTGGGTGTGAGTGTGTGTGTGTGACAGTCATTTTACCTGGACAAAAAAAACGTTTATTACATTAATGCGTTATTAGCGAGTGGGGCGCTATGCATCAAATTTACGACAGTCCGGGTTGTTGGTTACTATAACAACAGAAACCAGCCATTAAAAATGTATATTTACACAACGAGAGAGAGTGAAAAGGAGGGAAGGGGGGGCTGATTCACACACGCACAAAAAGGTAGCAGCACTATAAAGCGCGAGAGTTTCGTTTCGTTTTTCGCCTGAACAAGAGGGGTGCAACGAAAAACCGAAATCGATAAGGTGTACAAATAAAAGTGTCTCTTCTGAATGAAAGGACGCTGCACACTTATGCAACCGACGAAGAGGATCCAGTTCTTCTCTCTTCTCCTACCACCACTGGTTTATATAAATAATTAGATGACCCGTTGTGTCACTATTTCTTTTCTTTTCTTTTAATGTTACTAAATATAATTTCTTAACTTTGACATTGTACCTATTTACTATGCCTCCCCACGGGACAGAGTTAGACACCAGGGTCGTTTTTTAACGTAGAGAAAAGGTACAAAAATAAAAAAAATTGTCTCGGTCGTGAAGGACTGATCCTCCACCGAAAGAGAACAAGAATTGGAAGTGCAGCACTCAGCAGCACTGCAGCACACCTGAAGAACAGATACTACACTTTGATCTTGACCAAAAGAAACACATTACAAAGATAAAAGGATTTCACAAAGTCAGAAGACATTGAGATATCATAATACGTCTTTTGTTGTTGTCGATTTATATTTTTTATCGACACTTCCGATAAAGTATGTACGAGATAACAAGCAAGAAAACATACTTTTCGTTGTTGTTGTTGTTGTTGTAGTAATAATAATAATAATCGAAGCGGAACCAAGTGCAAATTTTACACCACATTTTATGCTGCTAGTCGCTAAGAGATGAAAGGCAAAAATGGTAATTTTCAATAAAAGTTTATTTATCATGTGTATTTTATACAATCACAAATAAACACAAACAAAAGAAGGAGAGAGAGAAAAAAAAACTAAGTAATAATCAAGGAATCTAATGCTATTTATTTGCTTCCCCACAAAAGCAAAATGTGACAAAAGGTTGTTGTTAATGAGGGGGGGGGGGATCAGCTCCCCAAAAAGGAGCAATCTGCCAATAGGCAAAACTACAAATTGATTTTCTTCTACATTGACTATCAACTTGAGTGTAGCAACAGAACAGATACTGCACTGTGATCTTTACCCGGAATCCAGATCTACTGTTCCTATTTACTTGCCTCCCCTCACGAGGGCGCAGTTAGACACAAGGTCGTTTTTTTAATGTGGGGAAATCCAGACCCCCACCGGCCCACCACCACCAAAAAAGGGGCACTCTGGAGAAGAGCAAAAATAAAAATTATCTCAGTCATGAAAGATTTCTCCTCCACTGACCGAAGACAGAAAAGATGAAGTCAGCAGCACTGCAGCATTGCTACACTGTAGCAATCATAACAGATACTACACTGTGATCTTGACCCGAAGGCCAGATTTACTGTTTCTGTTACTAGGGATTTTAATTCTCATATCCAGGTCTTCGCCTGCACACACGCACTTGCTCCCTAGACGTGTAAGAAGAACCAGCAAAAAAAAAAAATAAAAAATAAAAATAATAATAATAATAATAATAAAGACGCTCTTTCGCTCGTTTAAACGCTCATCTCTTTATTTACGCCTAATAATCGTATCTGATGATATAAAAAAATGTACGTTTGTAAATAAAGATGTAATACTATACAGACACAAACAGATGCTGGCGGTATGTATTATCGAAATCAGTACTAGGTGCTTTTTTTTTTTTAAATGATTTTTTTTTTTTTTTTTTTTTTTTAATGAAAGCCGATTTTTTGTCCTGGATTGTTATTGTGTAAAAATAATAACGACACTAAATATTTAAAATACGGTAACAGACAACGTTGTTAAGTAAATATCTAACTATCGGTCGACAGAGAGACGAAGAAAAAAATGCGTGTGTGTGATTTTAAATTTAAAAAAAAAGTCCGTGCGGCTTTCTTAGCTGCCTGCAGTGTGCTGTTACTGTTGTATATGTCAAGTTGATAGAGAATTTGAAACGGGGGTGACACAGAAATATCAAGTATACAATAGATAAAATAAAGACAACACAACATAATAAGCACACCCGCGCATATATATATATATATATATATATATATATATATATATATATATATATATATAATTTTTACTGATCACAGTAAAGCGAAAGCGCGCACACGCACTGACCAGTGACCAACACCTTCAAACACACACACGACAAAAAAAGGAATTACATGGTTTTATTCTCATCATTTTTTTATATTAACTATTACGATATAATAATAAATGATTGCTCGGTATTTGAGCATAGTTTTAAAATTAAAATTCATTTCGTAAATGACTTTTTTTTTTAAATCAAAGAGAAATCTCATCTACATCCCAAAGTATTTTTAAGTATATTAAAAAAAAAAAAAAAAAAAAAAATCAGGACTAAGACTTCCATCATCGTTTGTATTGGATTACAAAGAACTATCTAGAGATTAACAAAGGAAACTTTTTAAAAAGTTAAATAGACTTTTTAATGCTCAACATATGTTTAATAAACAAATAACTTCATAAATAAAGAGAGGGGGGGGCAGAAAATATGTGAGTTTAAAAAAAAATTAAAATTAATGCAACTGTTTAAAAAGTTTAACACACGTCAATCAGAAATAAACGAATAACATAAAATAATAAGTTTAAAAATCGAAACTTTAAAAAATATGGGGGGGGGGAGAGCATGGTTGCTACAATCATCTTTGGATGATAACGATGAAAATCAACTTTTTAAAAATAATTTTGTATTTTTACATTTAAATTTTCCTTTGGAAGATGGACCTGTACGAGAGTGCCCCCTAAAAATGCGTGGTTTTTTACTGAAAAAAAAATTTTTTTTTTAACTTTTTTCCGACGATTATCATAGATTACAGACGTAAGTTTTTTAACAGAAAACTTTTTTAAAAAAATATATAAAGAAAAACAAATGACTAAGGGGGTTCACTTTCTCGTTATAACGTTCTTTTTCATTGCTACCTGACTTATTGCCCATTTGTTTACCAACGTGATTAGAACGTTATGAGAAAGTGAACCCCCTTCTTAAGTCATATTTTTTTTCCTATGAAAATCATCGGAAAAAAAGTTAAAAAAAAAAAAAAAAAAAAAAAAAAAATGTCAAACACGCATTTTTAGGGGGTGGGCACTCTCGTACAGGTCCGCCATTTATAATTTTGAAATTTATTTTAAAATAAAACTTCTATAAAAATTATACTTTAATATGAAAAAAAAAATTATGCTTAGAGTACATTTTTATTGGCCAGCAGCAACAAAGAAAAGAAAAAAAAAAAAAAAATCCCATGAAAGTTAATTTTTTTTAATCCATTAAGCAGCTTCTGAGGTGTTTACTATAATTTGTATTACTATTTAACTATTATTTGTATTATTATTTAACTATTATTTGTGTTGTAATTGGATCTTTATCCACAAGAATACAAACTTTAAAAGATGACAAACTTCATCGACACTTAGTTATTTTTCAAAGTTAAATATAACAGGAATGTCAGATTTTTACAAATGTTATTTGATCTTTGTTTTCAATAATATATATATATATATATATATATATATATATATATATAAGCTAGAAAAGTCTAAAATAAAAATAAATAAATCTATTATTTTTATTTAAATAAACCTTGGCTACACATATGACGTAAATTTTTTTAAACAAATTGGATCTGAAATCGCAAAATTAAATGACTATATTTCAATAATTAAAAAATATTTTTTTAATTGATCTATTGTCTATGTTAGTATAAAAGCAACCATTAAGCTTTCTTTCATTTTTTTTTTTTATTTTAAACAAAAAGACAAAGACGGAATTTAAAATGTATTAAGAAATAATGTAATTTAAATTCATGACAAAAATAATGTATTTTTTTTAATCTTGAAATTGTTTTGGAGTATTTAAATTAATTTAAGTCCGATTTTAAACTGAGATGACTTCGCCTTCCGAAAAAGTGATTAGTTTTGCGCGTTTAACATTCGCTTTATTTCTCACAAGAACAAAAAAAAAAAAAAAAGAAAAAAAAAACGAATTTTTTTCCGGATTTTGTCATCTAAAAATCATTATCAGCATTACTCCTCCAAATCTTTGACATCTTCATCTATGAAAATAAACAAACAGCTCTCTCAAGCGAACTCAAGGTAAACAAAAAGTAAGTAGAAGCACACACACACACGAGGCACTTGTCTACACAGATCATATATATATATATATATATATATATATATATATATATATATATATATATATATATATATGAGTGTGTGTGTGTGTGTGGTATAGAAGAGGTGACCAGAGTGCTCAATTACGTCAGTGTGTTTTTGTATTTTGTCGAACACTATACAATATTTGACCCTCTCTCTCTCTCTCTCTCTATATATATATATATATATACATATACAATTTTGGGATCCACACATAATTATGTGCGTCCCAACTTAAGTTTAGATATCGCACACACACACACACACACTCGTGTGTGTGTACATTTAAGAATATTACTGTTTAAATATTTTCAAATCGGAATAAATATAGGAAACTATTTCCAAACGTAGAAAACAATTCTAGCCTATTTACAGTCGATCAAAAATGAGAAATTAAAATAAAACAGAGTCCGAAACGAAACAGAAGAACAAAATCCAACATTTACCTCAACCTTACGAAATCCTCCGATAGTGACGAAAAATGACTTAAAAAAAAGAAATAATCCCTTGTTTTGGTGTGGTGAATATTTTTTTATATATATATATACGACGAATATATATGTTATTGCATATATATTTTTATATATGAAAATAGGAGAGCGATATTTTTCCTCTCACTATCATTACGGTCTTTTTTTTTCTTTTTTTTTTTTTTTTGAAAAACGAAATTGGTAATAACAAAAATTGAAATTCAAACCTTCCGAGACTGGCGGTTATTTGTCGGGTCTATAGTCCAAATAACGGAAGATAATATCGTATGTGACATATCTGTAGTTGATATTGCGATTCCCGGTACAAAATCGAAAAAAAAATCTCGTGATTTTAAAGGAGATAAAATTTTTTACCTTCTACGACGGCCACCCCAGCGTTGTCGTCGCCATCTTGTATTGTGTCCTTACCCATCATGCAGTGCTTCAAACATGGCGGCCACAGAAAAAATGAAACGCGTCTGCTTAAAAATATATAACAACAACAAAAAAAAATCCTAAATTCAATTTTTTTTTCAATTTATATTTTATTACTTCAATTATCAATATGAGTATTGTTAAATAATTATTTTAACTTTTTAAATAATTTTAAAAATTAATTTTATTTTTAAATTTAATTTTAAATAAAATATATGAAAAGCGTCTCCCTCCATCAGATTATATATATATATATATATATATATATATATATATATATATATATATAACACATCTATTTTACATATTTTTTGTTATTCGCCCAATTTCTGAAGTTTTATAGATTTAAGAGAATTATTTTAGAATTTTTATTCTTTTTTTATTATTTAAATATTTTTATCATAGATTATATTTTTAAATTCCATACTTATTAACTTTATTTCATTTTTATATATATTTTAAGTTTTATCATTTTATATATTTACATTTTTTTTTTAAATCGAGAATTTTCACACGAGTTTATTTTTTATGAGGATCAGTTTTATTTTTGCATGCTTTACACCCCCCCAACACACACACACACACACACACACACACACACACACACACATATTTTAAACATTAAATTAAAAAATAAATACAAACCCAAAAATATAACTCCGTGATTGTTTTTATGAAGTTCATTTTTCTATCCGAAGTTGCGTGATCTCAAAAAAAAAAAAAAAAAAAAAAAAGTGTACGATTCTTTTTTTTCCGTCAAAAAAAATTGTCATTAAAAAAAAAAAAGACGTAATTAAATATTAAAAAAAAAGATATTTCAAGTAATTCATATCACAATTAAATAATTCCAGTATTTATATATATGTTTTTATATTTTCTTTTTGTTAAGTAGTTTCTCTTTTTTTATGTTATATTTTTTTCTTTTTGTTGTTGTTTTGTTTTGTTTTTTAAACTCCTTTTATATAGTTTTGTTCCGTCGTGTTAAATATGTATAAAGGTAAGAGCCGGTTATGTTTACAAAACTTGAAGAGTAGCAAGGAGCACTGACCGAAGCCATGTGCAGAAGAAGTGAAATCAACATCTCTCTGTTCTATTCCTCCCGACACCATTGAATTTATCTCTCACTCTTAGCTCTTATAATTTCTTGTATTTATTATTATTTTTTTTTACTTACATATCATTCTTTGCTCACTTCGACTACTACGACTGCTATTACATTCCCCACTTATTTAGACTTTAGATTTTTATATTTATATGTGCACCCCCACTTTAATTTCATGCGTTCTTTTTCTCCGCCCTTTTCCAGAGAGGAAGAGAGGCCGTGAGAAAAACCATAAAGTGCGTGTGCGTTGAAAAATAAATTTATGCGAGCTTCTTAAAATATATATATATATATATATATATATATATATATATATATATATATATATATTACTTATATTCACCGTCGTATCTGTCACCTACCTATTTTTTCTTTCTTTTTTTTTCATCGTACTGTAATGTACACGCCCTCTTTTTTTTTTTTTTTAATTCTTTCATTCCGTTTTTAAGAAAAATCACTTTTGATTTTCATTTTTAGCTTACTTTTAAGAATTTTAAATAAAATGTGATTTTTATAATTAAAAATTAAATTTAATTTTAATAACTTCATTTTTTTTTTACTTTTTAAAATTTTGTATTTAGATTTTTATTTTTTAAATACAAACATTTTAACAAGGAGTTTAATGTTCGTTTTTCTTAATAAATTTACAACACACATGTGTGTATATATATATATATATATATATATATATATATATATATAGAGAGAGAGAGAGAGAGAGAGAGAGAGACAGAGACAGAGAGAGAGACAGACAGAGATAGAAATCACAAAAAAATGACGTTTCTTTCCATCAAAAATAATAAAAAAATAACACTGGTTCTGTTCTTTAATGTATTACAGAGTCTCTCTCTTTCTTTCTCTCTCCGAAATAAAGCGCAAGGACATGTGTGTGCGAGCGATCTTTAAAATTGTATACATTATTTTTATTTTAGACTCACTCCTCCCTCTCCAGCGTAAAAGTGTAAACTCCGTCTACTGCGCTTAATTTCGGTCTCCTCCCACTTTATGAAAAATTTTTTGCTGTTATTTTCTACTCTCTATTTGAAACGATTCGCTTACCCTCACCACTCTCACTCCTCCCCTTTTTGTGTATATTTTAAATATCACTCCTCCCTCTTATAAATAATGTGTGTGTGCGTGTTCACACAGCCTGCTGCTTTTCAACACAGTACACATTAACATTATTAAAAAACATATATATATATATATATATATATATACATACTATTACTACTCCTCTCGTCTCCTCCCCCCCCCTGAGACTATTTTCAACTTTTCACTCCTCCCCTTCAAATTTCGTTTCCTGCGTATCCCCCCCCCCCTGTTTTTACATATCTTCGTTTTGTTCGCCCCCACTCTCTCATTTTCCCTGATTATATTTTTGAAAAAAGCAGGAGTAATGATTTTTCGACAATCCCCCACTCCGTCAAAGTTGCTACCTCCGACTCCTCCTCCTATACACTTGTCTCCTCCGACCAGCTTTTATTAATTTCCTCCTCCTCTACCTCTATTTCGCGCCTTTTTCTTTTGCGTTTATTTTTATTCCTTCCTTTTTTTCTGTATGCAAATATGTTTTAATATATATATACATATATATATCTCACCCTATTCATCGACTCGCTCGCAAATTTGCTGTGAATATATACTAAGAAAATGTACCTTTATTTATTTAACTAAAAAAGAAAAAAGTTTTTTTAATAACTAGAGCTACAATGGAAAATAAATCTTTTAAATCAAAAACTATTTCAATTTATATAAACTGAATTCTACCATGTTTATTATCATTACTTATTTTATTTACAGTCTGAATTCATTTTATTTTGTGCCTTTAAAAACATTCTTATGGCCTCACACACGCACATATATATAATAAACCCGAAACTCATTTATTTCTGAAAATTTTAATGGCTATCTTCAAGTATTCTGTTGTTGGTAATTTTTTTTAAATGCTTAAAAAAAATTTTTTTTTATAGAAATATATATATATATATATATATATATATATATATTACACTATTGCCACAGTGCAAATAGAAATCTTCAAAAATCGATATCTCTCAGCTACAAACGTTGGATATTTCTGATAAAAAAATAAATTTTCAAAATTAGTTAGGGTTTTTTTTGGTGTTTTTTTTTTTGCTTGTTGTAATTTTATATAAAAACTATCTACGACTCCTGTTTGTCTCCAGAGTCAAAAAATAATTATTTCCTCGCTTCCATCAATATGGTGTCTTGTTTTAATTAATTAATTAATTAATTACACCCACACGCCTTTCCTTTACACACACACAAAAAACGGCCAGTTATTTTCTACCTGTCACTTTTCTACCTGTCTTTCGGTTTGAATACATATTTTACTTCTCACAGACATCTTTTTGATTATTGTTGTTTGTTTTTTCGTCAATGACACATACACACGCACTCTTAACTGATCAGAACCTTCTTATCTCCCTTAGATCGCTTCGACCTTTATAATGTTTTTTTTTGTTTGTTTCACTTTAATTTTCAAGATCTTTTCTTTCCTCATTTGTTTGTACCTGCTCTCTATTTTTTCACCCTCCTGCCTTTTTTTTTTTTTTTATATATTTGTTTGTTAAAAAAAAAAAAAATTCTTCCTACGTTCTATTCTGATATCTAACTTCTCTCCTTTATCATAAATTTTACGGACCTTTTTTATTTATTTATTTTTTAGGGGGTGGGTGCCTGCGTCTTTTCAACCTCCTATCTTCCTTTATCTCATCCTGATTTTTTTTTTTAAATACTGTACAACCCATTTGTTCTCTCCACCCGATTTCCATCGGGTAACCTTTAAACCCCCACCCCATTTTTTTTTTTTTTTTTTTTTACACTCCGCCCTTTTCTTTAATGTGTCTTTTTCTTTCAAACCTATGGTAAGTCTATCATTTTACTGATGAAAAAAAAAGAAAAGAAAAAAGGTAACTACTCAATATGTACCCCGATTCTACCCCTTTTCTATTACCTTTATAACTTTTTATTACACACGCACATAATATATAATTTACATATATTCCTTCTCCCACCCTTCCAATTTTACTTTTCTTCCCCCCCCACACACACACACTTCTCTACTGTGCTCTACAAAGTCTTTAATTGTCCGGACGCCCCGACCAGAGAGCTTAGAATTGAAAAAAAAAAAATAAATAAATAAATAATTAAAAGAAATATATACAAATGAGATTAAAAGAGATAGAAACAGAAATAAATCTCCCATGGGCTACTACAAAGTCCATTTACATAATAAATATACAAAAAAAAAAAATAATCTGGAAATTCGGACCTTTTTTCTTTCTTTCTTATTGAACTTAAACTTATGCTGAGATAATTTTAACAATGACCGATGCCCTATTCCCCAACCAATTTTTTTTTCGGCATGATTAATATATGAACTTGTTAAAGAATGAAATTAGAAAATAAATAATAAATAAATAAAAAATTTGAAAAAAAAAAAAATTACTGCTACTACCGCCGGCCAGGCCAACACTGACCATACATCCTTGCTATATTGTTGGATGTTATCTACTGGCGATTTTTACAGCTACTATTAAAAAAAAAAAAAAAAAAAAAAAAAAAAAAAAAACGGGGGGGGGGGGTAATGAGAAAAATGGAAAGGGATGAAGCAAAAGGAGGGGGAAATGGACGTAGTCCGGGGAGGTGAGATAAAATGAACACACGGACAGTACGGAGGTCTGTTGGAAGGGGAGGAGATGGATGGAAGGAAATGGACAGAGGTAGCTGGAAAATAATATGAAAATAACAAAAAATATAAAAATATAAAACTAAAAGAATAAGAATCAAGGGGGTAGGAAGGTTCTAGTGGGACGGATCCTAAAAAAGGGGCAAAAATGAAAGATAACAAGAGGTAAAGAAATATAAAAAGAACGCACACGTACGTACGTACGTACGTAATCATATCCTTATGGGCACATATGTATTCATATACACCTATGTATATACATGTGTCTATTCACGTCTATATACATGCATATGTGTTATATATATGTGCGTGTGTTATACATACATGGGGACGCCAAAAACTAATGAACAAATATGGAAGAAAAAAAAAAGGATACAAAAAAAAAAATTGTTTAAAAATGAGAAATTGCGGGGAAGTGGGGATTGGGGAATCCTGACCAGTTGGACAGAGAGGGTTTGAGTGGCAGGATGAGGAAGTATAGGTCTTGGGGTAGAAGGAGAAAGCAAAAAAAATATATAAAAAATAAGAAAGGGGAGGGCGGTGAATGTGTGAGTCCCTATAGAAGGAGGAGGAGGAGGAGGAGGAGGAGGAGGAGGAGAAGCAAGAGGAATACTTATATTATCATAGCCATCATCATCATTAACAACATCATCAGTGTAATAGATTTTATTTCAACCTGTCTCTTATTATTATTTTTTTTTTTTTTTTACAATTGAAATGTTCTTCCTCTCTGGCTGATATCTGCTCACTAGTCTTCTCAGAATTTTAAAACACAGTAACATTTATATATTACAAGAATATTGCATCCCGTTGGATCGCCCACTGAGCTTAAGTCAAATTGACTGAACCATAAAAATTTAAGTTAGCCAAGCCAATCATATATAATTAAGACCAAATTAAAAAAACAACTCATTCTCTCTCTGGATTAAATAGTATTACTGCCTAGGTTGATATTCCATTTTATATAAATGTAATGGTTTCATTTATATTTTTCATACATCTGATGAATGTGAGGGAGAGAGAAAGCATAACAAGAGCGGTTGTGGCCAAACAAGATACAGTGTGCGTGTGTGTGTGTATGTGTGTGTGTGTGTGTGTGTGTGAGTGAGAGAGAGAGAAAGAGAGAGAGAGAGAGAGAGTAAAAGTGATAGATAAAATAGTCAAAGATGGGTTGCTTGATGGGTTATGCTGCAATTACTGCCCATTAGAACAATTAAATAAAAATAAACATAACTCAATTCCAGAATTGAGAAAAATTTCAGCATGTATTTGATGTGACTTCAAATATATATACAAAAAAGCCCCATGAAAAGAAAAACATCGCTTAGCTCACATTCAGTATTATATATATATATATATATATATATATATATATATATATATATATATATATATATATACACACCTCCCTTTGAATTAGAAAGTATAATCTTTAGAATTTAAAATACGTTTGAGTTACAGCTGTTTTTATAATAGCTGAATAACTTACAATATCCTATTTTATTAAACTTAAGTTTAAAAATTCTATTTTATAAATAAAAAAAATATTTAAATATATTAGCAATCAAGATAATTGAAAAAACAAGCGTGAGATATGGGTCATTCGTTTATTTTTTATACTTACACACACACACACAAGTTAAAGGAAATTAAAAAAATAAATGCAAGATCATTTACTTGGGTTCTAAGAAACAAAGCAATACTAACTTAGAATTGGATACGATCGTTTCAGAGACGATATAATATATTGATATATTGATAGATAGCCTCTTCATCAGAACAAGAGGTAAAGGTAGTTTGATACAAAGTTAACAGTCAAATAAAAGCACTGTTATAATTTGGAGTACACCGAATGAAAGCTAACTTTTTTTTTTCAATAATAACCATATTGCAGAATTAAATTAGAACGAATATAAACGAGAAATTTCAAGAAACAACTTCATATTTATATGATGAAAATCAACGGTTAAAACAGTAGATCTAACCTACTCGATAGGTTCAGATAAAAACTAAAACTGCACTTATTGTAATATATATGTATATATATATATATATATATATATATATATATATATATATATATATATATATGCGTGTGTGTGTGTGTGTATCGGTATTAATAAAATTATCAGACAGGACCCCTTGTCTTTCTCGCATATACGTAACTTTGATAAATCCATATTGAATTACTTTTCTATTTAATATAGATGTAAAAAAATAAATAAATAAAGCGAAATTTTAAAAAAAATCCTATTTTAACAAAATATGTAAACATAATTAGTTTTCTTGAATTGAGGTCAGGGGTATAATCTGTCCTCGGTCGGAGGAGGAGAGACTACTCTTGACTGTCATAATTTTACCTCCTTTTTGTTTTTTTTTATTTTTAAAGACAACCTGAAGTCCTTTTTATGGAGCTGATAACCCTACAAATGTGTTTAACTTTGCCTTCGTAGAAGTGGTGGGATAAAGAATGACTATATTTTGAATTGTCCCTGAACGCTCCTCTCCAGCTCCACCAAAAATCGTCGGGTGGATACAGTGTGTGTGTGTGTGTGTGTGTGTGTGTGTGTGTGCGTGCATTCATGTATTTAGTTATAGGAATGTTTTGTAATATGAATATATCCATACATGTATGGTTATTTTCGCGTGTCTTGTTGTATCATGTCCAATATTATATATGCGTGTATTGTTGTAGTTTTGTTTTTTTGTTTTTTACTCGCCTATATATGTATAGACGTATGCGCCATTTTTTTAGACCGCTTACACACACATACACACACACACTGTCCTTTGATGGTCGTAACATTTTTAGTCAAGGCACTTCTATGTATCCTTTTTCCCCCTATTTATTCTAAAGAAAATCCCAAAATAAGGAAAGGGAGTCAAAATGTCAGTGCCCTTCACAGAGGGAAGGGATATCGCCGGGTCCCCACACAAATCAACTAATCTTATTTTATTTGACCGACAAGAAAAATAATCAACTTTATAAAGTAATTGATTACATAAATTGAAAGAAAATTTAAATTGCTTAATTTAGAATTAAAATAATTCCTCCTACACGTTATTATTTAACCACGACCATGTTTTCTATAGTTGGAACACATTATCCGAAGTTGAAAATTTAGACTGTCCAGTTCGGAGGACAAACGTATTTTCCCTCCCGGTTTTTAAATTTTGTTTATTATATATATATATATATATATATATATATATATATATATATATATATATATATATATATATATATATATATATATATATATATATATTACACACACACTTTTTGGAATATCTAGAAAATTATTTATTTTTTTCTCAAGATAAAAATATGCGCTTCTACACTATTGGGACGAAATTTCGGAAATCGTAATACTAAGTTTCACATGAAAACAATGATATCTGCGTATTCCTCATATTTTAAAGATGATTATATAAAAAAAATTACGAAAATCGATAACGTAGAAAATTATTTATTAAAGAAAATTTTTAAAAATAGAATTTGGTGAAAACAATCGTAAGAAGACATAGGAGAGTTCAAAAGAGGAGGGGGTAATTTTCCATTTTGATTTAAACACGATGGCGGTAATTTTTCACCTGCTAACTGCTGATTAAAGTTTTGTTGAATAATTCAGTAATATTCAGGTAATTTCGACTGCCTACCATTTTAACTTATTAGAATTAACAAAAAAATAAAATCAATTAAAATCATTGTTTTTTGTTTTTTTTGTATTTTTTTTTTAAATCTAAAACTCCATTTATAAACCACAAAATCTCGTTCCACTGCTGTAGAAGCACCGAAAATTAATAACCTGGTCGAAATAATTTTGAGGGATTATATTGTATATTTGAATATTTTTTTTACTAACAGACGGTTAACATTTCAAGTTTAATTTCCGTTAAGTACACAAACCCACGTGATTAACTACTACCCCTATCCTCGAGTGTCAAAGGTCTCTGTACAGGGGTTTGTCAGGACGATTTGGCATGAGGATTATTTCCCCTACAATAAACCCTGACTAAAGATCCAATACCACACATTTGTAGTCACGGTTCAAATAAGATCTCCTCCTCGGTATTGTTAACCCACACTGGCAGAGGCCTCTTGATTTCTGAAAACTTCGACGGAAATAAAATTAAACACCAAAGAATAACACGTATACGTATCATTATATATATATATATATATATATATATATATATATATATAATTTTGTATTTATTTTTAAGTTTTATCATTTTTTTTAGATTTTTATAAGTTTTTTAATAGTTATATATATATATATATATATATATGTATGACTAATTCATTTAATCACATAAATTAATATACGAAAGTATAATTTTATGCGTAAACTAAGTATTTACTTCAACAGTACTCAATACATAGGTAGAGCTAGGTAGTAAGTTAAAAAAAATATACATGCATAAGCCTGACGAATGCTAGTGTGGATGAAACGCGGGATATTCTGTGTAGTTTAATTGCCATATATATTGTTCTAACTTACTATATTTATATATGTATTGCGACACTAATTATTGGACATTGCTGAGTATTTTTTAAAATTTTCCTATAAACTTTTACTTTCTTTCAATAACTTTTATAACTACCGTTTTTAAAAATTGCGCTAATCAGCAAAATTAGATTTTTATCTATATATTTCTTTTTCTAGCGATTTTCCTCTGAGGAGAAGAGCCTATCTTTGAAACTACATGGAATAAGGAATTTTTCTCACTTTGTCTCGTATTCCTTGTTTTGAATAGAATATTGTGAATTTAATTCTACAATATCGGGACGTCTATTACTATATAATATTTAAATATATTTTTTAGCTTTTGTTATTTTTTGTTTCTACTCCCCATCATATTACGCCCCCATAATATTTTTTCTAATCTTAATCTGAACATTTTCAAAGTAGGTGTTGCTTTTTTACCCTTACAGTTGCATAATGCCGGCCTTTCTCCTATTCTGACGAGAAGCCTTGAGCTTCGAAATGGACGAAAGAGGGTTCTCCCTTATTCCTACTTTCCGTAACTCTTATTGGCTTGATAATATAATAAAGTTCCTATGTATCTTTACTTGTTATCTTCTTAGCTTATTCTATTTTTTCCCCCACTTAACCAGGTAGAGATTTTTATCCAGATAGGTTGGGCTTATCATTGAAAATTTATTTTCCAGCTTAATTTTATTACACGCACATACATACATTGTGTGTGTGTGTGTGTGTGTGTGTGTGTGTGTGTGTGTGTGTGTGTGTGTGTGTGTGTGTGCCTGCTTAATCGTTGTAGGGAAATATTTTTCTTAATTTTAAATATATTCCAATGCAGTAATTGTTGATTTCTATTTAAGGATAGACATATAATCAGTGGTCGCAAAACAAGTGCATATTGCAGTTATCAAATATTCTCATTTTTAAAACGGGAAATTTAACCCTCTGAGATTCCTTTAAAATACTCCAAAGACTCTGAATAGGCTTTTTATTAGAATTTTACATAAAATCGGAGACATCTGAATTTTCACGAAAATTTTTCCAGTTCTTTTTAATCCTTTCATATAAAAAATGAAATAAAACGGATATAGCCCCATCAGTTGTGCTCCAAAATTCATAATGATTCGATAATGAATGTACCTATTTACTATGCCTCCCCACGGGACAGAGTTAGACACCAGGGTCGTTTTTTAACGTGGAGAAAAGGTACAAAAATAAAAATTGTCTCAGTCGTGAAGGATGAACCCTGTACATACACACATAGTTAACACACACACACACACATTTTATATTTGTTTGTACATAAAGACGAATAGTGCTCTCTTCAAGAGTTAATATTGTTTATATAAACTATATGGTTTTCCTTTTTAGCTTGTAGCTGACTCAGAGTGTAGAAGCTGGGACTAGAAAAACCCAACTCGGTTTCACTCTCGACCGAAAAGCACGTATATCTAGCCAGAGTGGGTGTGATACATCGATAGTGCCTGTAGGATGACAACAAACACATGTGCTTATGGATTGCCTATATTTATAGAAATTACCAGATGTGATTCCGTGTGTGTGTGTGTGTGTTCCTTTCCTATGTGTAACTCTTTGAAAAAAAAAAAAAATGGAATTTTTTATTAAAAAAAATTAACAAAATCAAGGAAACAGGAATACGTTATATATATATATATATATAACGTATATATATATATATGATTTTCCAACCCGGCAATATATTTTCACCCAGGTAACGACGGCTACATACGGTTAGTAAGAGATAAAAAAAAACATACGTCATTATTTTCTGGCAGAAAATGCACGTGCGTAGCTAGCAGAAACGGTCCCTGTTTATGACAAGGTATTGTATTATTAAATCTATGCAATATGGTCAGTCATGTGTGCACTGCGTAAGCTGTGTGTGTGTGTGTGGCTAAGATGAAATGTACTGTCGCTGAAAACGGTACTGCCCGTTTTCATAGTAAGTAAATGTAAATAGCAGATAGGTCCGTCTTCGTACCATGCGAGCGTCAACGCCCTCCCCAACTTGCCTTTTCACAATCCCAATCATTGGCAGCGACTGAACCTAGAGTATCTCTCTCTCTCTCTCTCTCTCTCTCACACACACACACATAAACACACATAGACAGATGCACTTACACGACGTCGTATTATATGGACACAGACGGAGAGAGAGAGAGAGAGGGAGAGAGAGAGAGACAGAGAGAGGTGAGAACATATCGGAGTAACCTCACCATCTGATGAGTTTCGTTTTTTTATTGAGGCGGGAGATGGGGGGCGGGCATTTAAGAAAGAAAAAAGATGATCTGTTAAATTTGTTAAAGATCATATAGAAACTGTCATAATTTATATATATCTTAGTATTTACGTTTTCATAAAGAAGTGACCCCTTAAAACAAAAACAAAATACAACAAAAAAAAATAAGCGGTAATTACTAGCTTTGTTTTTATTTATCATTTTCCACGTATAATTATTCAAAAAAAAAAAAAAAAATCGAAATGATAGAAAAAGAAAAAAAAATGGATTTTTTCCCCCGAAGACGAAACCAAATTGTATAAAGGATGATACACAAGATGGACGGGCAATTGGATGAAAACGAAAGATGAAGAAAGAGAGAGAGAGAGAGAGAAAAAAAAAACGATGGCTATCTGGTAAGACGAAATGGACAAACAATAACAAAATACGTACATTACATGCACAACGGAGGCTGTTTTATGATTAATTCTTTATAAAATATTGTGTTAAGTATATATATATATATATATATATATATATATATATATATATATATATATATATATATCAGTTAAACAGTATTCAATGTACGAGTAAAATTTCGTCATATAATATACATACGTTATAGTAATAAGCTCTCTAGGCTGATATCTCTTTATCACACACACACATATAACGCATTGCATATATTTTATAGAAAGTATTATATATATATATATATATATATATATAATTTTCAAATACATTTTTTGTTATTTTTTCCATTTGTTTATTCCTAGGGCAGTGAGTGGTCAGACTATGGAACTACTAGTGTAGAACGCAAGACATAGCGTTTGTTTAACGTCTTCCTACCTTTTTTTTAAGTCAAAAATACCGCCTCCTGGCCTATCTTTTTTTATTCTTTTATTATTACTTGTTTTTTAACTGACTTATTTTTATAATACGGAGCATTAACAATAATAATAGTATATGGTTGCAATGGCGATTATATCATCCTTGCAGCCATCGTAATAATGGTGGCTGTAGTTCTATTTGGCGGCCGGGGTGCATGTTAACTCTGTGTGTGTGTGTGTGTGTGTGTGTGTGTGTGTGGAAAGAGACACAGTGTACCTAGAAGAGCTAGCGACCAAGCATCTGCTCCTAGTACTCAACTCTTGAACAATTCTCGTTTTTTTTTTTGTTTTTTTTTGTGGATCCTCTCACACTAATATATCGACATTTAAAGGTTTAAAAACACATAAAAAAAGAAAACACAAACAAGAAAGAAACAGAAACGGAAAAGACACGTAAAAAAAAAAAAAAAAAAAAGACTAAAAGAAAAGTTGGATTTCTCTCTTTCGTCAAAAGGAAGGAAAAATGATCGTCCCGGTTTTTTTTTAACACGTTTGTATACATACATATTGGGACACTTTTTTTTTTTAATTTGTATATTAGCTGTAATTATATACATGATTATACAATATATTTCAAACTAATAAACAATTTTAAAATGGCTTATCCCCGTACTTTACTATAGTTTAATGGTATAGCCGATCGTCAGAAATGTACTGACATACAAACCTATATACTACTCCAATTTGCTTCTTTTTTTTTTTTTTTTACTGGCTGAGAATACGGCATCCTACCAGATGCCAGACATTCTCAACCGAGAGATCTTTTTTAAGACTGACCGTCATTTTATTGCAATTGTTTTTCTCTTTTGTACTTGGGTATCTTTATCAGGTAAATTTTTTAAATTGGTTTTCAGAAATCTAGTTGCTAGTGGAATGATGGATGGAGATCTTCCTAAGATTCCAGTTTCTTTTAATGACGTACATAAGGCCTTTGTATCTCATTATCTTTTTTTTTTTTTTTTTTTTTTTACTTTTCAGTTCTGTTAAACTTAGCATCTTTGAGGAGACTTCTGAAAAGTTAATATTTCATTGTCTATATAGAAAACTATAAGTACATAAATGTACATACATATTATACATATATATGAAGAGGAAGAGGAGCAGGAGTCAGGACTCCGAACCACGCGTGTCCGTAGATTACTGTCTATTTAAAGGAGATTAGAACAATAGTCTAAAGAGCTGAGTGTATTTTAATGTAATAGTGAAATTACTAGTTTAATTAAAATACAGGAAAGAAAAAGTGCTAAATATATATATATATATATATATATATATATATATATATATATATATAGAGAGAGAGAGAGAGAGAGAGAGAGAGAGAGAGAGAGTCTATCAATATATATTAATACACAGTTTAAAATTTTATCTATTAAAATATATATTTGCGGCCACTTATTGCTTGCGTTAATAGATTTTTTCCTTTGCTATTTTTTTTATTTTATTCAATTTTATTTTTGTAGAAAGTAATTTGGTTTTGTTTTATCAATTTCCGTCATTCTATAATGACGTAAACAAACAAATAGAAAGGAAGCACCCATTTTCACAACCCCCCCCTCAAGAGGGGGGTGGGTTTTGATGACATAATTTAACCCCCGTTTTTGTGATTATCACTTCCCAAATCGCACGCACAGGCAAACAAACAATAAGAATTAAAAAAAATTAAAAAAAACAAAAAAACAATCACCTACAATTAATCGTAATTGAATATTTTTCAGTTATCCTTGAAGGGTTTCTTTTTTTTTTATTCTTTAGATCAATTTATCAAATCATATTGTAAATGTTTTTATCGCCACTTTAACTAATGACTGCACTCACTCATCATACATAACCACACACACACACACACACACACACACACACATTATATGTGTGTGTGTGTGTGTTTGCTATAATATATGTGTTTGCCA